>NW_024962264.1:67633457-67807359 GCF_019238085.1 Lagopus leucura
CCCCCCCCCCCCCCCCTCCAAACACATTGATCCAATTTGAAAAGCCAGGGCTTAAAAGTGCAGATGTTTGGTGTGACAGAGACGTGGCAACTTCCTGGCAAGAGAGATGACTTTGCTGCTGGTGAGTTCCTTGGGGCTAATCTGGGGTGAGAGGAGTTAAAGCATCCTTAAAGAAGCTCACCCGAAACTTTCCTTCCTTCTGTGCACTAAAACAGCTTTCACAGCTGCTCCTTATCCCTGTGGCCATCCCTTGGTGTCCCCAGGGCAGGACCAGCAATGGGATGTGACCTGGCCCATGGTTCCATTGGAGTTGGCTGCTGGCAGTCCTTCATGCCCAAAGAGAGCAGTGGGGAGATGGTGGGGCTTCATTCTGTCTGGAGTCACATCTGGTAGCACTCAGAAGCACTGAGGATGCGAGGTGGGATGGTTTGCTTGCAGCATGGTTGACTGCTTTATTTTTTAACTCATTAATTTTAATCTCAGCCCACGCCACCGAGGATCACAAGTCAGGGGTGCTGCTGATGTTCGTTGCTTGACTCTGAATAAACATCTGCCATTTGTAACTGGTTCCTCCGGCTCCTGTTGGAGCACTCAACACCTGAAATGCCTCTGAGAGCATCACGTGGAGACTGCAAGCGCTGCTCCCTTCCTGCAGCACATCACACATAGGGCAGAGTGTGCTTTTGGGACCGAAGTGTCTTTGCTGCCAGTCCAGTCAGTGCATGGCTGCTCTGGTTTGCCATCAGCCTGCTCTCACTTCATCTTGTGGGCTGATTTTGGAGCGCTTACTCTCATGCTGCATGCTGGCAGCTCCTGCAGAGTGCTGGCTGTGATGTGAGGCTTTGCTTGCAGCACTGCAGCCTTTGGGCACCTTGGATCTGAATTCTCTTGTTCAGCTCACATGATACTTGAGAGGGAGGGAAGGTGGCACCACCTATACCAGAGCCTGCAAATCTGCCTCTGCTGTATCACATGCTCAACAAGATACAGAATCGTTTGAGTTGGAAGGGACCCTTGCAGGCCATCTGGTCCCACTCCCTGCAACGAACAGGGATACCCACAGCTCCATCAGTGCTCACAGCTCCATCCAGCCTGACCTTGGGTGTCTGCAGGGATGGGGCACCCACTGCCTATCTGGGCAACCTGTGCCACTGCTTCACTACTATGCGTAGGACTCCATTTTCAATCCATGTGCAAAATGACATCTCAGAATGACATCTCTTGCTTCCATCCCAGCTGAGGTACCCTTTCCTGCCTTTGGTTGTAGCACCATTTGCAGAGGGTCTTCAAATAATCACTCCTCTTCCTCTGCACCTGCTCCATGCGGGCACAGGGAGGTTTGAGGTGCAGTATAGGTTGGCAAACCAAGCACTGAGATAAAGAATCTGGAATTTAGAATCATAAGATCATCAATGGATTGGGTTGGGAGGGACCTTAAAGCCCATGCAGTTCCAGCCCATGCCAAGGGCAGGCACACCTGCCAGCTGGATCAGGCTGCCCATGGCCCCATCCAACCTGGCCCTGAGCACCTCCAGGGATGGGGCATCTTCAGTGCCAGGACCTCACTGCCCTCTGAGTAAAGAATTTCCCCCTAACATCTGTAAATCTCTCCTCTCTTAGTTTAACACCATTACCTCTTTTCCCATCATTGCACCCTCTGTCAGTGAGTCCATTCCCATCTCCCCAGACTCGCTCTGCCAGCCAGGATACCAAACCAGTGCATTGTGCATCCTCCATTTGGTTCAGATTGGAGGCAGGTTTGCCCCTGGTTGTTTTCGGGCTGCGTTTTGCGAGGTCAAAATGAGATGAATTTGTTTGGCTTTGCCACCGAGCAGACAAATACAACACTGGGCTTCATCAACAGGGTTTGTCTTGTGTTCACAAAGCAACAAGCAGCTGGACAGAGAGCCAGCTCTGTTCTGTGTGAGCTCCTGTACCATTTTACGCCTGGCTAGGGGAATCTCTCATTTAATGGCAAGACTGAGGAGCCTTCTGTGTATTATGCTGCTAGCAAGGGGGTGGTGGGAAGGGGTGTTTGTGTGGGAGTGCTGCTTTTCAAAGCCTTTTCAAAAGGCTGAGACAGGGGACACTTTCAAAGATGGGGATGTCTCTGGTGCTGTCCGTGGCCATTGTATAGAAATAGAAATAAGGTGGGTGGAATTCTCTGTCAGCCCAGATAGGCCTCAGCGAGTTAAATTGAGCAGCGTCGCGATGGTCCAGCTGGAATTGTGTGTTTGCAGGGGGGGATGCTTTTATACAAGAGTTGGGTGCTGCAGGTTTGCCTTTATTGCTTGCTAATACGGAGTGTTTGAGCTCTGCTGTAGATTCTTCATGTTTGTTGGAATATCAGTAAAGTAGAAGTGACGTGAGGTGATATTTAATGCCTGGTCAGGAAGATGGTGTTTATTGGCAGAAGGGAATGGGCCATAACAGCTGAGTTCCAGCATTACCTTCTCTCTGTTGTCTCTTTCATACGCACCCAGGCTGCTGTCATCAAGGAAACCTGAAATTCTCTGCTGGTGCTTTTGCACACAAAATGGCCAGAGATGCTGTGAATCCACGGCGGAATGAAATATCTCTGATCCTGGTGCAAATTAAACCTCTGAAAATCTCAAAGAAACCATTTCTTTCAGCCACCCCATCAGTATCAATGGCTGCCCCTGCATCAGGCACTGGGGCACCATTTTGGGCTGAGAATTGCCCCAGTGAAGGACAGGGAGATGTTTTGTCCTGAGTGTGATGCGATGGCCATTGCTGCAGGAGGGAATCACCAATCTGACAATGTGCTGGCTTTCACCCTGGGTTTTTTCCAAAGCAGATTGGGTTGCAGGCTCAACCTCTCTCCTTTGTATTGGGAAAGGGACCTCAGGCTTCTCCTGGAGCTCCATCTAGAGGGGAGGAAGATGGGCCCATCCTGGTGGCCTCCCTCAGGTGTCCTCAAGGAGCCTTCCCATTGCTCTGGTGTTTCTTTTCCTTCCTTTGTGTTCATAGTGGAGCTGTGTGGAGTTGGACCGGTGATCCTTGCAGGTCCCTTCCAGCTCTGTCATTCTGTGACTCTACAAACTCATACAACAGAGCTGTAGTTACACCACAGACACAGTTCCTCCTGCACCAGTGAAGGGGATTTCTCTACTGGCCCCACAGGTGCAGCCGTCACCACTGAGGATGTAGAAACCACACCGTGCTCTGTGGTTTCTTGTGGGTTTGATGACAAAAGACAATTGGTTGTGGTTTGGGCTGGGGATTTCCTGGCGAAACAGGTCGGAGATGACGTTCCTGTCATGATGCTCCTGCAACACAGAGCACTTTGCCCATGCAAAGCTAAAGGGAAAGCCGTGGAGTTGTTGCACAGAACTGAGTGCACAACGCAGCCTGGCTGTCAAGGTAGAAACGATCTCACAAAACATTTCAGCTCCAGCTTGCCCAATCTGCGTTCACAGGATCACAGGGGTTGGAAAGGATCTCAGGAGATCGTTGAGTCTCACCCCCTGCTAAAGTGATGTATAATAGGTTGCACAGGTCAGCATCCAGCCAGGTCTTGAGTATCTCCACAGAAGGAGACTCCCCATCCTCTCTGGACAGCCTGTTCCAGTGCTCCGTCACCCTGACTGTAAAGAAGTTCTTCCACACGTCAGTACAGAACTTCCTGTGTTCAAGTTTTAGGCCATTGCTCCTTGTCCTATCACTGCACAGCACCAAGAAGAGCCTGGCCTCATCCATTTGCCTCCCACTTCCCTTTACATCTTTATAAACATTTACCAGATCTCCTCTCAGTCTTTTCCTCATGCTGAACAGACCCAGGCCACTCAACCTTTACTCATATGGGAGATGCTCCAGGTCTCTCATCATCTCGGTGGCCCTGCTCTGTACTCCTTCAAGGAGATCCCTGTCTTTTTGGAACTGAGGAGCCCAGAACTGGGCACAGGATCTAAATGTGGCCTCACCAGGACAGAGCAGAGGGGGAGGATCACCTCCCTCGCCCTGCTGCCCAAGTTCTTTGTAATGCACCCCACGATGCCATTGGCCTTCTTGGCCACCAGGGCACACTGCTAGCTTATGGCCAACCTGTTGCTCACCAGGACTCCCAGGTCCCTCTCTGCAGAGCTCCTTTTCAGCAGGTCATCCCCCAGCCCGTACTTATGGATGCAGTTATTCTTCCTTGGATGCAAGACCCTACACTTGCTCTTGTTGAACCTTACTAGGTTCCCCCCTCCCCAACTCTCCAGTCTGTCCAGATCTCATTGAATGGTAGCACAGCCTTCTGGTGTGTCTTGCCACTCCTTCCAGCTTTGTATCCTCAGCAAACTTGGATGTACTCTGTGCCTTCATCAAAGTTGTTGATGAAGATGTTGGACAAGACTTGACCCAGCACTAGCCCTTGGGGAACACTGCTTGTTACAGCCTCCAGCCAGACTCTGCACTGCTGATGAGCACCCTCTGAGCTCTGCCAGTCAGCTGGTTTTCCATCCACCTCACCATTCACTCATCTATTCCACATTTTCTAAGTTTCGTAACAAGGATGCTGTGGGAGATGGTGTCAAACGCCTTGCTGAAGTCAAGGTGCACAACATCTACTGCTCTCACCCCATTGATGGGGGGGAGAGCAGCCATTGATGACATCCAGCCATTGATGACATCATTGAAGGCTATCAGGGTGGTCAAGCATGATTTCCTCTTGGTGAATCCATGTTGACTACTCCTGGTAACCTTCTTCTCTTCCAATTGCTTGGAGAGGGAGTTGGATTCCTTCTCTTCTTAGCCATGGGATGGTTTTGCTTGGGTTGTGCCCATTTTCTGCTGGTCAGTGTTCCCCACCGTGCCCCGAACACTTTGAAGGCTGCTGTGGAAGTCTTCACAGGCAGTGCTGCAGTCGTGTTGCTGGGGAGATTAAAATACAGTGTGAATCGTGAAGAACGTGGCTCAAAGTGAACCACCCCATTGGGCCATTATGTAGTCACTAAGGACAAGAAACTGCATTTTCTTTTAGGTTCTGCTTCAGTATCCCCAAGGACTGACGACTCTTTGTCTGATCGCAAAGCCATCGTGCCCAACAGCTGTCCTGAAAAACAGGAAAAATACAAAAAAGAAACGCGCATTTTCTTCTTCCACGATCTGATTGTTTCTCTGCCCTTCACCCGGTGAAATGCTGTGCATAGCTGCTGGCTATTAGCATCTTCTGCAACAGGAGAAGGACATCCTCTGCTCCAGGGGATGCGTGGCAGTAACCATGGAAATGCGCCGAGGCTTTTGTCTGAGCAGTGCCTCTTCAGATCAGCCCCACTTATCCCAAAGTAACAGCCTTTCTTGGCTGCCTTTTTGTTTCAGAGCGTGATCATGGGTCTGCATAACCCTGTGATGCGCCCAGCACCGTGGTGGGGCTCTGAACCCTTCAGCATGGCTTCCTTCTGGACCAGAACACGTGGAAAGAAAAACACCCGCGTGGAAATAGAGCCACCGGAGGCAAAACAGGAGTTTGGTCGTTGTTCAGGAGCGTGGGCTGAGGAGAGGAAATATTTGGGAGACGGATCTGTTTTTATAGCTGTAGCTTCTATATCATTATTTTTTCTAACGAACCATTTCCCAAGCCTTTTCAGACAATATTTTTGCAAGAGCAGAAGACTTCTGCATAAGCCTGCTGGCCGCAGCATCCTGGTAGTGCGGGCATTGCTGGGCATTCTGGAGCACCCGCTCTTTTCCCTTCATCTCATCCCACTCCTTCCACGCTCGTTGGCTCCATGCTGCAGATTCTTCCTCTGCGATGCTTCTAGTTGTATAATGTGGAAGATTTGGGCTTTCTCAAGTGTTGTCTGCACACAGATGATTCCGGGCTGTGACCGTAAGGCTCTCCTCAAATTGCTCCGCGTGCAGATGTGCTGATCCAGGAGTTGGAAATGGATTGAAATGGCTTCCAAAGGACATGAGAAAAGCTTTGCTTCCAGGAGGAACGTGTCAGAGGGACCGTCGGGACATCCCTCCTCCTAGGACTGCCTTTTGCACGTTTGCTTGCGCTGCTCTTACCTGCGCTCCCCCTAATTGACGGTAATTTGGCTAATTGCTCACAAAAGCAGATGTTCTCTCTGTGGTCGCATCAGAACGGCTTACAGTGCGCTGCAGACACGAGCGCACAGCATTAAAAGCCTAATTCCTGTAAACAAGTCTGTTGGAGGGTTAGAAACGACGCCTCCAGCTGCACCAGATTCATTGAGGTTGGAATGACCACTGAGAACACCAAGCCCAACCACTGACCCATCACCACCACGCTGCTGAACCCCGTCACTCCAAATTCAAGCATTTCTTTTTTGCTTTAAGGCGGCAGTCACTCTTTTGCAGCTCTGTCGAGCCGTTCTCCTCGCACTTGCTGTGTGCTCTGCTAACCCACTTGTAGGTTGAGCTGGAAATGCTCACATCCAGCAGCATTGCAGATTCTCAGCTCGGATTCTTGGAGCCTTCAGCACAAGATGTGCTTCCAGCGCTTTTGGCAGTCCCGTACAGCAGCGAAGGAGGGAGGTGTTTTCAGCTCCAGTTCACCTCGTTTGCAAACTTCCTAATGTGAGAGGCTGTGGGCTGGGAATGCATCCCTGCACCGCGCTTGGGCTATCTCTACGTCTGTCCTCTTGCAAATAAGGGCATAATATATGCAACGCAATGCAAATGTATGTAAAGAATAAGGTCTGCTCTGCTGAGTCTTGCATGTAACCAGAAGGAAAACAAGCCAAATTGTTTAAAACTTCCCCAAAAGCTTGCTGGACAGGCAGCACCTCAGTGCTGAGCAACATGTTGCTTTGTGGCGTTCGTCTTCACCGTGCTCGCCATTGTCACATCGCTCACAGGGAGCCATTTGAGCACTGGAGTACACCCTAATTAGCAGTTTCATAATCAGTGATCTCGGCTACACCACAAGTGTTACTGTGGCAACAGGGCTGAACCGTTGAGCGGTGCAGAACCACCGCAGGTATATCAGGATTGGGCTTTGGCAGGGGCTGCTCCCCGCTCCGGCTCCTCGCCGTCGTCCCGGCCGCGCTCAGGGTAAGCACAAAGCGCCGCGTCGCCGAGCGGTGCTAAGCTGGCAGCTCAGCGTCCAGGAGGAGATCTTAAAGCTCTCGTGGGAACGATCCCCTCCAACACCGTTGTGTGAAGGAGGATGCTGTGCCTGCGGCTGCCCAGCGCTCGATCAGCTTGCAGCGTAGCTCAGATCCGTGCAGCGTTTGCCTTCGGTTGTTTTATTTCGGTGTTTTCTTGTTTTCCCTCCCCATGCACTGCGTGCTCGCTCTCCGAAATGTATCATAATGGCTGTGCTTCATCCTGGCTCCCAAACCAAAAGCAATTGGTCCGGTTTGACAATCAGCAGCGAGATGAGACGCATCTTCCTATTGCTTTCTCTCTATTACAAATGCTGCCTGGAACAAAGGAGAAACCTTAAAATATGATCTTTAAAACGGTAAACAGTCCGGTGAAATTTGAGTTCTTTATTCCAGTTTTTGGAGAATCAAGCTGGGGTCACGCAGCCCCACTCCTGCCTGTAAGGATGTGCTCTTTGCTTTCCAGTCCTCCATCTCCATCTCCGACAGCTCTCTTCCATCCCATGTTTCCCATTTTTCTCCATGTTTTACCTTTTCTCAGCTTTAAGACTCCCCTGTCCTGTGGTTCCCTCTTCTTGTGGCCAGGAAGGCCAACGGCATCCTGTCTTGTGGCAGCAGTAGTGCAGGCAGCAGGAGCAGGAGGGGTGCATCCTGCTGCACTGACACAGGCGAGGCTGCACCTCGAGTGCTGCTCTCAGTGTTGGTCCCCTTGCTATAGGCTATTCATTTGGGGAGTTAAAAAGCCCATTTGTGAGGCTGTGCAGCAGTAGGTGAGGCTGAGACTTGGAGATTTGCACTTTGTAGCAGCAGAAGAGCCTTTTAGCATCACTCTGACAGCACAAAGGCTTTCTGCACCCCAGAAAACCAGGTGGGATTGGGGTCCCTAATTACCCCTTCTATGCACATTCATTGAGATTGCTGTGTCTTGCTTTGAAAGAACACTCCGTTGTAGTGAATGGAGAGTGGGAATTTAGGATGTGGAGATCCATGGAAGGTTGGGCAGGTGCTGGATGATGCAGAAAGCAAAGCCCTGAGCTCATCCTTCTCAGCATTGGTACCGCTGCTCCAGGGAAAGCAGGGCAGAAAGACCCCCTTTAGGGGGTGGGGGGAAGAAAGGAAGAAAAGAGAAGAAAGGAAGGGAGGGAGGGAAGGAGGGAGCGAGGGAGGAGGGAAGGAAGGAGGGAAGGAAGGAGGGAGGGAAGGAAGGAGGGAAGGAGGGAAGGAAGGAGGGAAGGAGGGAAGGAAGGAAGGAAGGAAGGAAGGAAGGAAGGAAGGAAGGAAGGAGGAAGAAAGGAAGAACGAACAAGTGTGTTTTAAGGGTAAATAGTCGCTGTGATTCATCTTTTCTGTTCAAGAGTGGAAAAGCAGAGGGTGGGGTGAGGGAATAATGCTCAGTGACACATCAAAGCCTTCACTCCAGCTTTGGGGAGGCATGCAGAGGATTAGTCACCCCGTGGTAGCACAGCACCACGAGCAGCAGCTCCTGTCCCGCGATGGCCAACTCTGCTGTAACACAGCCTGCTGCAAAGCCAGAAGTTGGGGATGACGGGAATCGGTGCTGCGAAAGCACTCTGCAGTCGGACCAGCCTGATCCCAGCGGGCCAACCCAGAGCTCTCCTCCTCCCTTTGTCAGCTTTCTCTGCTTTGCAAAAGGATGGAGTGAGATGGCAGACATTGCACGGGGCTGGAGGGAGAGGCCAGACGGCGCACAAACCCGCTGCTCCAGCAATGTAAAGGAGCAGCAGGAGGGGACAGGGAGCGGAGGGAGCGGCAAGATTGTCTTCCAGCACAGCTGAGCTATTCTCATGGCTCTCTGCCACCCTTTCCTTTTGCACTTGCTCTTGTCTAACCCTACTGGGAGCTGCTTCGCCGAGCTCAGCACAAACCACCACCACTTGTTACATTGCAAAGCTCCTGCTGCCTTTTTTATCTTCTCCCCCTCCCGCTGCCGATCGCCTGAACGAGATCTCCTTGTTTTCACAATCCTGCAGCCCAAACCCAACCTTCCTCCAATCCCGGGGCACAAAACCCCTCCTGCTTTTCTGGGAGCACCTCCAGCCAACCCTTCTGCTCGCCGATAGTTCCCCATTCCCAGCAAACCCAGCTCCTCCTTGGCAGAGCCCGAGACATGACGTCAGGGTGTTTTTCTGCAGCGCTCACAGGATGCCGCAGCCGGCCAAGAGCTGTGTTTATGTTGATAACATTACAAGTATTTCCTCCCTGTTTCCGAATCAGCAGGGAGGGAGCAGAGGGGGGAGGGGGGGAAGGGAGGCTCGAGTTGCTCCAGCGTTGGGGTAGGGCTCTGGAGGCCCTTTTTTTGTCATGTTAGGAACTGGGCACGGCGAACCGCTGGCATTTGTTTGGGCTGCCCTGGGGGATTGGGAGGATGCAGAGAGCAGAGGCTGGGGCAGAGCTGGCCCTGCCATGGGGATTTTGTACTTGCTTTCTCCTCCAGATCCATTTTTACAGTGATAAAACAGCTGATGGCCAGGAACAGGAGCAGCTCCAGGGGTTTTGTTTGATGAGCTGGTGATGCCCTAGGGGCTGCTTGGGCTCCTTTTGCTTTTCATATTCACAGCCTTGTCATAAAGCCTTAAAAACTGTTAGAATCATCAAATCATAGAATGGTTTGAGTTGGAAGGGACCTTTAAAGGCCATCTGGTCCCACTCCCTGCAGTGATCAAGGACACCCACAGCTCCATCAGTGCTCAGAGCCCTGTCCTGCATTACCTCCAGGGATGGGGCACCCACCACCTCTCTGCTTAGAGCTTACCCAGGCCTACCTGCATTTTGCTTTCTTTATAAAACCAGGCCAAAGCTCAGCAAAATGCAATTATTTGGTGCCATTTCCCCCTCACACGATGCTGGGGGCTGGAGGGGCAGGCAGTACCTCACTGCTGATGTCTCTTCACTCAGCAGAGCATCACCCATCTTGTCTTTTCCGGGCTTTTCCAGCGAGAGCCATGGGCTGGTCCAGGAATCACAGAATTGTTAAGGTTGGAAAAGAGCTCTGCAGTGCCCAACCCATCCCCACCACATCCCTCAGTGCCACATCTCCATGGTTCATTAACACCTCCAGGGATGGGGACTCTTCCACTTCCCTTTGCAGCCTTTGCCAACTGCCTGACCACTCATTGGGAAAAGAAATGTTTCCTAATATCCAGCCTTTCCTCCCAGCCTGTCCCTGTCTGCCTCCAGGAAGCAGGAGATGGCACAGATTGCCATTCATGGGGATTCTCACCAACAAGAGCCAGCTCACATCATTCAAACTCTTAACAAGGGTTTGGAAGTGATTAAGATGTGTTTCTCCAAGAATGGGTTCACTGTGGGATGTGCAGAGCCCATGTGAATCATAGAATCACTGAATGACCTGGGTTGAAAAGGACTGCAGTGATCATTTAGTCCAACCCCCTGCTGTGTGCAGGGTCACCAACCAGCAGACCAGGCTGCCCAGAGCCACATCCAGCCTGGCCTTGAATGCCTGCAGGGATGGGGCATCCACAGCCTCCTTGGGCAACCTGTTCCAGTGCCTCACCACCTCTGTGTGAAAAACTTCCTCCTAATATCCAACCTAAACCTCCCCTGTCTCAGTTTAAAACCACCCCCCCTTGTCTTATCACTATCCACCCTCGTGAACAGCCATTCCCCTTCCTGTTCATACGTTCCCTTCAAGTATTGGAAGGCCATAATGAGGTCTCCTCAGAGCCTTCCCTTCCCCAAGCTAAGCAAGAACCCCTCCTCCCTGTGCAGTGTGGGCATAGGATGAGCTGCATCCTGGGTCTAACAACAAGGAACCCCGTGCTGCCAGCAATGTTCTCCACTGATCACTTCCATTTTTGCCATGTCTTCGTTAGGAGGGAGGCGAAGAATGTAGGCGGGTGGTGCTGGTGGGAGGATGCTGCTGGTGGGGCTGCATCTTTCATGACATCAGCCTTGTCCCCTTGCCCAGAATTTGGGATGGGTCTCAAGTGAAGCATATTTGAATCGATACGACGAGAGCAAACAAGGCAGGGTGAATGAAAGAGGAAGGAGGGATTGCAGGAATGAAGCCCTTTCTGGAAGGGCTGTTTCAGGGGCTTGCAAGCTTGGGGCTGGATGATGATATCTGACCTCATACTTTTGATTGCCTCTGGATCCATACCTGTTTCAGAGCAGATAACCATACCCGTTTCTTAGGAGCTTTTTGGAAGGAAGAAACAAGCAACAAACGCCGTTAAAAAACTTTGAGCATGCATTTAAAAGGGCTGAGGGAGAAAGGTTGGGGATTGTTCTGGGAAAAAAAACAATTTTACTGATGTCATCATCCTGTAATTTAATTTTTCAGGACGCTTCCTGGGAAGAAATGCACGGCACAATGCATGCACAGCACAGGCAGAGCTTGCAGATTGCTTTGGGTTATTCTCTGTAGGATGGCTGTTTGGGGCTTTGAATTAGGCTTCCCCAAATCCAGAATAACCTACAAACCTCCACCATGTGCTTGAGTGCAATGTGAAAAAGGGGATGTGGGTGTCCTGGAGATGGGTGATGGGGGGAGGTGAGCCAACCTCCCCTCTTTTGTGCCTTTAGGATCACAGCTCCTTGCTGTGTATTGCATTTAGGTTTCATCATGGCACTCTGACGTGTGCACTGTTACATCAACTCCCTGCTGATTTCCTTCTCCAGGTGGGGATGTATGAACATCCAGATAAATCCTTCCATCCACGTGCATACAGTGACTACATCCACACGCTCACTCGTCCCTTCCAGCTTTACACAGCAGCATCCCCAGTGTGAATTAGTTTGGGATAACAGTTCAAATAAGTGGTTTTTTTTGCTCTTTTTCTCAGGTCAACATGGATCTATGGTTCTTTGTCCTTTTGCTTGGAAGTGGCCTGATCAGCGTAGGTGCTAACAATGTCACAACAGGTAAACCTTGCTTATTGTCTCCTCTCTTCTGCCCCTGAATCCTCTTCAGGATGGAAGGAGGAAATGCTCTTGTTCTTGTGACTCACCCCTTCTGTTAGTTGTGCTGCAAGGTTGGCAAACTGCAGGTGCTCATAGATGGGACCTGCAGGTTTTTCCCATGGCAAACATCGATCCTCTCTTACAGGGGCACTATTTCTTATTCCTTCCCTACATCACAGTATGTGAGCTGCTTTTGTAAGACTGGCATCACCGTGCTGTGCAAAGTGCTCTCTCTCCTAGACTTGAGATGTGTTGGTTGTTTTTCTGCTTGTAGTTACAGCAGCACAAATCTATAGCATATAAATCCTCCAGAAAAGTAACTTACGGATTCTCCTTTGTGCTCCTCATCCTCACAGAGCCACCCACAACAGTGCCCACCTCCACCAGGATCCCCACCAAAGCTCCTACAGCAATTCCTGATGGTGGGACGACGCTGAGAGTGAGCAGCCTCACCGTTAGCTCTCCGATGACCACTTCTACCCCGGCGTCGGAGCCTCCTACAACCACAGCCACCAGCATCTCCCCCAATACCACCACTGCCAGCCTCAATGCCTCCACTCCAGGGGCATCAGTGCCCACCTCTGCCTCTGTGGCCATCTCTCTGCCACCCAGCGTGACACCGTCTGCCCCGCACACTGCACTGCCCAGCACAGAAGCGGAGACGACCGAGAGGAACGTCAGCGCGACGGTGACGACGCAAGAGACCTCTTCTGCATCCCACAACGGTAGGTGCCGTGCTCATAGGATCACAGAATCACAGAGCTGTAGGAGTTGGAGGCACCTCTGGAGTTGTCACATTCCAACCTACCCCAAAAAACAGGTTCTGCACAGCAGGTTGCTCAGGAAGGCAGCCAGGCAGGTTTTGAGTATCACTAGAGAAGAGCCCAGCACCTCTCTGGGCAGTTTGTGCCAAGGCTCTGTCACTGTCAAAGTCAAGAAGTTCTTTCTCGTGCTCAGATGGAACTTCTCGGGTTCCAGTTTGTTCCCATTGCCCCTTGTCCTGTCTCAGAGCACCACCAAAAAGAGCCTGGCCCCATCCAATTGGCACACCTCTGTTTGTCCAGGCTGCCCTAACTGTGGGCATGTTTCATGGAATAGAATCATGGAATCATTAAGGATGGAAAAGACTGCTAAGATCCCCAAGTCCAACCCCATCCCCACCATGCCCATAACCACGTCCCTCAGTGCCACATCTCCACGGTCCTTGAACACCTCCAGCAATGGTGGCCCCACCACCTCCCTGGGCAGCTGTGCCACTGCCTGACTGCTCTTTCCGAGAAGAAATGTTTCCTAACATCCAGCCTCTTCATCTTCTCTTGTTTTGCTGAGCAAATAGGAACGAGAAGACACTTTGGGGCAAGTTCCATGGTAGTGTGTAACAATATGATACGCTGAAGTGAGTAAGTGCAAAAAGATCCATCCTCTCCTTAGTTCAAACAAGGGAAAAAAACAGTCCCAGAACCACAGAATTGTAGGGGTTGGAAGGGACCTCCAGAAATCATCAAGTCCAACCCCCTGCCAAAGCAGGTTCCCTACAGCAGGTCGCACAGGTAGGCATCCAGGCAGGTCTTGAACATCTCCAGAGAAGGAGACTCCACCACCTCCCTGGGCAGCCTGTTCCAGTCTACAGAGAGCAGCCTGTAGAAGAGAAGGCTTCAGGAAGACCTCCTTGGGGCCTTTTAGAATGTAAAGGGAGTTGATAAAAAAGATGGAGAGTGACTGTACACTTTTTGCACCGTTTTGTGATTCTGTGATTCTGATTCTGAAAGCTGCAGTTTCTTGCCAAGATGTTGGGTGTACCTGACTGTACAATCTCATTCCACTTCTGTCACAGATGAATTTCATTGCCTTTTGTAGTTTCTTGGAACCACAAAACAGGGCTGGCACCCAGACTCCAGGTGCTGGCTGTAAAGTTGGTCCTCAACAGGTTTGTGTAAGCAATAGTAATAAATGACTTTGGGATGTTGATCAGCTACAGAGCTTGGGTTATTCGTACTGCTGCTCCACAAAGCAGTTATTTGCACTTTGACACCAGCCATGGGCTCGAGGCATGCTTTTTAGCACTGCACATGGACAGACACAAGAAAGCAGTCCCTGTCATGACAGATTTAAGGCTTAGACTAGATATCACAGAATCACAGAATGGCCAGGGTTGGAAGGGACCTCAAGGATCAGCAATCTCCAACCCCTCTGCCACATGCAGGGTCTCCAAACTCATTTAATACCAGCCCAGGCTGCCCAGGACCCCATCCACCCTGGCCTTGAACACCTCCAGGGATGGACAGGGCATCCACAGCCTCTCTGGGCAGCTGTTCCAGCACCTCACCACTCTTTCTGTCAAGAACTTCCCCCCGACATCCAACAGCTCCTAGAGAGCTGCCATCGATCAGGCTGTTCCATGCACTGAATGTCTCAATTTTGCATTTCCCAGCAGATCCAACAACGCCTCTGTTAGCAGTTTTTATCCCTTACCTTGGGCTGCTTTAATCTTTCAAGGATCTGGATGAACAGATGTCCATATGGTCACCCTGCTGTCGTTGCCCTCTTGGCACATCGCAGAGGTGACTGCCAGGCATGTGGAGTTTGGGGTGATCTAAGCTCCTCTGTACATCTGTGTGCTGAGTGCACCCTTTTCCTTTGGGCATTTCTGGGAACTGCAGCCTGGTGAGTCTGCCATCACGTTGTCTTTGCTGTTGGCATTGAGATTGAGGCTGAAGGACGTTCACGGCCCACAGAACACTGCTGAACTCATCCAGTTTGCTCCTCAGCCCCAAGCCCTCCACAGTTTTTGTGACTTGGTTACTCCTTGTGCACTGCAGCGAGTTGGCCATGGAATCAGCAAGGCTTCTCTCTTGCTGTCAGTCCCTAAAACAAATGCCCAAGCTGATTCTTGCTTTATTTCAAGTGATTTGTCAAAGAGCAAAATTAGTTTTAGGGCTGCCTTTTCCATTCATCTTAATGGGAAATTTGGAAAGCAGTCATCAGAGCATTAAGTGCTGCTCAGGAGATGGAAAAGGAGAAAAATAGGAAATGCTTCTCCCAGTGGCTCACAGACCAAAAAGTAAAGTCATAAATTTTCAGGTTTCTCCTTCTAATCAGCAAAGCTACAAATGTGCATTTTATACCTTTTTTCTTACGACTGAGGGAAAGCTGAAATGCATTTCCATATCATGGCTTCGGGAGCAGATATTTTAATAAAAAGATTTGCAAGGAGACGGTGACAGTTACTACATTTGTTGCTATTTCAGTCTTTGATCCTCACTTAGGAAAATGTTGGTTGCTAAGAGACCTCTGTTTTCTTTTTCTGCAGGTAACTCTGACAGAAGAGGTAAGAGATTTGTATTTCATTACTCTTTATTCAAGCCCTAAGTAAAGGCATTTTCAGAAGCGTTCTGCTATTAGACAGCTCTCCTTATCACCCGCTTTCAAAATGGCTTTTACAAAGCATATCGAGCTCTTTAGAAGAGGCATATTGATATGTTAATAAGAGTTGGGCTCCTGCTTTTCAAAAATAAACAATTCAGCACCAATTTGTACCTATCCTCTGAGATAGGAGGAGTTCCTGCTGCACTCACTGAGTGTATCAGCACTGCCTTCTGCAGGGCTGGATGAAAAGGTTACAAGCTGCTCAAGAAACGTCCTTCTCCTTTTTTTGCTTATGAATTGTCTTTATTGACCGTGACTTGCCCTGTTTGATCAGGACCCGTTCTGCAAATGATGTGAATACTTATCATTCTCATTAATTTTGCTGGCAAGAAGTAGCAGAAATCCATTTCTGGTAATATAATAGCACTTACACTCATTTTTCCATCTCTGATTCAATGACTGAATTCTGAGAACCAGCGTTGCTAACAGAGTATTTGCAATTACTCATTGCTTTAGCAGCAGAGGAGCCAACAGACCAACAGCAGGGCAGCCTGTTTGCTTTCTTTGTGTTTTCATCATGGTCCTGATGGCGTTGCAGCTTTGCACACTACATGGCACTCCAACTCACTCTGCTTCTTCCTGAAGTCATGTGGAAATTGGTGCTTTGTCACTGTCTTTCACAGCAACACCAAACTCTTGTGTTGTCTGCAAGTCCTTCCCCATCCCTTTTTAGCCTTGTAGGAGCTCATAGGATCTTGGTCTTATAGGACATCTGTAAGCTGTACTTGTGCTACAGCTGATACGGTGTGATCCATTGCAGAGAGAAAGGGAGAAACTAACCATGGAGTCCTTGGCAGGCTCTTTAAAAGGCACTGCCTGCTTGGGAGCAAAGCTGCACGGGTATTTAACACTTTACTTGTTCCAGAAATGATGCTTTCAGTGCCGTGTGATGGGGCTGTGATATGGTTTGCACATACACACCGGTCCTACAGAATGAGAACAGATGGCTGGGTTTGCCATTAGGTAAAAATCCCCTCTGATTTTCTGGTATCTTGGTTGGAATTTAGATTCAGAAGTGACCAGGATATCCTCTGCTTTGAGCCCTGTGCAGCTGTCCTTGAAACATCGCACAGAACTGAGGTTTTGGTGCAGGAGCTCAGATCCCAATGAACTGTCCTGCCTTGGCCATGATAGAGATAGGCACAGATCAGTGGGAACTTCTTTAACTTACTGCTTTGCTTCAATGAAAATGGAGCCTGCTCATGCCAAGCTCAATGACTTATCCCAAACTGCAGTGTCTGTTATGGCTTCTTCTTATTTTGCTTCCCAAGTGCTACTGGGAAGGGGATCCACCAAGAAACCAAACGGAGGCTTTGTCATGAATCTGGTTCTGTGGGCTCTTGATGAATCATGGAATCATTAAGGTTGAAAAAGACTTCTAAGATCATCAAGTCCAGCCCCAATCCATCCCCACCTTAACCATAAACATGTCCCTCAACACCATATCTCCACTGTTCATGAATACCTCCAGGGACAGTGATTCCACCACTTCCCCGTGCCAACGCATCAGCACCCTTTCTGAGAAGAAACGTTTCCTTATATCCAAGCTGACTTTCCCCTGATGCAACTTAAGGCCATTATCTCTCATCCTTGCCATGTACCTGCACCTCATCCAACCAACGGTGTGTCTGGGAAGCCTGGCAGGCATCGAGCAGGGCTTTACAGCAAGAGGGTTTGATAAATTCAACAACATGAACCACGAAGATGAGCCATGGCTGAGGGGAGGTGAGGGCTAGGAACAGTTACCGGGTATGCAGGAGACAGAAATGTGTTCAGATGAATTTCTTTTTCACTGCTGGGCTTTGGGGGGATGCAGATGGAAAGAACAAAGACAGGGAGAGGTGGGTTTTTTATTGTTTGCAACAGTAGGTCTCCACCTTCACATCATTGTGCATAAGTCAGATCTTTTGTTCAGAATCACTTTTCTAGAGCTTCCAGATTGAGTGAGCTGATGGAAAATGAAAATACCCCTCTCTGGCTCTGCTGCTGCCCATATTTTTCTGGAAATATGCCCTTTAGGGCTGTTTTCCTATCTGTTAGTGTGGCTTGTCTTCCAGCTGCCTCTGGGTGATGAGCTTGCTCCAAGCACTGCTGCTCTGACCCCAGGGGCAGGTAACAAATAGCTGGCAGCAAACCTCAGCCCTGGGCTGAACACAATTGGAGTCAGGGCGTAGCATGGAAACATTGCCTGGGCACGAAGCTGGAAGAAAAATCATGGCTATCTTAAACAATATGGGATCTGTATGGTCCTACAAAGGCCATCGTTTTCACCTATTGTAATATAAGGATTCTCACTGAGCTCTTGGACGAATTTAGAAAGTTTATGTATGGGCCTTTATAGGGCACTTTTAATCCTGTTTTTGTTTTGTTTTTTTTTATTGTGGGGCACTTCTAATTGTGTCCCAATCGTGAAAACCCTGGTGTGGCCACTTCTCCCCCTCTCACAACTTTCTCAGCAGGAGTTTGCATCCATGATGCCACAGGGTTTCCCAGCAGAACTGCTCTTAGAAAAGATCAGGGTCCTGAGACTGGTGTTGACAGCTTTTAATCTAATCTCAGCACGCTCCCTTAGGTCAGGTATCCATCTTCACCAAACCACAGAATCGTTAAGGTGGGAGAAGCCCACTGAGATCATCCAGTCCAACCAGCCGTGACAAATGCAACCCTATGGAACAAGTGGGTTGTTTTAAAAGCAGGAACTGTAGAGGAATGGTTAAGTGATGGCACTGGGTGGGTTTGGATAGCCGTTGGTAACTGCACCTTTCTTTCTTTGTTGCAGATGAGACTCCAATTATCGCCGTGATGGTGGCCCTGTCCTCCCTCCTAGTCATAGTATTTATTATTATTGTGCTGTACATGTTAAGGTAAGAAGGGCTTTCATGCTGACTTATTTGACAAATGATGTATTAGATGGTTAGCTGAAGGACTGGCTGCTCTCTATCGAGAGCTTTTTGTTCTGCTTCCTAAGCTATGCAAGCCTGACACAGGCAATGTTATAAAAAGAAATCTGGAAGGATAATGAAAATTATATTTGGGGCTATTTAATAATTGTTGCTTATTCATTTCAGTATAAAGCTATTCCTTCTCTGTTCAGTTAGTGAAATGGTAACATTGAGAAGGATGGATTAGTCAAAGCCCTGCTTGTGCAGGTAAGAGCAGGCAAGGTCTCCTTCCAAGGCTCAGGTTGATGGATTGAGGAATCTGGTGAAGCTACACAGAATTCCCCAGCCATAAGATCTTCTGCATCATTCCTTCATTCCCATCACGATATCAAACATGACCTGATGCCCATGGACAGCCTTGGGTACTAAAGCTGCGTGCTGTGGGAGCAGGTTTGTCCCAGCAGAACCATGCAGGGCAGTGGGTGCTGCAGCTGTTTGGACACACAGGGCGATGCAGCAGCTGGAGCTGCAGCACAAGAGAGCCTTTCTAAGACAACATTTTAAAAATCCAAGCATCTGGGCTGCTCCAAATGATGCCTTCAATGAACCCAGCTCCTGAGCGCACGCCTGCTCAGCTGGAAGAGAGCGTTTATTCACCTGCAGTAAACATCTTAATTTACTCAATGTTTTGATGATTAAATAATTAAAAGGGGAAGAAAAAAAAAAAAAAAAGCAATTTCCTTAGCAATGGTGGAAAAATTCCCTTCGTCTCTTGGCTCGGGGCCCATCTCACAGCAGTGAAGCTGAGGAGGGTTTGCTATTCCAGAAGGTTACCTGGCATCTCGATGGCCAACTCCTGACTTTCTCCATGCCCTTTTCTTCTTCAGGTTCAAGAAATACAAGCAAGCAGGGAGTCACTCCAACTCCTTCCGCCTGCCCAACGGTCGGACAGATGATGCAGGTAAGGCATGACGTGGGAACAGAGGTACAGATGAATCACCACAGGATCATTAAGGTTGGAAAAGACCACCAAGATCATCAGCTCCAACCATCAACCCATCACCACCATGTTTACTAAACCACTTCCCTTGCAAAACATGCCATGTGCTTGCAAACCACGGCATGCCGAGCATTCTTCAGAGTGGACCATTCATCCATTATTAATGGATTATTTGACTTGTTTGTTTTCTTTCCATTTGTAATCATACAAAATTATGTTAAATCATCAGAAAACAGAGCTCTGTAGAAGCTCCAGGAGCCCCTGAGCTCAGCACTGAGCCCAGTGCAGTGACAGCACCCAGCGAATCACTGCTGGATGATGCTGTTTTAATCTGTTCTGAACTCTCACTGTTTTCCATGATATTGACAAACCTAAACCAACAATTCTCTTCCTAACTTTAATTCCATCAACAAATGTTTTCCCTCAAGTGTTTTAATACATTGTGATGATCACTTCCAAAACTGAACTGCTGGCAGTTCCCCCTTTAAATTAGGATGACAGCTGAATAAAACTCTTGTGAAGTTCTTCACATTGACTGCAGGCACCAAATTAACATTGTGGAGATAAAGCTGGGAACACATCGTTTTTTCCTTATGAAAACCTTGAAAGATAGGCAGAATTTACAAGTGCAATTAAAAAGTCTTGTGCCAGCCTGCTGTAACGTGCTTATCTACTGTAGGAGTTGAAGAGGAACCTCAGTGTCTCAGGGGCAGTCTCAGTGATCCTTGTGGATTCCTTCCAACTCAGGATATTCTATGATTCTCTGAGTCAGACTCATTTCAGATCCTTTTTCTGAGCTTCTTCCGTATTAACCACACACATACAAGGGAGCACTAACTGAAAATCAGCAATGTTTTTTCATGCTGGCAGCTAAAACCTTCCCTGCCCAAGCTTTATATTGCTGTAAGCTAAGGTGTTAACTTCATAAACCCTCAGTTGTGTTGATATAACCCTCCTGTGGCCTTTCTTGGCTTCGCTGGCATTGCTCAGCAGAAACCAAACACAGCAGCTACCTTTACTGCATTCACCTGGGAGCTGTGGCATGGTCATTGTGCCAAACTTCCCATGTTAAGGAGGGAATTCAGAGTCTTCATAATCAAATGGTTTGGGTTGGAAGAGAACCTTAAAGCCCATATGGTTCTGATCCACTGCCAAGGGGAGACACCTTTCACTGACCGGGTGCCCAAAGCTTCATCCAACCTGGCCCTGAGGATCTCCAGGGATGGGGCACCCACAGCTCCTCTGGGCAGCAATGCCAGAGCCTCAGCTCCCTCACAGTGAAGAATTTCATCCTAATATCTCAGCTACATCTCCCTTGTTTTAGTTTAAAGCCATTACCCAATGTCCTGTTGCTGCAGACTCTGGTGTTCATCCCCCAGAACTGATGACTCGATCCTCATTTCAGCATCCTGGCTCTATAACAGGGCAGTGCTCAACTCCAGGCTGCTGATAGAGTCCCAAGTTATCACAGCACCCCCACATTTTCATGGACATCCCAAAGGAGGAGCAAATCACAGGAGTGGGGACAGCCGAGTGTCCCTAAACGCGGTGTGCCCGCAGTGTGGGAGCTCTGTGAGGATGGGTACTGGGCACAGAGGAGCATCTGGGGACAACTCTGACCCCTGGGTGTCATTGCAGAGCCCCAGAGCATGCCGCTGCTCGCCAGGTCCCCCAGCACCAACAGGAAATACCCACCTCTGCCCGTCGACAAGCTGGAGGAGGAGATCAACCGCCGCATGGCAGATGACAACAAGCTCTTCCGAGAAGAGTTCAACGTGAGTGTCTTTGCTTCTCCTCCTCTCCTGCAGCACGAGGGATGGGTGGGAGTAAGGAGGTTGTTTACTCCAGTTCATTCCAATGGACACCGCCGAGCCGGCACAGAGTGGCGTTCGTCTTTCAAAGCGACGCAGAGGTTCCTCTGTTACTCTGCAAAGCAGTGGGTGTTTATTGCAGGTTGGACGGTGGTTATCTGCAGCCATGGAGCAATTTCATGGCTGATGAGATGAAGAGGTTGATGGAGAGAGAATTGAAAAGCAGCTCTGTCTTCTTTCCCTTAAATTGCACAGCTCGAGCAGGATGCTATCTGTAAAGCTTATGACACACAACAGAAGAATTCTGGTCTCATTTTGTAGAACAGCAGAGACAAAACAGCTGGTACATCAAAGGCGAAGCCACTCGGAGATTTTTACATATTTATTGCAAAGCACACAAAGAGGTTTTCGCCTTTGTAACTGGTCCCTGGTATCTCTCTCTTGTTGCCTGTGTCCCACCCAGCTGCTCTCAGCTTTGCTAGCAAGCAGCACCATGGGGTTACATTCTTCTGTGTCCAGGAGGTCTTGGAATGGAAGAGCTCTGAAAGAGTTTCCCTGCCTGCTGGTTTCCTCCCAGATAGAGCCTTCCCTCCTCCTCCTCAGGGCTGTGACAGAAACACTGCCAACATGAATTGCTGGTAAAGCTGTGTCATGGTGTTGTGTCAAATGCAGAAACAGCCAAAACAAGAAATTGAAACAACTCTACTTAATGTGAATAAGCTGGTAGCTCTGAAACTGAATGATGACCACTTAGAGCACAACAGCTGGCCTTCAGCACTGATCAGTCTTGGCAATAATTCAGATATTGTCATTACCCCACAACACTTCATCATCTCTTCTGAGATGTCTGAAACTTGTTCCTGATGTTGCTGAGCTCTCTGACTTCTTGTGATGCTGAACCTGGTATGGTTTCATTTTGGCCGTGCAGAAATAGAAGTGATGAGGGAGGGGACACAGTTAACTACTGGCTGGAGTGTCATAGCATATTGCTTAGGAGCTGAACTAACTGGATTCCCCATCAGCTTAATTAATGAAAGAAAATCCACTGCTGGTCTGATTGCACTGCAGGTGCTGTCTGCAAATACATAAAACCTTAGGTGCAAGGTGTGATAAGCTGATATCAGGACTATGACAAGATTAAAACAGAAAACGCAGCCGACTTCCCCCAGCTGTCGCACAACTCGATACCCTGCGTGTCAGAGGAGGCTGTGAGCCCATGAAACCAAATCCACATGCTGAATAACAAGGGAAGCAATCACTTGGGTTATAAATCCTGGATCCTGGGTTGCATGTTGTCGTGCCAGCTGGAGGAAGCAGCACATGCCATCCTCCTGGCTATTACAGGGTCACGTTGCAAGTGATTCCAGCACCCCCATTTGGAGGTCCCTGATGCTGCTGGAAGGACAGCAGATCCCTACTGGGGGTGGGATGGTGCAGCTCTCTCCCAGCCCTGCAAGTGCTGGGCAGTGGAGTTTTGGAGCAGGGAGGGTTTGGTTGGGTTACACAGTTAGCATCGCTGGTAATGGAGGAAATGTCAGCAGGAGCCTCCCTGTGAGCTTCCAGAACCCTGTGTTGGTGGGTTTGGTGTTGGAGGCTTTGCTGCCACCTCGTGTTTATTTGTCCAGAGGCTTGGGATATTGCATCTGAGATGGGATTTGCTGTCTGGTACAGCTTGGGCTGTTCAAATGATCACCCTCAGTTGGGTCGGGGCACAGAGCAGCACAGGAGTGATGCTGAGGGAGGTGGGTCGAGGGGATTCATCCTTGTGCAGGACTCCTTGTGCCTGAAAATATCACATAAAACCCCATTTTCTGCTATTACAGGCTCTCCCAGCGTGTCCCATTCAGGCCACATGTGAAGCTGCTTCCAAGGAGGAGAACAAGGAGAAGAACCGCTACGTGAACATTTTGCCCTGTAGGTATCAGTGGGGCTGGGGGGCTGAGGGAGGGCTCACCCAGAGGGGCTGCTGCATCTGCATTAGCCTTAGATGCACACTAGGGACTCCCTGGAGCTGTGAGCAGCCAGGAGGATGTGGAAAATGAAGCTGATGGGAAATGCAGATGATCTCTGTGTAAGGAAGGTCCATCATCTTCCTGGCTTTGAGCATGGAAGGATTTCAGGGCATAAAGTCACTTACGTATTCTGGGAACCCCCTTAAGCCTGGGCTCCACTCCAAAAACTCAGCTCAGCTCTGCAGGGCTCTGGTTTTAATGCAGAATTGTCATCTTTCTCCAGATGATCATTCCAGGGTTCACCTGACTCCTGTTGAAGGGGTTCCTGACTCTGACTACATCAACGCCTCCTTCATTAATGTAAGTGCCTGTCCTGCCTTGAGTGACTCCCATCCCTAAAAACGAGGCCTGGCTGTGTGTGTGGCCTTTATGGAGTGCAGCTTTAGTCTGGAAGAAGCCGAAAGAACACGGTCCAGCAACTGGAGTACAAGACAGAGGGCTGGGACTAATAAATTCTGGCCATAGTCCTGCTGTGCTCAGTCCCATCTCTTCACACCTCTCTTTTTTTGCCACTTCTAAAGCCATGAAAAGCTCCTCAGAGTGTTGCAAAGGCAAGCTGGCTGTTTGGGAAGGGGTTTGGAACCATTCTGGGGTGAACGGAGGATTTCTGATTAATGGCTGATGAATCCTGAGGCTGATTAATCACTGGTACTTCCCAGCTTGCAGGGCTGGACATGTGAAGGGCATGGAAAAAAAAAAAAGAAGAAGCAACACAGCTACAATATCCTTCAAAGCAACTTTGCCCTACTCTGCTCCTAGGAGGCAGCAGGATTTGTGCGTTTGCCAATGGCTTTTGTTAGTGAACTCATTGATTTCTGAGAGGGAGAGAATGCAGTCCAACTTTTCCCTTTTGTCCATGTTAGCTTTTATAGCATTCATCTGAATACAAAATGCATTTTATTAATTTAGTGTCCTGTTTCTTGGGAGATGTGTTCTGTCCACAAGGCACAGAGGGGAGCTGCTAACATAGCCCACATCAGTGTTACAGTGGGAAGGGTAATATGAAGAAGTTGACTTTGAGGGAGATGGAGGCACATGAAGAAAAGCAAGACCCCAAAGGGTTTTTTTTTTCACCTTCTTCAGCACTAACTATACAGCCATTAGGAAATAATCTGTATAACTCACTGTGGGTTCAACAGCC
This sequence comes from Lagopus leucura, assembly GCF_019238085.1. Taxonomy (NCBI): domain Eukaryota; kingdom Metazoa; phylum Chordata; class Aves; order Galliformes; family Phasianidae; genus Lagopus; species Lagopus leucura. Next base: position 67,657,753 of record NW_024962264.1, read on the forward strand.
TGAACTCTTGAAGATTAATGCTGATTTTCAGATGATGCCAGCAGAAAGGTACTGAGCTACCACCTCAACCATGCTTTGGGCCAGCAGCTGACAAATTACATGAGTGCAGGCAGTGCAACACTTCATGACCCTTAGAAAAAGACTGGCCTTTCATTTGTCTTCTTTTTTCTCCTTTTCTCCATAGGGGTACCAAGAGAAAAACAAGTTCATTGCTGCACAAGGTAAATGCTCAGTTATTTTAGGAGCTCTGCCCTATTGGATTTGGGTCCTTCTGCTCTATGAAACTGCAGATAACCCAAATAACCCCAGTACAGTGCCTCGTGAGAGTCTCTGGTCAACATGAAAGGAGATCTGGCCAGGCCACAGGTTGTTGCAGGAATGTTTTGTTCCTGCTGGGTGTACTGGGGAAGAACAAGAAGCCTATGGAGTCCCCATTGCTGGATGGTTTCTTCCATCCTACCAGCCCCAGATCCTCATCCTCCCCTTGAGCCACAACTGCAGGTGGCTGTGATCTCTCAAAACGTAGCTAGCTAGATACTTAATTAAATTTCCTTAATAAAGCTGAGAAATCATTTATGTCAGAGCGAGCACCACACCGATCCAGTTTCATTATGCTCCTTCTAAACCCTTAGCTTTTAAGAATGTGGGCTTATGTCCTTGGGGAGAGACTGAGCTGTAATAATCTTCACACGGGTGGCAGGACTGTTAGCTGCAAGCGTCAGAGCCTTCCTGAGCTCAGCTGCCCCCAGGCAGAGCATCACCATCGTGTGTGCAGCTTTCCCTGCTGAAACTGAGATGCCCAGGCATGGGACCTTCACACTAGCAAAAATCATAGGAAGTTTTCTCTAATCCCAGCCTTTGTTTGTGAGTTGGATTTGCTGCACCTGTCCGTCACCAGCCACTGTCACAGAGGTCCCAGCTTGCGTGCCTCGGTGCAGCCACCCTGTTCTCTTGGCTCTGGCTGGAGAAGGAAGGCTGCATCTCATCAGCAGTACCAGGCTGGGGTGAAGCTTTGGCTCCATTTTCCTCCTGGCTCACCCTCAGCCTGGGGCTTGGCAGGGGATGTTGGGGTGAGTCAGCTCCCTGTCTGGCAAGGCAGTGAGAGCTATTCCTGTGCCATATTGAAATAGGATCCTGTGGTTAAAGCACAAGGCTCGGGGGCAGGACTTGTGCATGCTATTTGTGACAGCCACAATTTCCCAGTGTGACCTTGGGCAAGTCGTTTCCATGCTCTGTTTGTCTGGTTTCCCCTTGTTGGGCTAAAAATGGAATTCCTGATAATAAAAAAGTATCCAGTCCCTTAGAAAACAAACAAAAAAAAAAAAACAAGAAAAAAACCCACCTGCTCTTGTGCAATATGATTGTTCTCTGGGTTCCCAGACACCCATGGAGCATCCTGTGCTGACATCTATCGGCTAAAAGAGTGCTACACTCCACGCTCTGCCATGGATTTTAGTCCCACTGCCTGTGGAGTCGATGCCCCTTTCCTAACCACGATGCATCCGTTTCCCTTAGGACCAAAGGAAGAAACAGTGAATGACTTTTGGAGAATGATTTGGGAGCAAAACACAGCAACGATTGTCATGGTGACCAACCTGAAGGAGCGGAAAGAGGTAGGCACCGTGTCGTCCAACGGGCATCGTCTCAGTGAGCACAGAGGTTGTGCTGAGCCACGCAATGTCTCAGCTCTCACCACGCTCTGTTCCCAGGCTTGCTGGGTGCTGAAGCTTACCCGTCTGCCTTCTCTGTCCCTGCAGTGTAAGTGTGCTCAGTACTGGCCAGATCAGGGCTGCTGGACATACGGGAACATCCGCGTTTCGGTGGAAGACGTGACGGTGCTGGTGGACTACACCGTGCGCAAGTTCTGCATTCAGCAGGTGCTGCTGCCCTGCCCTGTCCCTCCCTGCCCCTGGCTGCTCTGCCACTCCTCAGGGTTTCACCTCAGTGACAGCAACATCCCTCTTCATAACTGTAAGAACTGTACTCGCCTCCAACAGAGAGCTGTAAGAACGTACTCACCTCCAACACACAGGACCCCATTCTCCGCGTCTGTCAGCGGCGTTGCATTGGAAGAAAAGGAAGCTGGTTGATTCCAGTGAAAATGCAGTCCTGTAATCCTCCAGGGCTTGTTGTTACCACAGCAGGAGGGCTGGAACTGGATGATCCTTAGGGTCCCTTCCAACCCAAGCCATGCTGTGATTCTGACCCACAGCCGCTTAGTGCCTGCAAATAAGTCAGTTTCATCTCGTGAGCTGAGACAAAATCCAGCGCTTTATGCGTTGGGTTTTGATTATTTTCCCATCTGTCGCTACACTGTCACATCCTCCAAGCTCAGGATTAGTCACTCTGTTTGTTTTCCTGATGTTCTCGGAGGCAGGCAACAAAGCACTGATGCAAGGGAGACCGAGTGCCTTGATGAAAGGCTGCCTAGAGTTAGATCAGGCTCTCCTGGACCCCGCTTTGTGCCTGGTTCCTTCCATGCTTTTAATGCAAGGATACTGCATCATCATCTTTATTACTGAAAGGAGCCATGCCTTCTTTTTGAGCTGGGCCCATTGGCATTGAAGTGTCACAGATTCTGCCAGGCTGGAGCCGTCCAGGTGGCATCTCTCACCTGGGTGATGTTCTGCTCTGCTATTTCGCAGCTTCAAGGCCACCCTTAGGATGCAGGATATGACAGAGAGCAGAAAAAATGTCATGCCTTTAGAGCCTCATATGGCCCTGCAGCCTGGATCCATGTCCTTTAAGCTTCCAGGTGGCAGTGCTTCCTAAACCTTCCAATTGAGCCTTGGGACTGTAGCTCCCTCTCTGCCTTAGCTTTTGGGAAAAGAGAGGAAATGTGAAGCGTTTGTGATTGATCTGAGCACGCATTTCCCCTGCAGGTAGGTGACGTCACGAACAAGAAGCCTCAGCGCCTGGTGACGCAGTTCCACTTCACCAGCTGGCCCGACTTCGGGGTGCCCTTCACCCCCATTGGGATGCTGAAGTTCTTGAAGAAGGTGAAGACGTGTAACCCCCAGTATGCAGGAGCAATAGTAGTGCACTGCAGGTGAGCCTCGGCCACGGCTGTGGCTGCCTCTCCTGGCTTGCCTGGAAAGCATCTCTGGATGGGAGAAGGCAGCAAGCCCTGCTGCAGTGCTTGGTGATGGTGTGCAGAAGGGACTGCATTGTTGGAGTCTGATGCTCAAAGCAACTCTCCAATGGAGTCAGGCTGAGGGAGCTGGGCTTGTTCAGCCTGAGGAAGAGAAAGCTTCGGGGAGACCTCATAGTGTCTTTTCAGTATTTAAAGGTAGCTTATAAAAAAAGATGGAGAGTGACTTTTTATGTGGTCTGACAGTGATGGGACAGCAGGGAATGGTTTTAAAATACAAGAGGGGAGATTTAGGTTAGATGTGAGAGGGAAATTCTTTACTGAGAGGCGCTGGTACTGCTGCCCTGAGAGCTGCTGGTGCCCCATCTCTGGAGGTGCTCAAGGCCAGGTTGGATGGGGCCCTGGGCAGCCTGAGCTGATGTGAGGCAACCAGTCCACAGCAAGGGCTGGAACTGGGAGTGCTTTAAGATCCCTGGATGCTGGATGTGGCTCTGGGCATCTCGGTCTAGTAATTGGCAACCCTGCACATAGCAGGGCGTTGAAACTAGATGACCATTGTGGTCCTTTTCAACCCAGGCCATTCTATGAGCCTATGATCCCTTCCAACACAAGCTATTCCGTGGTTCTGTGACCAGAGTGAGCTTGCTGTGGAGCTGTGCCCTGATCGTTTGCCCTTCTGCCATTGCAGCGCTGGGGTGGGACGCACGGGCACTTTTATCGTCATCGACGCCATGCTGGACATGATGCACGCCGAGAGGAAGGTGGACGTTTATGGCTTCGTGAGCCGGATCCGGGCTCAGCGCTGCCAGATGGTACAGACAGATGTAAGTGTGCTGCTGCAGGCTCCCTGTGGTTTTCCTTTGTGTTTTCCCAGCCTGCAGCGAAGCCACCTGCAGCAGCCCTGTGGGCAAGTTGAGTGGCATCCTTAATTTTGGAAGGAACACTGTGTCCAGTGAGCTGTTGGTCCTGCACTTTGTTATCTGCAGTTTGTCCTTGAGCTTTGTGTCAAATCCCTGCAGGTCATGTGGCAGATAAGGTCTCAGACCTCTTACAAGGGGAAGTGCTTGGGCAGTGGGTTTGCAGCCAGATCCCATCCCTGAGTGCAGCTTCTCCCTGCGACCCTTTCAGATGCAGTATGTGTTCATATACCAAGCACTGCTGGAGCACTATCTCTACGGTGATACAGAACTGGAGGTGACCTCGTTAGAAATCCACCTCCAGAAGATCTACAACAAAGTGCCAGGGACCAGCAGCAACGGGCTGGAAGAGGAGTTCAAGGTGAGCCTGGTTTCCTGTGCTGGCAGGTTTGTTCAGCACACGCTGGGCAGCAAGGACTGCCATGCATTTGCTTCTCCTTTAGTGTCTCTGCAAGCTGTCACTGCTTTCCTTCCTTCCTCTGCAGAAGCTCACTTCCATCAAAATTCAGAACGACAAGATGAGAACGGGCAACTTGCCAGCCAACATGAAAAAGAACAGGGTGCTTCAGATAATTCCATGTAAGTTGTGTTTGTCCGGTTGAAAGAAGAATGGAGACAGAGGCATCTGTGGGAGTGGGGACACGGAATGGTTGAGGTTGAAACGGACCTCCGGAGGCCTCCTGGTCCATTCCTTGGTAGGGAAACCATGTAGGGATGGGGCAGAGTCAGGGTGAGGTGGGTTTTCATGGACAGATTTAACACTGCTCCAGAGCTTTCTTGCTTTGTTCTGCCCTGCCCCTGCCATGACTTTGTTCTCAGAAGGTTGGTCCTCCCCAAGGCTTTCTGCCTTTGGAAGAGGGGAATATCTGCTGAGCAGGTCCCGTTCCTTGAGTCCTCAGTGCCTCCCTTCTGCCCTGGGCTCCCCAAACCAGGGCATGGCAGAAGGCAGAGCTGAGTCTCCTCGTTGCATAAATGGGTGCTGTGGACACAGGGCCCCCCTTCCCTCATCTCAGCACTTGGTCTTGGTGACTTCCCAGCTGAAGGCCATGCATAATGTTTTTAAAGTGTTTCCCAAAATGCAGTTGTTTTGCTTCTGTTTTAGATGAGTTCAACAGAGTAATCATTCCAGTGAAGAGAGGTGAAGAAAACACAGACTACGTTAATGCTTCTTTTATTGATGTGAGTCTTCTTTGATCTTCTTTCCATCTTCTCTCCCTGGAAACTATTTACCTCACACTTCTTCATATTGAAGGCTTTGTCCTGAAACACCTCTGTAGGTAGAGGAGATGTGGAGCCTAAGCTGGGCCTCTAAATCCTGGTCCCACTTCCACAGCTGTGGGGTTTGATGATGGATTTGAGAAGCGGATGCACAAAGCCAGGGAAATAATTACTTTATGGCACTGTTCATTTGGTCAGAAAACATCCTCTAGATTAGTTCTGGAGCAACAGCACGGATCCCAAAACCCCTGAGAAAACCAGGTCAATCCTATTACACCTGTCTTGGTGACTGGAGGAAATGAGGCAGAGAGGTTAAGTGCTTTTTCACTCCGAGGAGGAGATAGGTGATTGCACATCCTTTGCTCGTGAGTAATCCTGTTGACTTCAGGGCTCCATCTCATATGAGCATTTATCTTTGTGCAGTGATGCCAGCACTGGTTAAGTAACAAAGAAACCTGCTCTTTTCCAGCCCAATTCCTACTTTCATTTCCTAATGGCAGTGTTTTTCCCCCCGAAGTGTGATGACTGCTATGTGTTGAACCAGTAAAACCAGTATATTCCCAGATACAGCCTTCTAAATGGTCTGCTCCCCCAGATCTCACTTGCTGGCTCCCCACATTGTGCTCTGGCTGTGCTCTGGCTGTGTCAGCTTCTGACAAAACGCAGATGTGAGCAGCCTTCTCATTCTGCATCTAGATCAGAAGGCTTAAATGTCATGTAAGCAATTTTGTTGAGGATTCAATTTCCTGCCTCTGCTGAACTTTGCTTAAATGACAAACGCCAAATGACGAAGCATCTGCATTCACAGTCTGCTGCGAGGTCGCAAGGGAATAGTGGAGGTTTTCATTCTTTGTAACAGAAGCAGTTCTTGTTGTGGAGCAGAGTCACCCTGACTTAGTACAGAGCCTGGTTTTGCTCACTTCTTCCAAAAAGCCTAAGTCTTGGTGCTTAGGCATGATGGCTGGCTCTGCTACAAAATTCAGACTATGCCAGTGTCCTAGGAGTACTGGAAACAAAACCTTCCTTTGCCAAATGTGATCCTACTGCAGCTGCATTCCCCCAAAAGCAAAGGTCTCACCGTGGCAGCATCTCAGCTGCCAGGTGTTGGGGCAGGGGAAGCCAGGTGGTGGCTCTGCTCAGGCTGGGGTTGTTCACACAGTGGTGCTCTGGTGTTCAGCTCAACTTGGCAACTCGTCCAAGAGCACATTGATGCATTTGCAGACCTGAGCTGCTGCCTGCATCCTCCAGTCTGCGTGAGGCAGACCTAATCCACTGGATTTGCCTCTTTTTGGTTGAGTTGGAAGGGAGAGCTCGCACACAGACCTTGAGGCAAGCATGCAGAGCGGCTGGCACAGGAAGCAGTGACCAGCAGCTTGGACACAGCAGCCTTAGCCTGGCATGTAGAAGCAAGGCATGGAGAGAGAAGGATTGCTAAGCTGGCTCGCCCTTTTTTCTTGGCACTTCTAAGCAGGATTAAGAGTGCCTGCACTGCATTATTTGCTGAGTTTGATGTATCAGAGAGCTCCACAAAGGTGGTGCTCCAGCTCTGTGTCTTGCAAAGAGTTGGTGCTGTTTCATAATTACGACACCCATGCTAAAGCTCAGCCCCCAGTAGGTACCACGAACACAAACAACTTGTTCTGGGGGTGTTTTCCCCCCAGACCAAGTTGTTCCTTTATTTCCATGCATCTACATGCACTGTCATTGAACCTGCTGGGCTTTTTGTGGTCGTTGTGCCTGCAGCTCTCCTCTGCACCCACCTCCTCGTGCTGCCAATTCTCTCACTGCCATGTTTGAAATCACAGGGCTATCGCCAGAAGGACTCCTATATCGCCAGCCAAGGGCCACTGCAGCACACGATAGAGGACTTCTGGAGGATGATCTGGGAGTGGAAATCCTGCTCCATAGTGATGTTAACAGAGCTGGAGGAGAGAGGTCAGGTAAGCATTTGCTGTAGCGGCAGCAAAGGAAATCAGAGCATATCCATAAACCCTCCAGTGCTGTGCACTGTGCTGTTCCCAGTGCTGTGCACCTTCAAGGCAGCGAGAAAAATGTGTATTTTCACCCTGCCTCTTCTTGCAATTCTTTCTCAGGAGAAATGTGCCCAGTACTGGCCTTCTGATGGCTCTGTGTCCTATGGAGACATCAACGTGGAGCTGAAAAAAGAGGAGGAATGCGAGAGCTACACAGTGCGGGACCTGCTGGTGACAAACACCAGGGTAAGGATCTGCCACTGCCCTTTGGGGAACTCTGGTTGTCTTTTTGTTGCCTTATTCCTGTGCCTGCTATCCCGCTTTCCTCGTGCTCCCCATTCCCATGTCATGCTCTGCCATACACCAAGCAAATGACTCTTCCCAAGCACACACACCTCCTATGGGTTTCCATGAGGCATTCAGCAAGTTGGTTCGATGGTATGAATTGGGCCGTGCTGAGTTTCTGGCTGTGCTCCTCTGCCAGGAAAACAAGAGCCGACAGATCCGACAGTTCCACTTCCATGGCTGGCCAGAGGTTGGGATCCCCAGCGATGGGAAGGGAATGATCAACATCATCGCAGCTGTGCAGAAGCAGCAGCAGCAGTCAGGCAACCACCCCATCACTGTGCACTGCAGGTGAGTCTGGGGAGCTGCTTCAGGCTGCAGAGACTTGGGGTTTGCTTCACCTCAGTGCTGCGGTCTGACTGTGCATCTTGTGCATGGAGATAACAAAACCAACCTGACAAACCTGGGCTGCTTGGGAACGATGGATGGTTTCACCTTCTGGTTTCTCTTTGCCAGTGCCGGAGCAGGAAGAACAGGAACCTTCTGTGCACTGAGCACTGTCCTGGAAAGGGTGAAAGCAGAAGGGATTCTCGATGTCTTTCAGACAGTGAAGAGTTTAAGACTACAGAGGCCGCATATGGTGCAGACACTGGTAAGCCCTGGACCTCAGCAGGAATGAGTTGGGGACTCAAACCTGTTAAACTGTCGAGATAAACTTCCCCAGCTGAAGGTTTGCTCCCTCTGTGAAAGAGTAAGGGATAGAGGTGGGGCGGGAGGGATCTCCCCGTCCTCCTGTGGTGTGTTCAGAAGAGAGGAGCTGGCCTGGCTGGTTGCATCAGCCTCTTTCTGACATGAGCTGTAGGAGCCTCCCTGCAGACATCCTCATCTGCAGTCCCTGGCATTCTGGGCTCCAGGAGCCTGGAAACCATATTTAGGTTGGATGTGAGGGGGAAGTTCTTGACAGAGAGAGTGGTGAGGTGCTGGAACAGCCGCCCAGAGAGGCTGTGATGCCCCGTCCATCCCTGGAGGTGTTCAAGGCCAGGTTGGATGGGGCCCTGGGCAGCCTGGGCTGCTATGAAATGTGGAGGTTGGTGGCCCTGCATGTGGCAGGGGGGCTGGAGATTCACAATCCTTGAGATCCCTTCCAACCTGGGCCATTCTGTGATTCTGTAGGAGCAACCTGTAGGGATGGCCAGCCCCATTTTGAGGGGGAAGGCAAAACCAAGGTGGCATCACCACAAGCCCTCCATTGGGAGCTGCTCGTGGGTGGGAATCCATGGCCAGCACTCAGTGCCCAGAAGTGCTGTCCCATCACCCATCCCAATTCTCCACGGGCTTCACCCTTTTCCCAGCACTGTGAGAGAGATGAAGTGCTTTGGTGTGCAGTAATAACTCAGCTCAGTCCCCACTGCAGGCCAGGAAGCACCAAGTGATTTCTGAAACATGGTTTTCCTCAGGGTAACGCTGTGCCCTCTCTGCTCTGCAGGAACAGTACGAATTCTGCTACAAAGTGGTGCAGGAATACATCGACGCCTTCTCAGACTACGCCAACTTCAAGTGAAAAATTACAACAAACAACCTGAAACAAATGACAGAAGAGTTGCCTTCTTTAATATTTTGTAATATTCTGTTTGTTAATATACCCCTCCCCCAAAATATGTGTATATATCTTAACTGTTTTAGAGGTTGGTACCATAAGCTTCATATTAGCTGGAGATTTTATATGTAGCAAAGTGTTAGTGCAGATACTGTCAGCTCCTTTTTTTTCCAATGTTTTATTGGGGAATTAAATAGCGTGATGTTTGGATTAATATTGTCACACCATCTCTCTTCTGGAGAGTTGATACAGGCTGTTATTTTGTTTGTAAATCTTTTTTTTTTTCTTTTCTCTTGAGGGAGTAAAGCCTTTTTTAAGAAAAAACAAAAAACAAAAGGAAAGAATAATTCTGGATCTCATCTGAACCAATAACCCACAAGCAAGCACAAGCTTTTGCAAACCTGCAGGGAAATGGTTTCACATTTTTCTGCCAGTCAGCTCTTTAAAATAAGGAGAAAAGAAACCAAACCAACTTATTCTGTGTGTGTGTATGTATCTAAATATCCTGATTTTTGTTTAAAAAAAAAAAGAGAGAGAGAAAAAGCATTCTCTCTCAGGGTCAGGCCATCACATTGGGGTTGGAAAGCTGAACCTGGCAGTGTCTGTTGGGATTTCAAGCAAAACGAAGAGGGGGAAAAGGAGTTTTGCTCCTTGAAGGAGCTCTGTCCCTTTGCTGGTGGGATGTGGGGGTGCCTGTGCCTGTCCCTTTCTCTCCTGTTGGTGCCATTTGGAAATAACTGGGATACAAAATGAATTCGGGTTGTCAGAGCAGAAGGTGTAAAATAACTGAGTTTGGAAGTTCCCAGAAGAAAAAACATGTAAAAACTAATGTTTGTGGCAAGCCAAGGTGCAAGAAGAGCCCCAAGGGCAAAGAAAAGACCTGAGGGCAGAGGGGTGCAGGTGACCATAGTTTAACAGTTTTTGTGGCATCGAGAGCCATTGGATTAATTGCACAGATGTGATTTTAATGAGGTTTTTTTTCCCCCTCCTCGGTGCTCAGAGCAGTGTTTTGGGGCCTGGGGAGCATCCCTGCCCTTTGGCCATGTGCAGAGCTGCTGGAGCATCGCTTTGCAAACAGCAGACAGCTGTAGGTAATCCGGGCTAAATCCACTTCCCACACTCTGCTCCTCTGCTACAAACCCAGAGCTGTGGCCAGGCGGAGATGCAGCATCCAGCCCCATGTTTGGAAAAACTGGAGGAGAAAAGGGAAAACAAGGGTTGCCAGCAGTATCTTCTGTACCATCTGCTGCGGGAGGGGGCACTGAGGCACAGAGATTTGCATTCCCCCCCACCCCCCTCCCTTCATGAGCATCCTCAAGCTCTGGGGTGGGCTCCCACTCAGCAAGCACTGGCTGCCATCTCCCCAGGGAGTGGGGTCGACGTCAGCGCTGCCAAGCCCAGCCCTACAAAGAGTGGTGGCGAGCCCAGCCCTACAAATAGCGGTGCCGAGCTCCTGGGCAGGACACAGCACCGGCCACCGCCATCCCAACAGGTGAGTGCGATGCGGGGAGCAGGGTGGTGGGACCCCAATCAGCCTTAGCAGCCCCCAGGTACTCGGCTTTGCTCGTGGGTGTCCGTGCTTGCTGCACCCAAGCCAGCACCCACGGGTGCCTGTCCTATCCAGCATCTGCATCCCCAAACCCAGCTCAGGTGGCACCTTGGGGTACCCCTCCTTGCTGCACCCAGTTTAGCCCCAAAGAGCACCCATGGGTGATCATTCCCTCCAACATCTCCATCCTGAAACAGGACTCTGGGGTGCTTGTCTTTGCTGCATCCAGCCCAGCCTTATGCAGCACCCATGGGTGCTCTTTCCCTCCAGCACTTCCAATCCCCAAAACAAGCCTAAGAGGCACCTTGGGGTGCAGCTTCTTGCAGACCCGAGCTCACACCAAGCAGCACCAATGGGTGTTCTTCTCCCTGTCACCTTCATCCCCAGATGGGACTGTAGGGTGATCAGTGTTACTGCAACCCAATCCAGCATCCATGGGTGCTCATCCCCTGCAGCACCTCCGTTTTCTGATAAAAATGTGGAGTATCCATCTCTGCAGACCCAAACCAGCCCCAAGCAGCACCCACAGATGCCCATCCCTGGGCACCTCCAACCCCAGTCCCAAAAACCACTCAGGAGGTTCTCATCCATGCTGACCCAGCACTGGTCTGGGCACTGGTTGGCTACCAGCCCCATTCCCCTATTATCTCTCCATTACTTCCCATTACCCCGCAGCCCTGTTTGGTGCCATGGCTCCTGGTAGCTGCCTGCTGCTGGCCCTGCTGCTGCTGGCAGGCACTGTGCAGGGCCAGCACTGGTCCCACGGATGGTACCCAGGGGGCAAGAGGGACCTCAGCGCCTCACAGGTAGGGACCCTGCGTCCTTTCCCACATCATCCCCTAACCCTAACCCTGTCCTCACGTATTGCCCCCTCAGTGCTATCACCACCTCCCTCCAATAGCCCCCCCCTTTGGGTTATTCCCCCCCCTATTGCTACGACCACCCCCAAATTTACAGCTCTCCAGATTACCCCTCCCGATTGCCCCCTCACACCCAGGTTATTTCTGCCAGGGTTACAAATCCCCCCATTTATTCCCCTCCAACCCTATGGGATTATCCCCCAAACCCAGAATAATTCCAGCCTGCATCTTTCCCCTCCCTGCCCACCCATGGCATTACCCACACCCAGGTTCCCCCTTCCTCAGGGTTATTCCCCTTCTGGGATTATACCACCACCCTCCTTCCATGGGATTATTCCCATTCATATCAATCCCCGTTGAGACTCTTCCCATTCCACACACACGCTGGGATCACCCATCCCCAGAATTACCCCCACATACACAGATTACGCCCTTTCACACAGGGTTATACCCCCACATGGGATTATTCCCACACATAAATGGGATGAAACCTCTTCATAACTTCACACCCTTCCACACAGGATTTACCTGACACAGGGGACTACTATCTCACAGATTACCCCTCCATAGGATCATCAACCACTCACACATGGGGGTTTTTTACCTCACGCTCTGGGTTATTACCCTCGGGACAACCCCCCACCCGCAGGTCCCCGCCGCACTCCGGCCCTGCCCGACCCCGCCGTGCCGCCCGCTCCAGCCGATGCCCTCAACCCTCCGGGCCGCAGTGTGGCGCCCTCTGGAGGCCGCCCTGCGCCAACCGCATTGAGCAGCCCCACGCCGCACTACATTTCCCATCGTGCCTCGCTCCGCGCTCTCCTCTCATTGGTCCGCTACTCCCGCCTTATTCGCGTCACATCCGGCCTGCTGCTGGCCGCCATGTTGGCGGCGCTGAGGTATTGCGGTCCGCGCTCCTTCCCCGCTGCTGTTACCGGGCCTGTCCCTGCTTGGAGCCCGTGGTTGGTGCCGTGTCGGGGCCGCAAATCGCGGCACGATCCCCCCGCCAAATCTAAAGCGTCGCGGCTGAAAGTGCCTCCTCCCGTCGACCCCGCCGAGCTCTATGTGGTCACCGAACGATACCGGCAGCACCGCCTGGTGCTCAGCGCCCTCCGGTACCGGCGGGGCTGAGAGAGGGAGGGGTGGGCGGGTGTGGGGCTGTTGTGGGGCAGAGGAGTTTTGGGGAGAGTGTGGGACGACTGTGAGGGTCTCTGTGAGGCGGCTGTGGGACTGTTTTGGGGCAGAAGTCGGGCTGATGGTGGGGCTGGGGCTGCTGTCAAGGCATGTGGTGGATATGAGCACTGCTTTGGGGCAGGGTATAATTTGGGGAGTGGTCCAGAGTGGCCGTGGGGCACGGATGTAGCTATGGGGCTGTTGTGGGGTGGAATGTGGGGTTGTGGTGTGGTATGAGGCTGCTGTGGGGCAGGGGGAGGGTTCTGGTCTGGCTGTGGGACTGCTGTGGGGCAGGATCAGGTTGATGGGACCGTTTTGGGGCAGGGTATGTCACTGTGGTGGGGTAGGGAAGGGTTTTGTGGATGCAGGGTGCATGTGGTGCAGGGAATGGGTATAAGGCTGCTGTAGGATGAGATCAGGATGGTTTGGATGGAGGAGGATTTGAAGGGTGGGTAATAGGGTATCTTAAGGGCAGAGGAGGATTGTGGAGATTCTGGAGTGACTTTGGGGCAGGATCAGGGTATGGGGGTATAGAGTGGGATTGGGACTGTGGAACTATTTTAGGCCAGGATATGGAGTTAGAGTGCATCTGTCATTCACAATGTGATTGGGTATGGGGCTGTTTTGGGGCAGGGGATGTCTGGGGGAGTCCAGAGTGGCAGTGGGGCAGAGGAGAGCTGGGGGGAGTCTGAAAGTGATGTGGGGACTGGCTGAAGGCTTACATTGGGCTGGCAGAGGGGTGGATGTTGAGCATCGCTGGGAATGTGGGCTGAATGTGGGGGGGCTGAATGTGGGGCTGTGCTCAGTGCCCTGCTCCTTGGCAGCTCCATCTTCAGGTCCGAGGTGGTGCAGAGGAAGCATGAGGCACAAAAGGATGCTGAGGACTCAGCAGCACTGTCAGAGGAGCACCGTTTGCTGATGGCCTGGAACGATGCTGAGAATGCACGACAGCGGGCACGCAGGTGAGGGCAGGCAGCCTCAGTGCTAACTGCTGCTTCAAGTTGTGTTTCAAAACCAAATAAAACATCCAGATAACCAGGCCATGTTTTTGTAAAAATAAACCTGAGTGGTTCATCCCTACTTGCCGCTGGTGTGCTGTGACTGTCATAGGAAAAAAAACACTAAGATCATGAAGTCTAACTGTCAACCCATCCCCACAGTGCCCATGGGCCATGTCCCTCAGTGCCATGTCTCTGTGGTTCTTGAGCACCTCCAGAAATGGTGATTTCACAACTTCCCTGGGCAGCTGTGCCAATGCATTGCCACTCTTTCTGAGAGGAAGTTCTTCCTGATTTTTAACCTGAGATATTTCTCTGTTTTCACTCCTATTCTGCTCCCATGGAGCCATCCCCTGGTCAAGCATTGGAAGTGCACTCAGAAAGTCAAAGCAGTCAGCAGATGAATTCAGGCAGAGGTTAAAGGGATGAAGCCTGTTGGTCTGCTCCTCCATTTCTGCTGCACTCAGACCTGCAGGCATGGTGCCCCAGGGATTGATGTGTCTCACTCAGGTCATAAGTACCTAACATAAGTTTTCTTCTTTCCCAAATGGCAGAGAAGAAAGAATTAGGAAAGAAGAGGAAGAACAGAAGATGCAGAAGCTGCAGGCTGCGGAGAACAAAGCCAAAGTGATGGAGGCCTTTCTGAAGGAGAAAGAGAAAGAAGTCCTGCAACTGCAGGTGAGAGAAGCTGGGGGATGCTGGGCAGATGGCTGCCACTATCTGTGTGAGTGACGCTCTGGTGGCCTGTGTTCTGTGGAAGGGAAATGTTGGTTCCTTCCTGGAGCTTGAGGAAAGGACGGAGGTGAAGTGAGAGCTCAGACAGCAGGGATAGGAATAATCACAAGTGAGGGAGTTACAGTGCTGTCTTTCAGACTGACTGCTGGGATGTGAGGTTGGCACGTCTGCAGGAGCCCCACAGCCAGCAGCGGTGTGTGCACAGGTGCTGGCAACCTGCTGCGGTGCCGATGTGCCCAAAGGCAGATCCTGGTGACCCTTGGGGCTTTCTCTGGTGGCGTGTGCTAACAGCCAACACTCCCCTCTTTCCTACAGGAGGAAGCAAAAACCTTCATCACTCCTGAGAACCTGGAGGCTCGGATTGAGGAGTGCCTGGACAACCCTCGCAACTACAACTTCGCCATTGACAAAGAGGGACGCATCGTCAAGCGCACTGCACTGTCCTAGCAGCTCTGTCTCATGGCTGAAGGGGATGTGCTGGCCTGGCCTCCACCTGGAGGCCGGGGTTCTTCCTTTTAATGCACAAATCAGCCACAGAATTGATGGACAAACAGCCTGCTTCCTGTGCTGCTGTTGCAGAGGTAGGGGGAGAGGAGGGAAATGGTGTTATTTTGAGGTGCTGAGCAGCACTCTGCCTCAGTCCTGCAGTGGGGCAGGCAGGAGGAGGAGGAGCTGCTGGTGTTCTGCTCCCGTTGCTCTAAGTGGTGCTCTGCAGTTCCACCTCCCTCTGGTTGGATCCCCACTGCCCTTGGCTTGGAGGTGAGGTGGAGCAAGGCAGACTCCAAGGCAAATCCTCAGTGGTTTTGCACTGGAGAGATCTCATCCTTTTGTCTCCTCTGCTCAGCTGAAGCACCTCAATCTCTGGTCACTCTCCCTTTATCTTTGGCCTTCTGATTTGTTTTTCTGCACTCAATTGGTCTTAAATACATGCAAAAAAAAGGCACACCTGTCACAGGTGAGGTTGGGCCTTGCACAGTAACACATTGCAGGGAGATTGTATCTGACTGGTTTTGCACCCTTACCTCTGTGGAACCCTGTGACTACATCTGCTTCTGGCACAAGCCCATCATGGCCTCTTGTGCCAGTGGCCCCAGCACTGTTTGCATTTCTGCCCCTCTGGATGCCTTTGATGGAAAACAAGGTCTGGATTGTTTTGTAGAAAACACAGACGCTGTGTTTTTTGTTGGTAGGTGAAATAAATCATTGTTTCTGTGTTTTCTGCTATGGTGGAATGACCTGTTGTTCCTGTTCATCCTTTAAACCCTCCCTTGCCTTTCGGTACTCGAAGGGAGTTTATAAACAGGAGGCAAACTGATTTTTCTTTTTTTAATTACATGGTGTAATAGTGATAGGATAAGGGGGAATGGTTTTAAACTAAAAGAGGGGAAATGTGAGGTAGATAGGAGGAAATTCTTTGCTCAGAGAGTGGTGAGAGAGTGGTGATAATGCTGCCTAGAGAGCTGTGGGTGCCCCGTCAGTGGAGATGCTCAGAGCTGGGTTGGATGGGGCCCTGGGCAGCCTGAGCTGGTGAGTGCAGCCTGCCCACCCAGTGCAACTAGATGGATTTAAGGTCTCCTCCAACCTGAGCCATTCTAGGATGACTTTTAGCACAACAAAATTAAGAAAATCACAGAGGACTTCTGAACAGCACCGTCTCAGTAGGATCCTAGAGCTGAACCAGGCAAGGATGGAGAAAAACACACAAACGCTTTTTTTTTTTTTAATTCTCTCCAAGTTTTATTTCTAATTAAGAGCATCACTTCAATCTGAGTCATGGTGCTGGGTGCTGCGCTGGTGCAGCCCATGGGACAGCAGATCCTGCTGGTTTTTCCTCCTATGCAAACAGCATTTCTTGGTTGCAAGATGAGTCAAGCACGCAGCCCTCTGCTCAGGAAGAGAAGAGGAAATGAGCACCAAGCAGCCCTCAGAGCTGCATCCCTGTGCTGTTTTGAATAACATCAAACAACTTGGCCTTGGTGCCCCGCAGTAGCGACAGGTCCATCCTCAGTAACATCCTCCCCCTCCCTGTTCTGTACCACAGCCCTGGGGTGGATGTGAGGCCCCCCCTGGTCTCCCCACGTTGCTCACCACTGCTGCAGCAGATTCCTGGTGCTGCACAGCTCGCCCCATCCTCGCCGCAGGCTTTCCTCCCAGACTCACAGGGTGTTGGCAGGAAGTTCTCCTCCTGGCACCGCAGGGTTTCAGAGGTGCCCAGGTAGCAGCCCAGCTCCTCCCCACAGCAGATGTTGGGGCCAAAGCAGTGGCCTTTGTTCCTGGGGCCGCAGGGCAGGCACTGCTCAGGGCATTGAGGAACAGTGTTAGGGATTGAGCCTGATCTCCCTGCCCTCTGCCAGTGTGCTTGTCCTCATCTTGCTCTCAGCTCAGTCCTCATCCCAGTGGTTTGCTCTGGAAGGCTCTGGGTTTGTTTTCATGTAGGAGTGATGAAAAGACGTTGATCTTTTCTCCCAGGTAACAGTGGTAGGATAAGAGGGAATGGCCTCACACTGCACCAGTGGAGGTTCGGGTTGGATATGAGGAAAAAATTCTTTAGAAGAAAAGGCATTGACACAGGTGGCACAGAGAGGGCTGAAATCCCCAAACCTGGAGGTGTTCCAGAGCTGGAGATGTGGCACTGAGGGATGTGCTGAGGTTGGACTTGGTGCTCTTAGAGATCTTTTCCAACCTGAATGATTCCATGGCGATCGTGGCTTTAGTCAAATCATGCACCAAATTCACCCTCCAGAAGTTAACATTCTACATAAAAATGGTGCCACTGCCCCATTGGAATTGTTTTTTTTCCCAGCATTGAGAAAAAGCAATGGGTTTTCATCAGCATATTGCGTCTGGCTGCCTTTGCAGCTCCCTTTTGCCTCCCCATCCCCAAACTGCTTTACTTTAAGATTCCCCCCGCTCTGAAACCCCGTTCCTATAACATCCATGCACCTCACCTTGCTGTTTGGCAAGCTCAGAGCTGCCCGATGAAGGGGTGGCCGGTGCTCTCACAGCCCACCCAGCCCACAGGGACCTACCTTCCTGATGTCCATGTCTGGCACGGCACGCTTGCCCCCGATGGGGCAGTTCTGGATGTAACAAGCTGAGGAGAGAGCCAGGAGCCCCAGCAGGCAGACGGTGAGCGCCCTGTAGGACATGGCTGCAGGATCAGGATGCTTCTGGGTCCCGTCCTGGCCAGCAGCAGTATTTATAGGCCCCCCCTGCTAATTATACACGCCAGCACCATCGTCATTGATTTCCTGTTAAAAACACAAGGCGTTGCTTTCCACACCAAAGGGCTCGGCTAATAACTGGAGGTTGAGGACGTGAGGTCAGTGCTGTGGTGCTGATTTGCTTAGTGCTCGCTTTGACCGCTGTAAGGGGATGCACAGGGGCTGCAGGTGCTTTTTTTGGGGGGTGAAACCTTGGATGGCCACGCTGTGGTTTTGTGGCTCCTTGTCCTGCTTGGCCAAACCCTATGGGTTGGCTAGGGTTGGAGTTTGGTGATGTGTCCTCCTGGTAGCAGGATGAATGGGGTGAGCTGAAGTGAAACTCTGTGCCGGCTGGGATTTGAATCTCTTCTGGTGGGAGGAAAAAAAGCAAAGCTGGAGAGCTTTGGGTTGTGATATGTGGTGCCTGGTCATTCATGCCCGTCTCTACCTGGTGTTAGGGGTGCTCAGCAGCATGCATGTCCCATCTGGGAGCGTGGTGACATCACTGAGCATTCCCTAGACCATCCCACCTTCTCAAAAATACCCAATTTACCCATTGGCAAATGCTTGAAAACCCAAATCTCCTGTAACTTCTGCCCTGGAGCCACACACATGGCGTGAGTACAGCCAGCCTCCAAGGCCTGAACCTCCCTGCCTTTGTTACTGCAATTAAGGGCTTCCTGACTTGAATAAATCCACTCACTCTGGACAACGGCTTACGTCTATGGAGACCGTGACCCCAGTCCTTCCCAGTGCCTGCTTAATTGAGGAATGCAGAGCCCAGTGCCACAGAGCTGTCACCTCTGCCATCCCCTTTGCCCTGTGTCTGGTCTGCCACTTAGTGGGGTCGTGTGGAGCGGGCTGAGGCTGCAGCTGGAGCGCGGGGCTCCATACTAATGGGGTGGGATGGGGGCTGGTCACCGTGTCGGGGTGACGTGGGCCAATGGGAGCACCACTACCCCAAGGTGCCACCTCCCTGTGGGGACATTATAAAGGCCAGTTGTCTCCACAAAGCAGCCAGATGCCAGCCCAGGGGGACAGGCAGATGATGGGAACAAGGGACGTGGCTCCTTTTGGGGACGCAGCCCCCAAAACACCACACGGAGCCTGGAGCAGGGAACCCAAAAGGGTAAGAAGTTTAGGCAGCATCTGCCCAAATAGCCCCGGGTTTGGGGGTGTTGTGGGAATGATGTGGGAGCAGTTTGGTGAGTGTTGGTAGTATTGCTGCCATGGGGAGATCATATGTGTGATCGGGTTCAACTGGGAACCCAAAGCTTGTGGCTTTGGGATGTTTGGGTTTTTGGGTTTGAAGTATTTTGGGAAGATAGTTGCTGGGGTTGGTTCAGCTGGGAACCCGAAGCTTGTGGCTTTGAGGGGTTGGGGTTTTGGTGTTTGGGGTATTTTGGGAGGATAATACGTGTGATGGTGTTCAACTGGGATCCCGAAGCTTGCAGCGTTGAGGGGTTTGGGGCATTTTGGGAGGATAACATACGTGGTTGGGTACAACTGGGAGCCCAAAGCTTGCAAGTTTGGTTTTCAGGGTTGGGGAATTTGGGATGGTTTTTCTTCTTTTTATCCCATTTAGGATGTTGGACCTGGCCAAAACCACAAGTCTCACAGAGGGGTGAGATGTGATCTGTACGAGGTGTAAACCCCAGAACCTCTGCCAGGACCTGAACACCAAATCTTCACTTCCCAAAGGCAACAAAGCCCCAGAGTGCAAGGAGGTGACGGCGTCCGAAGGCAGATCCCCATCACAAATCTGAGGACAGGGTGTGAAAGGGAGGTTGGAATCCATGCATGCTGGTGGGATCCTGGGGTGAGGATGGATGGCCTCAAATCGTGGCTCTGGATGGGATTTTTCCCTTTTAGCACCAGGGGGCACCAGCTCAGCAAAATCCTGTCGAATGGGGGCTGAGCCTCCAACGTGGAAAACAGTGGAAATGGGAAAATGGCTTCAGGGAGTCAGAGGAAGGCATGGCACCCACCTGCATGGCCCCATCCTGCCCATCCCCAAGCTCCCAATGAACCCTGGAGCTCAGCACTCCCCCCTTATCCCCAACACCTCAGACAAAGCCAGCACAGTGCAAGAGGACTTTATTAGATCTGCTATTTACAACGGGTCCTTCTGATATCCCAGCTGCTCAGAGGCCGGGCTGCTTGCCTTGCTGCTGCCTGTTGGCCAGGTGCATCAGCCTCAGCAGTAGGTCCCCAGCTGTGCCATCCAGCACCGTCAGGTTCTTCTCCTCTGCCTCTTCTGGCTGTTCACTGCCTTCCTCCAGGCACACGGCGTCCATGGCACATGTGTCTGCAGTGGGGAAAGCATCACAGTTAGGAGCAGTTGGTTTCAGGTCGTAGAATCATAGAATGGGTTGGGTTGAGTCGGGTTGGGTTTGGATGAGTTGAGTTGGGTTGAATTGGGTTGGGTTGAGTTGGATTGAGTTGTGTTGGGTGGAGGGATCTTAAAGATCGTCTGTTTCCCATCAGAGAAGCCCAAACTCCAGCTTTATTGCTCCCATGAATGAGGAAGCAGGGATTTTTTATGGTTTGTGTGTCCAGCAGAGCATGTGTGTCCATGTCTCATGGTGGAGACGTGGGAAGGAGCTCTGAGCTCCATCTCTGTTCCAAGCTGGCGACATCGTCTGCTCTGTGCCCAAGTTTGGAGGATGCTGGTTCAGAAGGTAAATGCTAATTTGGGGGATGCTGATTTTTGAGAACGCTGTTTTGGAGGATGCTGCTGCTTTGGGGAGGGACGCCGATCCTTTTGCAAAGCACCGGAGCACTCACCAACCCTTTGCAACCCCCCAATCCAAACCTCAGCTCCACCCACTCCCCATCTCCCACCACCGAGCATTATCACCCCCAAAACTCCCTCCCAGCCCCCCTTACCAGCACTGCAGCAGACACCGTTGGCAGCGCAGCGCCCTCCGGAGCCGCAGGGCTGCCCACCAGCCTGGCAGGGTGAAGGCACATAGTCCTCCTCGGCGCAGCGCCGTGTCTCTGCCGTGCCCAGGTAGCAGCCCAGCTCTGCACCGCAGCAGATCCCGGGTCCGAAGCAGCGACCCCTGTTCCCTGGTCCACAGGGGAGGCACTGCAGGGACAGAGCATGTTTGAGTGCCCATCTTTGAGCTCACAGACCCCCTATAAGAGACGCCTGGCCTGTCCCCACCTTTGCCATCCGACGCAGTGGCTTGGTCCCGATGCCACCCTTAGAGTCCTCCTTTGTCCCCCCCACAAATGCTCCTGTACCCCCAGCTCAGCCATCGCTTCGGGACCAAGCTCTTGGCCCTGTCTCCCAACCCAAAGATTGATTGGCACCAACCAGCAGATGCCAACAACCCCCAGCAAGTTCCAACACCCAGCAGTTGTTGGGCACCTTCCACACCCCACACAGCCCCCATTTACCCCCATGCCTCCATACCTGCCGCAGGGCTGTATCACCCAAAGCCCTCTTGCCACCCCGGGGGCAGTTCTGGATGTAGCAGGCGGAGGATAAAGCCAGGAGACAGAGGAAGGAGAGGGGCAGCGAAGGCTCTGCCATGCTGTGTGTGCCCAGAGCGATGCCACGCGTGTGGGGAAAGCTGCCCTGCTGTTCGTTGGCTGCTGTGTGTCTGGCACTGTGCTGTGCTGGTGCCTATTTATGCTGCTGTCTCCCCTTCCCAGGGGGAGGAGAAGGAGAAGGAGGGCGGGCTGTTGTCTTTTTTTTTTCTCCCCCCTCCCCTTGTTTTCTTTCCCAAATTGCATCCAAGCGAATCTGTAATCGAGGTGATTCAGTGCTGAAGCGCACGCGGCGGCGCTCAGGGACAGCGAATCCCCTGAGCAGGAGGAAAACTGGGGGCATGGACCCCTGGTGTGGACAAAGGGAGGGTTGTGGGAGTTTGGGAAGGGCTGAGAGTTTGGAGGGAGCTGGATTGGCAAGAGAGGGTTTTGGGGGTGTGGGTTTGGAGGGTATCGGTTTAGGGGGGATGGTGGTTTGGGAAAGGATGGTGGTTTGGAGGATAGTGGTTTAGGGAAGGATGCTGGTTTGGAGGGTGCTGATTTAGGAAGGTACCAGTTTGGAGGATGAGGATTGGGGGTGAGATGTGGTTTTGGATGATACGGGTTTAGAGAGGGATGCTGGTTTGGGGGAGACTGCTTTGAAAAGGAACGCCAGTTTGGACGATGAGGGTTTGGAAGATGCTGGCTTGGGGAAGATATTGATTTGGAGGATGAGGATTTGGGGAGGGATGCTGGTTTGGAGGATGTTGGTTTAGAGCAGGATGCTGGTTTGGGAAGGGATGCTACTTCAGAGGATACTGGTGTAGGGAGGAATGCTGCTTTGGAGAGGGATGCTGGTACAGAGGATGCTGGTTTAGGAGGGAACCAGTTTGGAGGATGCTGGTTTGAAGAGGAATACCAGTTTGGAGGATGAGGGCTTGGAAGATGATGGTTTGGGGGAAATATTGATTGGGAGGCTGAGGATTTGGGGAGGGATGCTGGTTTGGGAAGGGATGCTACTTTGGAGGATATTGTTCTGGGGAGGATAACAGTTTGGAGGATGAGGATTTGGGGAGAGGTGTGATTTTGGAGGATGCTGGTTTGGAGAGGGGTTTTGGTGGAGAAGGGATGCTGGTTTAGGGAAGATACTGATTTGGAGGATGAGGATTTGGGGAGAGATGGGGTTTTGGAGGACGTTAATTTGGAGGATGCCAGTTTAGCGGGGATTTTGATTTGAGGGTTGTTAGTTTCGAAGTGATGCTGGGTTGGAGGATGCTGCTTTTGGGAAGGGATGCTAATTTGGAGATTGCAGCTCTGGGAGGGATGTAGCACTGGGAGCAGGGCTGGACCACGGCTCACTGTGATGCAAAGACCCCCACTGCAACCCGGCCCAGGGGACAGCCATCCCCCGCCATGAATATTCCTGCTGGTCTCATGTTCCCACTCCAGCAAAGCTGAGGGCGACCTTGACGACGTGAAATTAATATGCAGAGGGGAATCAGGAGCCTAATGAGCATCCGCCATCCTGGTCCCAGCGGCGGTGAGGAGGGGCTGTGGGAGGGATGGGGACGGGCAGTGGGGATGCTGTGATCCCACTGCTGGGATGATTTCCTGCCCTTAGGCACCCCCTGAAATCATCTGCACTAAAGATGAGGGACAGGGGCAGAAAACAACAGAAAAAATAGGGCTGCAAAGGGGAAACTGAGGCACGGAAGGGTAAGGGTGGGCTCACAGCTTGGGGTGATGCTTACGGTGTCGGCGATCCCAGTCCCAGCCTGGGATGGATGCATCCTCTGGGAGTGTTGGTCCTGGATTTGAGAGCTCGGGGATGAGGGCAGTGGCAGTGATGAATCATTAAGGCTGTACCTTAATGACCAACATCGTTAGCGTTGCCCAGCTCGGCCCTCCGTGCTGCTCACAGCGGGTGCCCAACCCGCTGGCGTTGCAGGGCCGGGGAGGATGTGAAAGCACTCGGATGGGAAAACTTTTCTTTAAAGAAGCCCAAAATGTCACGTCTAAATTGGGAGTTTCGTGCTCATGCTCTGTCTCTTCATTACTGTATCGTAAAATTACATTAGTCAGAACGAGCTGCATTCAAATGACTCTGTGTCTGGAATGATAACGCGGGAATATGAGATTAAAATGTAATTATGCTCTTTAAAGTCAAGGAAGGTTAATAAAATGTTTTCCAAGTTGCAGAGGCTCCGCAGCCACAACGCAGAATCACTTACTGAAATCAAGGGGAGGACGGGGAGGGATGGAGCTGGGAGGGAGAATGGATGCAGAGCACAAAAAGAGTGTTTGGGGGGTGAAAACATTGGGGTCACAGTGGGGGGACATCAGGAAGGCTCAGGCAATGGGGCCGTGGGGCAGAGATGGTCAGGAGCATCCTGCAGGGCAGTGCTACCCAACACCCTGCAACACTACGGGGCTCCCTGAGCTCATGGGATCCTTTCTCTGCATCCCCAGCACTGCTGTGCCACGTTCCATTTCATCCCCAGGCTCCTGCAGGCCCCTTCGTTAGCGCTGAGCTCCTAAGGACGTGGTTATGGCTGCTTTCAGGTGATTAACCAGCACAGTTAGCTGCCTGCAGGGAACTTTGAGAAGCCTTTGCTCTGTGCCAGAGTCACTTTCAAGTCACGCTTGCAGAGGGAATGCGTCCATCTCCTGTCTGGAGAAAGTGATGCTCCCCAAATTGGCCCTTTTTTCTTGGTATTTAGCAGCGACCGGGGCTCCTCCACGTCCGTCAGAGGAGCGTCACTCGGTCACCATGCTCTGATGGCTGATGGGGCTTAATGGTGGCAATGGGGAGGGGATGCAGGGGACATCAGCCCAGCTGACGGATGGGGACAACAGCCTGTGCAAGCAGAGGGCCATCGGTGGCTTCTTCCCCAGCTCCCAAGGAGAAAACGTCAGCCCGAACCACGCTGCCTGGCAGCAAGGCTGGGTGAGAAACTCCTGGGCAGAAGGGATGCTGCCACAGCTTCGAGCTCCGTTGGAAGCAGTGCAGACAGGGAAGGAGATGGCTGCACAGCTGGGCGCTCGCTGGGGAGCTGGGAGCTTGGGGGGCGGAGGAGGTGCGAGCTGAATCACTCCTGGATGCTTCCTGCAAACCCAGCAGCACTGAGTGCCAGCGAGATTTCTGCTGGCCTCCGAATCGCATGACTTTGAGGAATCTGACTGCGGATGAGTTAAAGATAGGGGGCTTCCAATTTTGCTGCAAATGGAGATGGATGATGAACACCCACTGGTGCGGACAAGGAGAAAGAGCAGCTCAGCGCCGGCACGGAGCGGTGTCCCAGTTGCTGGATGAGGCTGCTATTTGCTCAGAGCAGAAAGCCACCAACTTTATGGGCTGCTCAGCACGGCAGCGCCTGTTAAGAGAACAGAGGTATTACACGTAGGTGGTTCAGCTGGAGGCTCATTACCCCAGAGAAAGTGGCACAGAACATCAGTAAGAAATGTTGGCTCTGCAGAGAGAAATTATCAATGAAGTGGCAGCAGTGGAGGGGGGGGGGTGCAGGTGACAAAACCCTCTGCTGTCACCCTCACTGAATTCAGGATGTGCTGCAGACAAGAATGCATCTGAGTGATTTTCCCTCTGGCCTTTTTCTGAGCAGCTCTGTGAAGAGCAGAACTCCTCCGAGCGGGATACGTGAGGTTCAGTCCCAAAACCCCACGGTGAGAGCTCACAAAGCTGTGCCACAGTGCCTCTGAAAGCTGCGGGGCTACAGCTCTTCTTTTCGTGTCGACGTGGCTTTTTCCAGCCCATTTATTCAGCACTCCGCCAACAGATTCACCACACGAAATCATTAACACACACAGTGAGGCCAATTACGAGTCAGAGAGAGAACCTGACTTTAACCATAATTTTATTAAGGCTTAAATGTCTATCAGCCAGACGGGAGCCGGTCCAGTCACACGACAGAAACCGAGAGGGACGTCCTGTGTAATGCAATGACTTTTCTACACGAGTCCAGGGACGAGATCCCTGCCAGCACTCGGGCACCGGCTGCTCCTCTCCTGCCTTGCTGCAGTGGGGAAGGATGAGTGATGTGCGAGGGGAGCTGGAGGGGGGGAGGGGAAAAGTTGGGTCGTTTGCACGTTGCCAACCACGAGGACATTTCCTGGTCCACGGCCGAATGGCTGCTCGTCAAATGTTTACATGGTTTTAAGTCACAGGGAAGCTAAACTCACTGTCCAAAAAGGCACCTATGCTAACCACTGAGCCACTGGGATGGTGGTAAGAGGGCGGGTGCGACAGGTGGAAATCAGTTCTGTATAAATACACGTTCCTTGTTAAAGAAGCTATGGCTTTTATTATCCTCAAGATCGCTTTCTGCTCCGGCACGATGCTCTAACCCCCCCCACTACTCTGTAAGCACAAGGAGACTTCTCCACGATGCTCATCTGGCCGTCGTCCTTGCATAACCCACACAGACACGTGGGACAGCAGCAGCTCCTGTTCTCCTCCCCAGGCATTGTTAGAAGTGGACCCTCCTGATGTCGTGCGTGGCCACCGACCTCTTGCAGCTCGCACACAGGATGGACAGAGCTTTCTGCTTCTCAGCCAAGCACGGGCGACACATGAGGTGGCCGCAGGGAAGCTGGTAGATGGGCTCTGTTTTGAAGTAAGATGAGAAGGTTTTGCCACAGGACGTGCATCCCTGGGTCTGGCTGCTCCTGCTGTGCTCTGCGAAGCCAAGAGGAGAAGCAGTGTGGTCAGGGACATGTGACAAGTGCCACCCCGAGCTGGGCACAGAGGGCTGGAGGTGCCCATAGCTCAGGACCACAGCCTCTTTTTCCCAAGCCTACCATAAAGTTTGGTGGGCATGGTGGTGGTGGTAGGGTAAGGATTGGACAAGATGACCTTAGTGGTCTTGTCCAGCCTTAATCTTAGAATCATTTGTGTTGGAAGGGACCTTTCAAGGCCATCTGATCCATCTCCCATAATGAGACCCACAGCTCCATCAGGTGCTCAGAGCCCCATCCTGCTTGCCCTGAATGTCTCCAGAGACGGGGCGCACCCACCACCTCTCTGAGCCTCACCATAACAATCTTTTTCCTTATATCCAATCTCAATCTCCCCTCTTTCAGTTCAAAACCGTTTCTCCATGTCCTATCGCAACAGATCCTGCTCAAGAACCTGTCTCCTTGTTTCTCATATGTAGATATTGAAAAGCTGCTATCAGGATCCTGTGATTAAAAAAAAGGGAAGGCTCTGTCTTCTGGAAGGGTTGGAGCCCAGGTATGGGCTGGATCACATCAGCCTTTGCACCATCAGGCTTTTAAAGGATGACGATACAGCTTTTCACTTTTTTTCTGAGATTGAATTGGCCTCCCTTCCTCTTTTCCAGCACTTGAAACAAAATCCCTGATTCCCACGTGAAACACCGTAGGCATCATCTTGCATTCCTGTCACACGCTGCCTATAAAGGGCTACTCAGTCAACTCTTCAACAGCAGCAATTTAAAAGGGGACAGTAAAAAGCTTAATGGCTTAATGCCACTGTGAAACATCAAAAGCTATTCAGAGAGACAGGCAGCCAGTGGGAGCTGCCCAGCCCAGTCCTGCCTCAGGGACACAGGAGCCTCCTCCAGGGAAAGCAGCAGCCAGCAGTGAGCACATCACCTTGTGGAGGGGCATCTTTTAGATCCAGGGCTTCCAACGCAGCTTCTCTGAATCCCAAAGACATCTTTTTGGATGGTGCCATTGATCAACAAGTCTAGCTTCACAGCTGGCACGTATACATTAAAATCTGATGGGACTCTGAGAACAACCATGGCTCACCGGCCAAAGAGGCAGGGAAAGATGCTGAGCTGCAGCACAACCCTCCCTATAAACCTGGTCCCTGTTCTCCTCTCCCATTTGCTGCTCACCGAGGATGGAGCCCATGTTCCATGAAGTGCTGCAGCCTCCCTCGCCCTGCTGGCTCTTCATCAGCTTGGCTGTGAATGATGGCATGGAGCTGAGCGCTGAGTTCAAGGCGGTGTCCAAGCTCTCAGACAGCTTTTGTTCGTGAGAGAGCAGATCTGCAACAAGAAGCACAAGTTTGAGAGGCTTGTGCTGGGGAAAGGCTGTTGGTGTGCAACAAAAACGCTGTGGTTACATCTCTCAAAGCTTTGCCACTTGTTTTCTGAAGAAGCCTCGTCCCCATCACGGTGTTGAGATGGGGATGTAATGCTTCAACTTTGAGCCCTTGGGAGGAAAACTCCTCTGGATTCACACAACAATGTCATAAAGACCACAAAGCCCATCAAGTCCAACTGCTGACCCATCGCCGCCGTGCTCACTAACCTGTGTCCCTAAGTGCCAACCAACATTCAGGCACCTCCTTATTTCTCAAAGTCTGAATGAGGTAAAAGATTCATAAACGTTCTTCAGAAGCCCTGAGGCTGCTAACAAAATCAGAGGCACAACTCTTGGCTCCGGAAAACCAGCGTTGCATCAATGGATAAAGCCAAAGGTACAGGGCTGGATCCTTCCTGAAGGGCACGACAGTGTTTCGTCTGATGCATTCCCAAAGCCCTGCTGTTAATTGAGACTGTGCATTAGGAGCACGGTGTCTGCATCACTAATTCTGCTAAATCCAGCTCCCACAGGGATCCTGTGTGCGTTACCCCTGCACATTTGCTGCAGCAATCAAGGCTGACAAAGAACTATCCCACGAGGCTGTGCCTGTGTTCACATGCAGGCACGGCTCCCTGGGAGCACCAGCACCCAGCCTGCAGCAATCCACACCACTTCCTCCAGCATGGAATGATGGATCAGAGCAGGAAAGCACACTCCAGCCTCTGCTGTTGCTGGTACTGATGAAAATTAATTACTTTAAAGTCTTTAATGAGCTTGTTTTAAGTCAAATACCCATCTAAGCTTTCTTGAAGAGGAAGAGGAGTGGAGTGCTGCATACCTGCAGGATACAGCAGCTTTCAGGAGCTGTGGAGCATTGTTTGGTGCCACTGCTTCCTAGGGAAACTCAACTTACCTGCCCAGAGGAACAGCCCTCTGTGACCACCCTGCACACACCTCACTGCCTGCAACACAGCTCTGCTGCTCCATCCAGCCTCACACAAATGTGAGACAGCAACCAGTGGGGCTTCTGCCTGCAGCAGTGACTGTGTTTGACAGCACCAGAGGGAAGATGCAAGCATTGCTGTACAAAGAACAGTCATATGTACAGAACAGCTGCACACCAGCAACTCCAACACGTTTCAGGTATTCCTGCACAAACAAGGGAGAAAGCAGCCGTGCAAAAACAGATGTGGATTCTAGCAAATCATCTGGCAGGGAGACAAGAGAAGCAAGTGCTTGGGAGCCAGGCTCTTCAACCAGGGGAAGGGGAGCAGGATCAGCACAGCCTGCTGCCCCATTCCTGTTTTTCTCCTCACTTCAATCACCACCTCCATTGGGTTTTCCCATCCTGTCAATCCCAAGCACTTGTTTTTCCCAATTACTGCATGTTTTCTTGCAAGCTCAGGCACCCAATACATGCTAACAAATCACTGATGATAAAAAGAGACATCTTCAAATCAAGCCAGCACATTATGAGAAAAAGGTTGCTTTCTTAGCAAGAAGGAGAAGAGAAATGAAACCCTGAAGGGAAACAAGGCAACCTGAGCTAACAAGAGGGCTGTGAAACGGACTGTAGATAATACAGGAAGAACAACAAGCCTAAAGGTGAGGAGAATGGGAGTAACCATCACCCAGTGACAGCAGGTTGGGCTGAGGAGAGGGGATGTGAATGAGATGATGAACCCACTCCTGTGACATTGATACAACAGCCTCAAAGCTTTCTGGAGGCGGCAGGGGAAATCAGTGTGGGAGCCTCCTGACTTGGAAAGCTGGCCCTGGGCTGCCAAGACACTCAAGAAACACAAATGATTCAGGGAGCCAAGGTACCTGTAGAACAGTCCATCTGGATCAAATGCGAGTCACTGTCAGTTTTCATTTTTTTAGCACTGTTCTCTGAGGTAGATGTGACAAGTAAGTTTGTAGAAGAAAAATAAAGTGGCTGCACAGAACTCGGATCCATACAGTCCATCTTCCTTTTCAGAGAAGACGTTACAGAGGAAGGTATGAGCATTTCGGAAGCGTGAGCCCTGCCGAGCAGGTTGGTGCCAGGAATGCTGTGCTGTAAGAGGAAGTGATCTATCCTGGCCTTGAGGGTGGGGTGAGGTAGGGGCTGTGAGTGCTGGCTGAAGGCCACCCCAGTGAAAGGATCACTGGGCACCCTGCCCCAAGACGCCTCACTCCGGTTGCATTTTTCCAAGGTGCTCTGGTCAATCACCTTCCCAGAGGGCAGGAGCATGGGGAAAGTCATGATCTCCAGAGTGATGGGGTCCAGGAACTCTTCAGGGATGTCTTGGACGACGTCCACCAGCTTGCGGAGGGCCTGCTGCTCGCTGTCATTGGTGCTGAAGGGCACGCAGTCGCTCTCCATGGGTGTCCAGAGCTCGGGTTTGAGGGTGCCAACGTCCTGGGCGACGCACTGCGAGGCCACCTGAAAGATGCCCTCGATCACCTCCTGTGGGCACGACTTAGCAGGCTGTCCCCACACCTCCAGCCTCTTGATGCCAGGCAGGCCGCCTCCGGCCACGTGGGTGATGCAGATTTTTAAGTGCGACACGTTGCTCAGTGAGGAAGGCCCTTTGTTCCAAAGGTCTTGAGACACAGCGCCAGGGTAGGAGAGGACATTTTCCATCTGAAGGAAGGGAGGCCTCGGCTTGAAGCCTCTGTGGCCAAATGTCACTTTGCTTTGATTTTTTAAGACAGCTTTGCCCACCAGTGTGAAAACATCTTTGTCCGACACAGGCTGACCGGCCAGACCTGAGAACTGACCCTCGGGGCTCTGCCAAGAGGTTTTATTGCATGAGGTAGAGGTGTAAACTTCGAGCCCGGAGAAGGCTTGGTATCCCCCAGATGAGATATCGATATTAATCCTGCAGATCTCAATGTTGAAGGGAAAAGAGATTGTGACATGGACCGGAGGCTTGATAAAGTATTCGCTGCGGAAACCACGATTCCTCCTGGCAAGGTCTTCAGAGATCAGGTTCTCCACTTCGTAACCATCAGCAGAAATCTGCGTTGCAAGAGAAAGCCAAATTTACATTGAAGAATGAATGTAGAGAGTGAACTAATTTCACGAGCAATTTAGATGACACAAGTGAGGAACCGTGGTTCCATGCACAAGACTGGAGATCCCTGCAGATCTACTCCTGCCCTGCTCCCAACCACATGGGGTCACTCCCTCTTCTCTGCACCCTCTGCTATCTACAATCATGGAATGGCTTGGATTGGAAGAGACCTCAAGGATCATGAAGCTCCAACCCCCTGCTGCATGCAGGGCCACCAACCTCCTCATTTCATAGCAGCCCAGGCTGCCCAGGGCCCCATCCAAGCTGGCCTTGAACACCTCCAGGGATGGACGGGGCATCCACAGCCTCTCTGGGCAGCTGTTCCAGCCCCTCACCACTCTCATAGCAATGAATGTCCCCCTGATATCTTGTCCCCATTTCAACAGCACTGAATAGCTATGTCAGCTCATCGTGCCCTGTAAAAATGTACTCTGAATCAGCCAGCTCCAGGATCCCTGCAAAACCTCTGGGCTCAGCTAGCAGAATGCCTCATCCTGCTTGAGGTCAACCTGCCCAACACTGAGAAAGCTCTGTGTCAGTCCTCATATTAATGAGTAGAGGCCATTCAACAAACACTGTCAATTGATGCACAGTCTACTTGGCAAAGGGAAAGCTGTGACATTGCAGGGAAGAACATCTACAGTCAAAGCATGCACATCTGTAAGCACATAACGTCATCTTGTTATGAGATCCTGCAAAATTAGGGCATATATCCTTCAATAATTACTGTGTGCCACAACAAAGCACTCACAGAAGGCCACCCAGTGTTCTAGCATAACTACTAGTTAGTGTTAATTAATAAAAGCACAGGAAAGGCAAACCAAGGTGCTCCCTAAAGTACCGTGGTCTCCAGTTTTACCTTGTTGCAGTGAATTCTTGGCTTGAACTGTGGGAGACAGACGTTTATTACCATCTTTGCAGCTGGAGAGAGCTCAGTTCGTGAGCATCGGATTCAGCTTTAAAAAAAGAAAGGCAAAAAGCATCAGTGATCTGTAAAAGGACCTTGTGTTACAGCACCTGCATGAATTACAGGCTCAGGAGCTCCTGAAACACAGCTCGGATCCAAGTCTGGGAGGTGAGGCCAACGTTAACTGTGGAGAGATGGAATGGGAAGAGAAATGTGTTAAAAATATTAAGTTGTGAACCCCTGGAGAAACATCAGAAGCTGGAAAATGGCTCTTTTTACTGAAAACCTCCTACATATGCTTAAAGAAGGTGCTTAGATCAGATCTGAATGCTAACTGCGGGAGGTTTGGCAGCCGTAGTCGAGCAGACCACTTGCATGCCAAGGCTCCAAGAGGGTAAGAGCAGCCATTCCCAGTGCTGCCATGAGGAGATGTGGTTCCCAGGGGCTCAGGGAGCCTTGGATACAGGCAAAGATGAAACACCAATGTTAATAACCATTACTGGTTGCCCCAAGGGAGCATTTAATAGCTCTAAGGGAGATTATCTGTGTTCTGGACACTGAGATGATTCTTCTGACAGTGCTCAAGTGTGTGCACCATCTTCATTGAAAGAACATGACTCGCATTGGTTGCATCCAACTCCTTTTCAGAATGAAATTATCTGCGAGGTAGGAGCTTTAACCTTACATTAACCTCAGTTTTAATATGTCACTGCCTCAGGAGACCTCAGGAACCTCCTGCTTCCTTCAAGGACGAGCTGCCTTTTAATGCTCCACAGCCTTTTATTGGTTCTCAAGTGCTGTTGTTCAGCATCTGAGGTACAGCTCAGAGTGGCTTGGATTGGAAGGGACTTTAAAGACCACCTATTTCCATTCCCCTGTTGTAGACCGAGTGGCAGTGTTCAAATAAACATGGAATCATTAATGTCAGGAAGGAGCTCTAAGATCACCAAATGCAACTCCAACCCATCCCCACTGTGCCACTGAACCACATCCCTCAGTGGTTCTTGAGTCCCCACATGGAGATGGTGACTCCACACTCGTATCAGCCCCTCTTCTACCCCAGAATCTTCTCTGATAGTGATTTGCAGTAACACAGGTGCTGGGCAAGCATGAACCAAAGCTCCTCCAGCATCACTTTTCCTGCCTTTCTGAGCCTGATGCGTTCCCCATTGCTACAAGGGAGGCAGCGAGGAATTTTCTCAAATAGGCTTTTGAACTGCTTTGACTTTTGGCACTCACATCTAATGGCAGTAACTCTGCTGTGTGACAAAGCGACTGCTCTGAAGTTCATTTTGAACCTGCTGTCAGTTTAGCCCTTTCCCACATCCCCTTCCAACAGAGCAGATTGCTGCATTTGCACGTGACAAGCCATGGTGATGCCTTCTTTAAATGAAAATGAGCAGAGAGGCACCTCCACCCCTACCTTGCTGCAAACTCAATGTTTTGAGACCTCATTCCCACAAGTTGCTGTTGAAATTTTGCTTGTGGGGGTTCCCAAGCCCCTGGGGGTCCTGCAAGTGTGCTGCCTGGTGCCAACCAGGTGACAGAAGCCACTCCTTGGAACAGAGTCACATTGTGACCCAACAACATGGGAAAGCTCCTTCCAAACCTGAGGCTGTTACTGAGATCACATGATTCTGTTATTCTTTTTCTACCAAGCTCTTCGTAACCTCTGTCAATTAAAACAATTGTCAGTGACAGCCCAGGCAGCTGTGACATAAGGAGGCTCTGAATTTACAAACGCTGTTAAAGCACAACACCCACAGAACAGCAAAACAAACCCAGCAAAACAAACAGCTCAAAGATTACGAAGGACTCAAAGACCCCAACCCACCCCCACCATGCTCACTGACCATGGCCCTCAGTGCCACATCTCCATGGTTGCTGGGGCAGTGACTGCATCACCTCCCTGGGCAGCCCATTCCAATGCCTGACCTCTCTGTCAGGGAAGAAATTTCTCCTGATATCCAACCTGACCCCCTGGAGCACAACTTGAGGCCATTACCTCCTGTCCTACGGTTACCTGGGAGAACAGACCAATCCCTAACATCTATCCCAATTGTTTTCCTAAAGATCGTGACACTGTTCTGCACTCAGAGCAAACAAATCCATCGGCTTTCATGAAGAATAGAGGGGGGGGGGGAAAAAGGTAATAATGGAAGAAAATTAATATGAAGGTAGGTTTTATTTGTCACGGCAGCATTTGCAGATCGATGTAACAACAAGGAGCACGGGACACGTGGTCATGAACAGAGCAGAATTATCTAAGACAAGGCAGATCCAGCACATAAAGCACCTACAGCAGCTTCACCAGCACTCCAAAGATCATTTCTAACCAGCACGTGGGAGGCTGCAGCAGCCCCCCAAGCAAGCACACCCCGGGCTGTCAGCCAGCCTTGCTGAGCAGCACTGGGTTGAACACCTTGTAATGGAGGTAGCTCAGTTTCTCCAAGCGTGTGCGTTTGAGCAGGGGGAACCATTCCCAGAAGGGAAGCTCCACCACCACGTAGCCCAGCTGCTTCAGCTGCCGCCTCTTCAGGCAGTGCAGCCCCAAGAGCCGCTTGGACAAGTAGCAGTAGTGGTTACGGTTGGACACCTGGATGGCCAGCCTTATCCCCTGGGGCTGCTGGAGGGGCACAAGAGAAGGGGAGGCCCCAGGGCAGCTCCCTGATGGAGCAGCGACTTGCAATCTGGTGCCTGTGGTAACGGGTCCACCCACAAATGATGCACGTGGCGTTGGTGCTTTGTTCCACTCCTGTCTAGGAGCCGCGGCTTCGGTTTCCACCTCTGCAGAGGACTGGCTGTTAGATTTCCCTTTGATAAGCTGAGCCATTAGGTCATCTGTTAGACTAACTCCTATGTCTTTGAGCTTCTTATCTGCAACGGCGTCGCTTGAGTTGAAAGGGATGGGATGCCCATCCATGGCCAGATGAACCTCCAAGTCGCTCGATCTGGTGTGAGGCAAAATCATGTGGTTTTTCACATACTCAGGACCACCTAACATGCTCTTGAGAAGAGACACGGCTTCCACGATTTCAGGCCTGACAAAGATTTCCTGCTCTGCAAAATTCAGAACGATCTCAGTCATCTCTTCATAAAGGTGAGGTGAAAGACGGCTGCCTCGGTAGCCTGGGCACTCAATTTCAACACTCTTCCCAAGAGTGAACAGGTCCTTTCTGAGTTCATATTTACTTCCTCTCACCTTATGGACAAACTCATCCCTCAAAGCATAATCTATCAGCTCCTCCGGGAAGCGTTTGACGAATGCCAGGCCAAGCAAACCAGTAAGGAGATGCTCTGGAAACTTCTCAAATTCATGGCGTTTTCTAAGCATCTGCTCTATCAGGCTGGAGTAAAACTCTTCTTCATTTGGAGGTTCGTAGTCCAGGCATCCAAACGACCATAAGAACTTGGCAGCATCCTTGCTGCGGCAGTAAGACACTTTGGAAGGCAAAGACGCGGCGACAGCAGCCAAAATGCCTTCATCGTAGTAGTGCAGG
This sequence comes from Lagopus leucura, assembly GCF_019238085.1. Taxonomy (NCBI): domain Eukaryota; kingdom Metazoa; phylum Chordata; class Aves; order Galliformes; family Phasianidae; genus Lagopus; species Lagopus leucura. Next base: position 67,692,367 of record NW_024962264.1, read on the forward strand.
GATGAACAGCTAAGAGTGATGTGCATGATACCCTGGATGTTTGTTGTAGGAATTCGAGCAGGGACAACCTTCCCAAGTTTCCTCAGCAGGGGCAGGTGATCCATGCGAGTGTAGCGGAGCATTTTAAGCACGTTCACTAAAGCGTAAGTGCCCATATCTTCCATCTCCAGGGAGACTCTGTCTGCAATCTTTCTCATGACGTGGTCAGAGATACCACTGACGGATTTGAAGAGCCCTAAGCAAATAGCACCCACCTCCTCCAAGGTGCAGGAATCCAAGTACTTCAAAATCACACTTTCCAGCTTCTGCATCAAGTCCGCGGGTGACTTGCGGCCTTCGCCGATGATATAAACAAGCTGAACAAACTGGGGCAAAGTGAGCTCTGTCCAATGCATGTTGGCATAGCTGAACAAAATGCTCAGGTAGGAAGGCACGCTGCGCCCCAGGCAGCGCCAGCAATCTGCCACCAGCAGCAGCTGGTCCAGGTTCATGTCCCACACGCGCCGGCAGAATTCACTCTCGCAGGCGTTCAGCACAGGGTGGGTGGGTGGAACAACCAAACGAACGCAGGCCTTTAAGATATCAGTGAGTTCTGAAGTGCTGAACGACTGGATGTTCTCAATAGCACAGCAACACAGTGTATTAAACCTGGGGTCAACCATCAACCCTGCGTGTCGTTCCACTGGCAAACAACTCAGCTTGCAAAAATAATCTGTGACAGTTCCTGGGCTGTGGCTGCCCTTGGATATGGGTATGCTGTGCAATATCAAGTCACCTTCTTCCAAAGAGAGGGTCTCTATTGGCTCAAATTTATCATAGCTGAGAGATTTGTACTCAGGCCTCCCTTGCTGGAACACACGAGGGTCCTCCTTGGAGTCGTGCATCTCTGCTTTTTCCATTTCTATCTCCTTCTTCATGGTCTGTGCTGCAGAGAGTTGTGCTGGTATGGGCTGTATGAGGTGCGGTTTGGGCTTTGGCAGGGCATTTCTGACAGGTGGCAAAGCTTGAGCAGAGGTGGCAGTGAATGTATGCTGAACCTGGGAGGTGCCAGTGCTGGTGGAATCATCAGTGAGAGCCTGGCTGCAGCTCCTAGCAGCATTCTGCTGGGAGGCTGCTCTGCTCTTGGCATAGGCAGAGGGATTATACAACACTCTGTAGTCCAAAGGATCCAGCAACTGGATCGTGGCTGTGGATTCGGGTCTGCTGTTGGATGTTTCTGGGTTCTCTTCCTCCTGCTTACTTTCGTTGCTTCCGCTCTCGGCCTTGAATTTGGCAGTAGTCAAAAATGTAGTCACCCTGCTCAGCCTTGGAAATCTTCGGCGTATTAACACCGTAGCCATGGATCACAACTTACTGGGGTCACAATTGCTTCCAGGTACTGAAAAAAGGGCAGACGAAGAATGAGTGGCTTCCACCTAACATGGAGCACTTTCTAACCTATCCTTCTCATTACTGAAAGTTAAGAGATGGCAGTGCCTCCCTTAGTGAGAGCAGCTGTTTCCCTGCAAGTCACTATTGAGCATTACATCATGCAAAGGCAGCTCAAGACAAGCACGCAGGTGGCCTGACACACCTGGAGATGTGGTACTTGGCAGGCAGGTATCACCAGCTACACAGCAGTTACAAGTAATCTGGCAGAGACTGTAGGACTTCGGGGGGAAAAAGTCATCTCTGTCATTCTGTAAGAGACCCAAACTGCTTTTCTTTTATTTTCAACATTGAAAACGTAGTTCTGTAGCAAAGCCTTTAAAGGCTGCAGCTGCATGTATTCAAACAGGGCATTCTGCTGCTTCGGTCAGCAGTATGAAGCACCGACCACCACCCAAGAAGCTGTGGAAGTATCTGTGGTGCCACTCTGCTCCTTGCACGAGAACACCTGGAGTCAGCACATGAAGGCTGAGAGCAAAGAGCCTCTGAGACCAGCTCATGCTGGAAGGGAGGCTGCCCATAACCTGCAGCAGGAAGGAGAAACAGCCGCAGAACAACGTGGGGAAAGAGCATGGAAGAAGAAACACAGATTAGAACAAGACACTGTGTCTCGAGGAGAGAACTGGAGGGATAAAAGCTTTACTCTTCAGGCACAGGAGCTTTTCCCAGTGTTAGGGGGTGCCTTCCCAACTCCTGTCTATAACAGCTACAGCAGAAAGGGCGAGGATGAGACATCTGTCAGGAGTTAAGCTTTGTGCTGCCAGCATGCACAAGCTGCCAAATGAGCCTGTTTACGATGATTCAGACAAGGCTGAAAAAAAGCTCTGGGTCAGCTCTCTGTGTAACACACCCTCATCCCATCTCGGGTGTCCAACACCAAGGATGAAGCACAGCAGGGGTTTTCACCTTTAAAATCACTTGTGCTCTCACTGCACAGAGGGCACATGCTAGAACCAAGGGGTGTCAAGTAACCAGGAAAACCAAAGCCTGGCAGAGACACGGCAACAGAGATATGCATTAGCTGCTGTCCTCCCAACACTGAGGAAATAAATCAAACGCAGACACTCCCTGAGTTAGAGGTGGATTGAGACGCCCTGTGAGAGCAGGCAAACCCAATCCTACAGCAGGACGATGAGGAAGAGGTGTGATGAATACTGTTTTTGCAGAGTAGGAGAGAAGCTGCAGTGGGGTCTGGTTGAACATGAACTGGATTTCGTTTCGAGTACAAGGCTCGCACAAGCCACCAGGTGATTTATTCCAGCACAATGGTGAAGCATCAGCTCCTTCCAAAGAGAATAAAATAGAGAAGGAAGGTAAGAAAAGAGGGAGGGATGCTGGGGAGAGTCTAAGCAACAGACTTTGCTCCTTGTTAGTGCCAGATGCAGAGTGCTGCCTGCTTGGGGGTTCCCTGCAGTAGCCGCTGCTGTCACTCCTACGCCATGTTACTGCAAACGCAGTAACAGCAATAGGCAGGAAGCACATCTGTGCTCTGGAACAGGCACGAGCAGCCTGCTGCTCTCTGAAGGCTGTTCTCTCACCACGTAGCCTCGACATGGCTGTGCTTTTGTCCAAGCATCTCCACACAGAATTGAGAAGAAATAAAAAAGCGTAGGAAAAGCTGGAAGCGCTCAAGGACAAGCTCTTGGAGCCCTCAGCTTCTCTTTTCCTCGATGCCATGGCACAGCACGTAACATCCTGCCTCTGGAAGAACAACAGTGAGGAGAGGAAGAAGATGGAGGGTAAGGGCACACACACATTTGCTTTGCAAAGGGCTCACCAGATGCAGCATCACAACCACTGTCTGCAAAGAAGAAAGGAGCAGGACAGGCAGGCAAGGGCTCCAGATCCACTCTCCTAGCACACAGCAGAGTGGTTCAGTTTAGTTCTCTGAGTCCTCTCCACCAGCCTGTGCAAGGAGCCAGGCAGAAAAACGGAAATATTCTCTTCTGGCATGAGAAGTGACACTGTGACAGGAGGAGAGATACTGTCCTTTCCATACTACTGCCTGGCGAGCATGGGAAATAAGAAGCTCGCTGAGAACTGGGCCACTAAAACCCTGCCCAGTGCAACACCACTCCCAGTGCTGTAAGCAGCAGCAAGAAAGCACAGGATTTCAAAGCTCTCCAGCTTATTGCATATAAATGTCAGATTAAAATGTAATTTCCATCTCTGCTGGCTACTTTCTTGTCTGACTCTGCTTTGCACGTTTTCTATCCAGTTTTCTACTATTGACAGGCAAGCAGTATTGAGCCACATCTTTAAAACATGTTCTATTTGCTGTTAAAAGGTGATGCCACCTACAAAACCCAGCACTGCACTGTTACCAAAACCACCCCCTCTCAGCAATGACAGCCCTGCTTCAGAGACAGAGAATCAAAGCCGTGGCGTCTGCACACCAAAGGCAAATGCTGCATGTAGCTAAGAATATCATCCACACAGCTTAGCATTAAGCTCCATGACGTCTTCAGGAAGACATTCAGTAAGTATATTTTTTCTTTCTTCTGTCCCACATTCAGCAAAACAGCCGTGGAAAAGACCATGCAGAAAACAAAGCAGGAATGAAGCTAGATGGGTCAAGATACTTGAAGCACCTTAGGAACAAGCACGTCCACGTGGCTTTTTGCCCATCTTCAAGTGCCCAAACTTGTTATGATCTATATTTCTACAGCATTTCCAACTCAACCTACATCTCTGCTCATTTCTACTCTCTTCTTGCTACTCACAGTAATCAGCCTCTCTTTCTCCCACCACTGCAATTCTCATTTAATAGTGTTCAAGCTCCCTTCCATCCCTGCCACTAACCAGAAAATTCACTCCCAGTGACTCATCTCCAAAAAGGCTGCAAAGCCTTGGAGATGGGCCCTGCAGGCTGCAAATGCTCTTTGTGGAGGCCTTTTGGGATGGAAACATCTTTGTGTTTGTGCTTGTGCCATTCTTACAGCTGAGTTCCCAGCCAACAGGGAGCTGAACACCAGGACAACAACATTCCTGGAGAGATGCCACATGCTTCTGGGTTCCAGCTTTGTGAGAGGGGAGCATCTGAGTCTGAAATACATTCTTTGGAAACACCCAAACAGCCTCACTGTACCACTGGAAAGTCTGTGAGTGATCCAGGCTCACAGATACGTTTCCCTGATAGTAAGGCCTCATTCTGTGTTCCTCCTGCCCAGCAGCCCAGGCAAAGGAAAAAAAAAAAAAATATTACGGCTCCCTTTCTTTCTGTTTTTCCCCATCAGATCTGCTCAAATGAGAATGGCTTAGGATAGGATCGTTCAGCTAGAAGGGACCTTCAGCGATAACGCAATCATGAAATATCCAGGGCTGGCTGGGACCCACAAGGACTACTGTGTACAGCCCCTGGCTCCACATAGCACCACTCAAACCAGCAGGCGGTTCCGTGTCCCAGCTCTGGGCCATGCCAACTGCCACATGCAGCCTGTTCCATGCTCTGAGGCAGAGCCTTTCTGTAACCTCCTCCTGCCCCCTCCCCTGACGCAGCTCCACGCCGTTCCCTCGGGTTCCATCGATTCCCAGCGGCAGAGACCGCACCTCGCCCCCATTCCCCTTCGACAGGGAGCAGCGAGGTTTTCTCTCCGCCTCTGCACCCCGGCTCGCTCACCAGCTCCCCCACGCCCCTGCCCACCCCGAACGCCTCCAGGCCTGAGGACCGCCGTGGCCGCAGCTGGGGCCGCGGAGCCCCACTCACCGCCTCACTCCGATCCCCAGCCCGCTCCTGGCTGAGACCCGCACAGCCCCACCGAGGCCGGAGCCCGCTCGCACTCACCGGGGCCCGGCGCCGTCGCCGGCTGTGGCCCTGCCGCCCGCCAGCCCCACCGCCACTTCCGGCCACCTGATAGTGACGCACTTCCGGTCGTACGGGAGCCGAGAGGGGAGGGGTGAAGGCAGGGAGAGTGACTCGCGGTACCGGCAGATGGCGGCGGCGGAGCGCCGTACCAGAGTCACGTGGTGCACTGCTAGAGGCACGTGACAAGGGCGCCGAGCTACCTCAGCGGGGTGCCGCCATGTTGGGGCTTTTCGGGGCTGCCCTGAGGGGTTGCTCCTGGACTCCAAGTTGTGTCACCGCTGCACTGAGCCATGCTCCGTCCCGTTGCACCTCCCTGCAGGGCTTTATGGCCGTGGATAGGATCCCCCTGAGCCTCCCCCGCTCCGTGCTGAGCAGCCTCTGCAGGGCCATGGCTGACATCTCTATCTGGGTTGTGTCATCCCCACGGCGTCCCCACCTCAGGTCTCATTCAAGTTTGGATGGGCTGCTCGCATTCAAGCTCAGTATGAAGGAACACATCACTCCAGTTTTATCTCAGTAATGCCTGACGTCCCAGTGGCTTTGGATCAGCCTTGAGTGTGATCGTGAGAGCTTGATGTGGGAGGAATTCACAGAATGGCCAGGGTTGGAAGGGACCTCAAAGATCATGAAGCTCCAACCCCCTGCCACATGCAGGGCCACCAGCCTCCCCATTTCATACCAGCCCAGGCTGCCCAGGGCCACAAACAACCTGGCCTTGAACACCTCCAGGGATGGACAGGGCATCCACAGCCTCTCTGGGCAGCTGTTCCAGCACCTCACCGCTCTCTCCGTCAAGAACTTCCCCCTGACATCCAACCTCAATCTCCCCTCCCTCAACTTCAAACCATTTCCTCTTGTCCTGCTGTTATCAACCCTTTCACAGAGCTGACTCCCCTCCTGTCTGTAGGCTCCCTTTAGGTACTGCAGGCTGCAATGAGGTCACCCCACAGCCTTCTTTTCTCCATGCTGAACAAGCCCAGCTCCCTCAGCCTGTCTTCATAGGGGAGGTGCTCCAGCCCCCTGATCATCTTTGTGGCTCTCCTCTGGACCTCTCCATTGATTTGGGAGTGAATCAGTTGCCCACATGGAGGGGACTGGATCCATCTGAGTGCTGAGAGACACGACGTCTATGAGAGGTGCTGCTCAGACAGCTGTGGAGCATCCCCATCTAGACTGAGCCAAGGTTAGACCTCAAACAAATCATAAAATCATCGAAGTTGGAAACGAGCACTAAAATCATATAGTCCAAGCATCAACACATCACCACCATGCCCATTAAACCATGTCCATCACATGTTCCTGTCTCACCATCGCTGCCACTACCGTGGGTTTGTGCTGCCCACCAGCTTGTGATGATTGCTCTCAAATTCATGCAGAGCCTGAGCAGCCCTTGTGCCCCGGGAAACACCCCATCCCTGGAGGTGCTTAAGGCTAGGTTGGATGGGACCCTGGGCAACCTGATCTGGTGTGGGGCAACCAGCCCATGGCAGGGGTTGGGACTGGGTGGGCTTTAAGGTACTTTCCCACCCAAACCATCCTATGATTCTATGATTCTGTGAATGCAGGACTGGAGATGACCATCTGCTTGGAGGGAAAGACATGGACACGTCCGTTGTTCCACTCTGCTCCACTTATCCCCTTCTCCTCCATGATGCCAGCTGCCTCCTCATCCTCTGGGCTGTGCTTTCATCCCACTCTAATGGGCTACAAAGAAGTAGGAGTCTGGCTGTCCTGGTGTGGCTTTCCCTTATGGGGCCATCTCCAGGTAGCCCCCCAAGCACCATTCCCCAGCCCACGTCCCTCCCAAAATCCCTCATGGTCTTGCTGCTTCTCCCATTTGCAACACAACCAGGCAAGCCACACAGTCAGGTTTTTAAAAGGGGCCTTTCTCCATTTTATTTTGCTCAATAAAAATCCTTCACAGTCAGATAGAGATAGGAGAGTGAGAGATACGTATACATATAGATCTTCATATATATTTATATATATACATACCTCTGTACAGATATATATATATTCACTGTAGAAAATCGCAAAGGCAGTAGCTCTTCACATCTTTATAACCCCATGGAAACGTATAACAGACTAGCAGTAGATTGTGAAGTGTGGTATAGTTTTAACAAGAGTTTTCTAAACGGATACACCTTCGCTGCACAAAAAACCCCAGAATGCTGCATTTTATCCTTTCATTTTTCAACCTCTTCTCTTTAAATACACTGACCAGAGGCAAAGTCAAGACAACAGTGTTTGGAAGTGATTGGTGGACAGGAGAGACACCCAACCTTATGGAATTCTTTTTAAATACTTTATTTTTAAGTTTATATATAGATATATATATATAATTTTTTTTTCTTTTTCTTTTTCTTTCTTTTTTTTCTTTATTCTTTTTTTTTTTTTTTTTGCAAAGTCTCGTTAAACGCAGTTCAGAGAACCAGCAACAGTCAACGCAGAACAAACAGTAACAGAGTCGAGTTCAGAACACTTCTGGTTTGAATTCACAGTAAGAGCAGAGAGAGATCGAGGCTTCAAGAAACAAACAGAGGAGGGGAAGCACAAGGCTGGGGTTGAATTTACAGTCAGGCAGGTCCAAAACGTTGGACAAAGGGTCTGATGCAGAGATCCTACACACACACACACAGCCTGGAAAGCTCTGGCTGCTCTCCCACGGGGCTTTTATTGCTGGTGAGATCAGACAACAGGCTTGCTTGGGGCACAGGCTCGCCCAACCTGACATCCCACTATTGGGGAACTGGGTTTTAGGGGCCTATTCTCCTGGAGAAGAGACACAGAAACCAGTGACTAAGAACGTGCATCTATTTTGGATGAGGAAACCCTCGCAACCGCACTGCCCTGTGCAAGGTGAAGGCTGAGAGTGAGTCCTGAAGGGCCACCTCTCAGCTCACAGCATTTATCGGGTCCACATGAGTGCAAACAAAGACACCTCGGAGGAGACCCAGCCTCCTTGGGCTGGGCTCTGCAGGGACACTGCTGTGTGGGAAAGGACTGCATAGACTCATTGGTCAGTTGTGCAGCATTTTGGCACCGGCGGCAGTGCGTTTTTGCACCGGTGTCTGAGCTCTACCTGGACATGTTTGCTCCCTTCGGCTACTGGAAGGGAACCTGTGTGCCACCATGGGCATCTTCTTCTCTGAGCGAGTTCCTAGGACAGCCTGGCTCCCAGGAATGGGAAAGCCTTGTTTCCCATTGGTGTGTGGCTGTCATCAAATATGACTTTTGGGTTCAGACACCTCTGGGGACCCAGCGGCTCCCATGTCAGTGATCTGCAGTGAGCTGACTGGCTGCAGGCACCCAGTAACAGTCATGGGATGGGCACCAAAGGAGGATGGTCCACACATCCCAGGGACCCACACTGATTGCCTGCTGGACGTGGGCTCTCTGAAGGAATGGGGACCACCAGGCTCGTACATTTTTCACATTCCTAATATGGAGCCAGACCTGGCCTCACATTGCTTTTTGAAGGAGAGCCCAGAACTGGAGTTACGATGGTATTCAAGAGAGCACTGGATTGCCTGCAAGTATCAGAGTTGGGAAGTGTCCTTTTTAAAACTCCCCAGAAAAACCTATTGCTTTGTGACAGAAAGCAGAGACTTTCTGCTTAGAAAAGAGATCTGTAGAGGAGCCCTGAAAACACAACCATACGTGTCAGAGGTTGTCCCAGGATCCAGATCTGATGCAATCCCCCTTCATGGAGAGAAACTGGGAAGAGGCTTATCCTGAAAGTGCACAGGCTCATTTCTGTTTTGCTGACAGTTGTGCTGCCAATGTGGAACATCTGATTGGGAAGCTGACATCTGAAAACTGCTGGATGTGATCCCAGTGCCTCATTGCCCCCATGGGGACCCAGTGGCACGGGAGCTGTGTGATCAAGGTTACTTTTATGTCTCTTACACCCCTGCCTTTGCAAAGGGTGGAAGGACTGGGGAAGCCTCAGTGCTGGCTGGGTTTAGTGTTGTGATGGTTTGAAGTCCTGTGAAGTGATCTCAAAGGATTAAAGGCCACGGAGATGTCCTTCAGCAAGAAGCAAGATCTCTCATGGAATTAAAACAGGGCTGATGTAGCTGACATGGGAATGATGGAGAGATGTGAGGATCAGTAGTCTAGGAAGGTCCTCTAAGGGCAGGGTCAGGGCAAGCCGCTCTCAGTGTAAGCTCCTGCTTGTTAATGGAAGTGTCTGGGAGAGCACTGGGAAAGGCAATGAGCGTTCCTGGGACAGTGTTACATCAATGAACTGAAATCAGGCAGGAGAGTCTGGAGAGCTGATGCAGAGGGGCAGCAGGACACAGGCAACATTGTGAGCAGATCTTGAATGAGGGATCTTGGTGAAAGGTAACTCTGTGAAGTGCCCTTTAAGGCTTTGACTGAAAGATGGGGTTATAGTTACAGCAAGCAGGACACGCTCCCAGACAGAAGTGAGGGCTGCCACTGCCCATCAGCAGGCTGTTATTCCTGTCAGAAATGGAGCAGAGCTCAGCACAGCCACCGGGCAGAAGCATGGTGCAGGGGCGTACGGCAGAGGCTGAGGATGCTCAGTGGTGATCTGGGGAGGGGACAAGGGGACAGTCAGAAGGACCTCTGGCTCTCACATTTTCCTGGCCCATTCACATTGAACCAGAACAGGCCTTTGACTGCTAAACTACAGACCTGTGGCTCTGAAGACAAGTGTAATGGCGCGGTGTGCATCCTTACAGATGAACTCCTTACTGCTCAAGAAAAAAGGGGAATCAGATCCATCCTGCCTGCTGGGTCCCTACTCACCCCGGGTGACACATGGAGATACTTGGCACCAAGGAGGACACTGGCATCACCAGCTGGGGACACCCTGGAACTGTGAAAAGTACCCTCCTTTCTACCCTGTCCTCTCCCTCAGCCCACATCAGTCTCTTCCTTCCTGGGAAGGCTGGGAATCAGCTCCAAGCACATGGTCCAACGCTTTCCAGAGATCTTTGGTCACATTTCTCAGAGCTCGCTGTCTCAAGCAAGCTGTAAAGTGCCACAGTGAGGGACAGGATGGGGGTGGGTTGGTCCTTCCCATGGAGCTTGGGGGGACACCACTGGGAGCCCCAGTGCAGGAGGTTTTCTGGGGGATATAAGATGGGCAGGGGGACTTCAGCCTCAACCTGGGGGCAATTGTAAGTCCTAGCTCAGGGTGAAAGCAAGCATGGAGGCAGCACAAAGTGACACCAGGCTGCTCTCTTGGAGCTGATCCCAAGCAGATTGCTTTCCTGGGATTTGCTGAGCCTTATCCATTTTCCAGTGCAGCCAATAGAAGCTCAGAGGGTGCTGAGCACCCTCCAGATAATGCTCAGTGCTCAAATGCAACATCTGCTGCTACTTCCAACCCCTTCACTGGTGTAGAAGCCACAAAGCTTTCTTGTCTCTTCATTTAATCATCCTTATATAGAGCTGGGCTGTTATTCACATCCAAGTACACTTGTCTCCATATAACATAGCAGTGTAAGAACAACGACTGAACTCCTATCTTGAGTGGAAACCCAGAGGAGGTCTCCCTGTGGCATTACACTAGTGACAGCTGGAACTCCAGCTGGCTGCCACGAGACTCTGGCAGAACCTGAGTGGGACTGTGTGAAGCACAACGTGTGAAGCATCACAGCCAGGGAGAGAAAGAAATGCTGTCTGTGCAAAGGGTGCTACCTTAGTTGGGTGGGCACCTTGTAGCAACAGGATCACAGCAGCCTCACCGTGATGGTGGAGCAAATCAACTTCACTCCCAGGAACTGGTCAGAAGGGCTGCTTGCTCCTCTGCTTGCATCAGGAGAGCTGGTCAGCCTAAGTCCTCATGGGTGGAATTTGCTGGAGTTAATCAGTGCCCTGCATTTGTTCATATAACAGCTGTGTGCATGCAGCATGACTCAATTTCCTGCATATGGGTGGTATTCCACTAGGAATGTTCCAGGTCTTCCCACCTCTGGCTCGTTCTTCCACAGGGCTTGGGTAATGTTGGTCTGCCCCATGTATCAGGTATCCCAGACCATCTCTAGTGGCTCTAAATCCTATCTGTGAACAACTGACCTGAGCCCCTTGTGACTCAAAGCTCTTACTGTTAGAGACAAGTTATAAAACAATTTATCTCTAACTTGCTTCAGTAAAAACACTGATCACATGCAAGATTTTGAGGGCAATACCAGAACCTGAAGAATTACACCTGAGTACATCACGTGGATTCCCATCAGCTCTAGAGCTGGATGAGCAAAGATGGACGGGGTACCTGGGATATGGTCAAGCCCAAACTCTCTAGGACAGAAACTTTTTATCAACCCTGTCTGAACTTCAAAGGAGGACAAGATGTGACTCTTCTTAGCTGTTCTTCGGATATGTCATCAAAACACTATTTTGGCACCTGGGCAGCAATCAGACAACCCTGCTGCTTCCAGGTTTCGCTGGGACTGTCAAGACACATTCATCCTTGCAAAAAAACAAAAAAACAAAAAAAAACCCCAAAAAACAAAAAAAAAAACCCTAAACATCTGGGAAAAAGATGACAGAGCAAGCCTGGAACACTGGAGGGCTTGCCTGATTGCTGCTGGGGGGATTTGGGTACGTGGGGAGCCTGTTTTTCCTGCCCCTGGACTAATGAGGAGCTCTGGTGAGAAGGTGTTCCACAGGATGATGCTGGTGCCAGTTCCTCTTGGATGTTAACGCAGTGGGGAAACGTAACATACACCTCCTCAACATCAGATACTCAAAATTCAATCACTGTAGGAGTTCTTGAGACACTGACTGAAAGCCTGGTTCTTGCAATGGTTAATAGGAAATCAACCTCAAATTCAGCAGGGCTGTGAAGAACGATGACCCAACAGTGAAATAGATCATTGGACCCATCTTATGGCCAGGGTACTTTCTGTTGATGGACTGTTTCCTTTTTGTGTGGTGGCTTCAAAATCATCAAGAGACAGGCATTTGAGACTTGAAACTTCTTGCATTTCTTACATTTCCTCCATGCTTTGCCCTAATGTCCAAGGACTGCAAAGCCCTTCACAAGCACAAGGCCCTGTCAGCTGCTTTGGGATGGAAGACGATACAGATGTGGAAAGAGAGGCTCAGAAAGCTGAGATAACACAAGACATCATAACTTCAACCCTGACATTGTGGGGTGTTCTGCTCCATCTACAAAGCCCAGTGTATGAAATGGAGGAAGCCCAAGGATCTACCTGCTAAGGGTGCATGCAGCATATGTAGGATGCCTTTAGAGCCTCTGGCTCAGGCTGCAGCCTCTGAAACACCAAAGCAAAGAGGAGGGCTGGCATGGGGACCAAGGACCTGCTCCATTGATTCCAGCAGGTTGAAGCAGTTCTGTGCCAACGACCTTCTGCCAGGTCCTTGCTGGAGGACTGGAGTCTTGAAATACCCTGGTCTCATTGCACATCTCCATTTTTTTTACAGCTCCAGGGATCACTGCCAGCTACCAGCAGTTCCTCCCTGTAGCACTGTCTGTTGACTTTGGCTGGAGGTTGGTGAAATCAGTGGAGTCCCTTCTGTCCTGCTCAGCCTCTTTGCTCAGTCTGGAGCTCACCACAACACCACATCACCTCAGCATGAAGGTCAGATCTGGTGACAGAGAGGGGAGTGCTCAGAGGGAAGGGAATGTGGAAGGAAAGTGGCTTCTGGACTTTTGTTTGAAAGGTCTTCAGCCTCTCAACACTCTGAGGTTCTTCCTTATTGTGCAGGCATCATCAGGCCAAACCCTCCCTGAAGTCACCTCATACAGGCATCCCAAGGTATAAATTCTGCCTTTGTTCTTCTAGCTGCTCCTCAGGGAAAAGAGCCTAAATTTCCACTTGCATTGATCCTTTGGCTACTGCTCAGTCAGTACAAATCCCACTTTACAGCACTTTTTATTCTTTGCTGTAGATCATGGTAGAAAAGTGTCTGTGAAAGGGAGAATTTTGCCCACCTTTTAAAGTGAAATGCTGTGTTTTGATGCCTGCATCATGTTCAGTGAGTGCACATGTAGGATTTGGTTATTATTCTTCTGCCAGGGCATAAGCACTTAAGTACTGTGTCTTCTTATGAATGCTCTCATACTCAGAGTTAGTAGCTGACAATTTTCTTAAGCTGGCCCTGCATTATCTGGAATAGATGATGCCATGTGGGATCACGATGGGCACTATTCCAAATGGTTGTGCTGAAGGCTGATGCTCACTTCCCTCACTGCAATCTAGTGGTAGTGCTGATATGTGCTCCCTGCAGCTCCTGAGTGAGGCTTGGATGCCATTTGTAAATAGACCCTGGGCAGAGAGAATGCACCAAACTGTCTCTCTTTTGAGAATGGGTTAGTACAATTGTCCACTATTGGGAAATTGCTAAAGCTTCTGTTTGCATAAACAACCCACAGGTTTGGGGGTTCCCCAAACCTTGTTCCATTGACTGTGGGAATTCAGAGGACTCTGGAGAAAGGGAACTAGCTTGGATCTAATATTTTTTTTTTCTTTTCTGTATCCAGGATGAACATATTTAAGAACAGAGGGATCAAGGCAGAGGTGGGAGGGTATTTATGCTCCCAGGATTGGGTCGCAACCCAGGAGGCAAGTGGAAATGAAGACAGAAACCACAACAAAATGAAAACACAGCATGTACCAAGCTCTGTTGAGTCTCAAACAAGGCTTCTACTGAGTAACCACTCCTTGTTGGCTTATGTTACCAGGACTAGCTCACACTGCTTCACAAGTAGGTCCTAACCTCTTGCAACCATGCTAGCCATGGGCTGCAAGAGAGAGTCATCTGCTGGAGATATGTCTGGTTTCAGTGAAATCAGCGGCCAATCTCCCACTGACTTCACTAAGACCGTTGTCTAGACAAGATACTTGATGCAAAACAGTGAGTTTGCTCGTGATCCCAAGAGCTCTGCTTCGTTAGCCAATGTGGCTAAAAATGCCCTAGAAAAAAAAAAAAAAAAAAAAAAACCTGCCAAATTTGCACTGCTTTGCTGCACAGAATTGCTTGGAAAACCAAAGAAACCAAGTACAACCCTCCAAAACAACCAACCAAAGAGGGGTGAATTGTAGGAGAGGGGATGGCAGCCTCTAGTGAAGTAACAGTCACGGCAGATTACAAATGAGCCAATTGACCCTCACCAGCTGTACTAGGAAAAAAAAACAAACAAAGAGATGTCGCTTTATCGATAGAAAAACAACGCACGTCCACGGTTATTTACCTACAGAGCACAGAAGAATAGAGTAAGGGTGATGGAGCTCAGTGCAAGCCACCTCACACCGCTCCTATGGTACTGTGTTATCCTTCAGAGGACCACTGGCTTGAGCAGGTAGTACATGCACAGCAATAAAAAGAATCACGGGTATTGTCCTGGTCCCACCTCAGATCTCAGTGGACTCTATTCGCTCCAGCCTGGAAGGAGTCCACGTTTTTTTCTCCTCGGTGTGCGGCGGGCTGGTGGTCTTTGTGTTCATCTCGTTCACCTTGTGCTCCAAGAGTTGGTTCTTCTGGTACATCTCCACGTAGTTCAGCTGCAGCTGCTTCTGGTACTTGATGACTTTCTCCTTCTCTTCTTGCCACGTGCGCCGTTCCTCCTCGAAGTCCATCACCTGCTGCTCCCGTTGCTGCCGCTCCAGCTTCAGCTCCGTCTGCAGCCTCTCCACCTCTTTCCGCAGCGCGTTGACGCTGTCCTCGCTGCTCTGCCTCTGCATCTTGGCTTCGTCGCTTTCACAGGCCAAAGGGTCCTGCAGCTTCTCAGCCAGGTCCCCACCAAAAGGCCCCGGAGGTCCCATGCTGGCAAGTGTCCGCTTCAGTCCTGAGACCTCCAGCTCACAGTGGTTCAGTTTTTCCCTCAGCACCTGGACCTCGCTCATCTTCCGCTGCAGCTCGCTCTCGCAGATCTCCAGGTTGACGCTCTTGGAGCTGTAGGAGTCCTTCAAGGTAAGGATTTGTTCCTCCTTCTCCCGGAGGAAGTTCTTACCTTCCTTGAGCTGTGTCCGCAGCCCCACAATCTCGTTCAGCTTCTGGGAGACGTCCGCTTGGGAATCCTTCAGTTGCTGCTTAAGCAGGGAGATCTCACCCGCCTTCTGGCACACCTGTGGGGAGAGCTTTCATGAGGTGGGGGGAAGGCAGCAAGAAGGCACCACCTTTGCTTGTCCTACAGGACCTACAGGTTGTTTCTGTAGTAGTGGGGGGACATTTGGCTCTCAGGGATTTGATGGTGTTCCCAGAATTAACCAAAAAGCTAAGCTAAGCACTGTGGTCCACAGTGAGCTGACACCAGTGTTTCCCTCCATTCACATTCCACACATAACCACAAGCTTGTGGTGCCTGACCTTAAACCCTCTGCACGAGTTATCCCACTGGCCTCAACGGGTGCTGGACCTTGAGCAAGCCTGAGATGGAAACATCTCAGACCCAGAGACCAGACAGGCTCTCCCCAAACACTGAGGACATAGACAGGATGCAGAGACAGTGGATGTTAGCTATTTGCTGTATGATGCTCTCCTTCCCAAAGGTTCCTAAAGAACCCAGTTGACTTTTAGTGTTCACTGCACTGGGGGCAATCCAGGGACTGGTAGCTATTTAATTCCTTTGGGTTAGTGCATGAAGAGTGGCAGCCCTCTCTGCTAAAGATCAAGGTGAGAGATGCAGCTCACTCTTGCTGAACTGGGGCTAGCAAGCACAGGTTTCATCCTGACTGCCTCCAGTGGAGTCTCATCCATGTGGTTAGGAACAGAAGTCCCATGCAAACACCTAGTGGAAATACCCCTGCTGCGGTGTGTGTATGTGCTGTGTAGGTGGCACAGTTATTACATGACACATCTCTAGTTCTGCTTAATCCAGCAAATGTCCACAAAAGTGTTGAAAGGGATCTATAAAAATGACCAAACCCTTATTTTCCCATGGACTTGGGGGTTTCCATGTCTTTGTATTAGCAGATCTATCTCAGGACGATTGCAGATAAAATCTGTGCTGGCAGGAACCTGGGCAGGGAAGCAGCACGAAGGGACTAGCAGTGATCAGAGAGGATGAACAAAATTAAAAACAGACTTGGTAGCCACCTCCAGGACTGGATGTCCTGCCTTCCTGAAGCCCCTGTCTCTTGTCACACGTGACATATTTGTCCTTTTCTCCATTTATCAGCATCTGCAAGAACCCTTCCTGTTGGGAAGGATGCTCCTCCACTGCCTTCATTGCAACCTTAGTTTTTCTCAGCTGTAGAAAACTACTCTGGTGCATAATACTGAGCAAAGCCTTTAAGCTTCGCAATCCGGATGGCCCATTGTCAGCAGCTGAAGAGCTAGGATACATACCCACAGTCAGTTCCTGCAGATACCAGCTTTTTCTGGAGCTCAAAGACATAAATCTGAGTACTCACATTCACCCCAGTGTTTCTCTGCAGCAGATGCAGAACAACATCACGCTGGTTTAGCCGTAGTTACAGTGACACAGTTAATGCTCAGCTAAAAAAGTGCACAATCCCAATCGTGGGTTTACTGGAAGTGCTCTCTGTGGGCTAGCTTTTCCCAAAAGGCAGAGAAATACGTGATGAAGAACAGCTTGGATAAGAAGCAACTAACAGATTAAAACACTTAAATTTTGGTCTTTAGTTGCGTGCTGGGGAAATTTAGGCAATACAGTCTGTGGAGTCTGGAGTGTATCTCAGTCAATGAGAATAGGTGTCTACAAATTTTAGGTGTCAAGATCCATCAGCTGAATCGCATCTCTTTGCATCTCTATCACTGGGTTAGCTGCTGCAGACTGAACTAGAGTAGTAAACAATCAAAAATCATTTGGTGGTTTTACCAGTGCAGAATCAGGAAGCTTTCCAGACCTAACTTAACGGAAGACACACAAAACCTGGGCAGAGCACCTGGTCAAAGGAGGCACCATGTTGGACAAGGCAGCCTTGCTTGTCCTGCATGTAACTTGCAGAAATTTTAGAGCAAGCCTCTAATAAGCTATGCTGAATATCTCCAAACAGTGTGTTGCAGAGCCCTAATTAATCCCACTTCCACTGACTTTCCATCAGGATTAGCAGAATAGGGCCTTCATGATTCTAGAGCTACTTTTTTTTCTTTTTTTCCTCCCCACTGCAGCCTTAATGAATTTCAAGTTTCTAGCCAGTCCATGGAAGGATTAAAATTCTTTACACGATCAAGCTGAAAAAAACCCACCCAAACTGTGTTAGCACTGGCTATTCAAATGGGGTTTGATAAAATGTTCTAAAAATAAAAACAGAAGTAAAAAATGTGTAAAGAGGAATTTGCCTTTCAGCCTTTTGAATGAGATCAACTTATTAGCAACCGAAAACAGGGCACTGCGATGGAAAGCATGAGGTAGACTTGGCTATGGGTATCATCCTTAGCTCATTTGCTTTAGATCTTCAGCAAGAACAGAAATCAAATATTTATTTGAAAAGCCATTTCAAGCTTTGCCCAAACGCAGGTGTTAGAAGAATTTAATTAAAATAGGCTTAAACCCAATTTTGGGAGGCACAAATACCTGTATGGAGAAATCTTTATTCACTGAAACTGGATTCAAATCTCCCACATTGCAGTGACCTGACTGTGAAGCCTAATTATTAACCAGCACAGGACGTGCACACAAAAAAATTATTGCACTCATTTTATTTTAATTGAAAACTGTAGGTTTGAAGCTCAGACACGGAGAGGTGGCCAAAGTGTCTCCTGTTATCTACAGGCCACTCACCCACAGCTCTTGTCTTGGGCTGCTCATGGGACCAATGCAGGTACTTTGGGTAATCGATGAAAGCCTCATTCAAGCTTTCTTACAACACCACTCTTACCTCCCATTTGGTCTCTTCAATCTTCGGGAGGAACTCAGCCTGCTCCTTCTTGAAAGCCACAAATTTCTTCTCCAGCTCCTCTCGCTGCTGCAGGAGTTGCCCCATGTCATCCTGGAGTTTTTTTTTCTCCTGCTGCAGCTTGAATATCTGGAGCTGCAAGGCCTGTTGCGCCCGCTGCGCCTTTTTGGAGACCTGCTGCAATTTGTTGGCGTAGTTTTGCCTGAGATCCTCCATTTCCCGCTCCCAGATCTTCTGCTTCTCCTCGAACACTTGGAAGATGGCTGCCTCGCTCTTGTCCAAGTTTCTTCTCATCTGGAGCACCTCCTGCTCCTTCTCCCACAGCCTGTCTTCCAAGTCTTGGATGATGTCGTCGGTGGAAGGAGAGTGGAAAGGCATCGTTTCGTTGAGATGGTTCAGTCTGTTGAACGACGAGGTGCTCTTGCTCGAGGAGCGGCCGCTGTCTGAGGTAGATATCCCGTTGTACCCCACGATGTTCTTGTCCGTGTAGGTCGTGCCGATGCGGTTGATGTGGCTGGTCGAGGCGCTCATGGGGCCCACGTGCTGGCTGTAGCCTGTCCCATACGTGGGCAGACTCGTTAACGAGTTACGGCCCGAATCCGAAAGGCCTCCCACTTGGTTTGTAGTCCTGTTAAGGCTGCTCTTGTCGAGTCCACTTTTGGGTGCGGATGGGCTATTGCTGTTGGCGTGGTTCAAGCTCTTTCTGTTCTCTGTCACCCCGTTGCTCTGCGGCGGGCAGAGGTTCTGCATGGAATGGAAGTTTTTAGGAACTACTGGTTTAAAGGCTGAGGGTCTAACTAAGGGCTCATTGCTCTGCAAAAGGAAAAAGGATCACGCATCAAAGACAGCAGGACGTTTGATAACGACACACACAAGAGATACATCAACACAGGCTGAGTCTGGTGGAGCTGAGGCCACTCCAGCTAGCTGGTTCAACATTTCTCAGCCTTAACACACCCCGGGTCATTTGGGATTTAACATGTGAAACCTGAGAAGAGTCGGCCACTCATAAATTAACACTTCATCTTCCTTGGCCCAAGTGACAAAAGAGCTTGAACCTGTCCCAAGTCTGCATGTTTTTTTCCCAGAATACCCCACTGGTCCTCTTACCATTGATTGCTCTTTGCTAAAAGAACAGCTGCCACCTGCTTACCAGACCTGATCAAAACAACTTCAATTTTGGCAGATTACATTTTGAAGGACACCTAGATTGGAAGGTGCATTTTTCTTCTGCTGAAAACTGAATTAACCCCACGGATGAGCAGCTGTCCTGCTCTAGAAGCACATGGCAGTTGGCTCTCCTCTACATGGATATCATATCCTTCATGCACTGGGCAGGAGCAGGTGGGATCTACAGCCCCATCATAGTGATGCTGGGCAAGTAACGTGCTGAAGCTGCTCCTGATTTAATTTTTTTGTTTCCTGTGAGCAAACACAACGCTGGAGGGAAAATGGATTGCAGCTGCAAAGGATTTACAGAGGATTTTAGAACCTCTGAAGTCTTGCACATTCCTCTCCCCATGAGTGCACCTACAGAAATAAAATTTTCCTCAAAATAGGATTGAGTCTCCCCTACTGTGGGTTGGGCTGCAGGTGAAAATTAGCCCAGAGGAACCAGCCTCGTATTTGAAAATGCCTTGCAGAAGAAACAAAACGAGTCCTGGTGAGCAGGCAAGGCTGGAGACCAAAAATCTGGCATCTGTCACGTGGGACTGAGATGGACTATGGGAGGCATCAGGTTAATGGCCCACGAGACAAGGCCACCAAACGCTGCAGAAACGACACTGCTTCTGGCAGCCTCCCCAGGACACAAATTACAGGATCTGCTGGAGCAGAGCAGCAGGCTGCATAAAACATCTGGGCTCTGGGCATCCTCTAAGCTGATATGAGCCATGAGGACTGTGCTTGGACAGGGAATAATGTTTGCAGAGGTAGTTTACAAGCCTCATCAGATTGCCCCTCACCAGATTTTGAACAGATACACACAGCTTCATTCAAGTAAGACCTTTTTGTTTCAGTGGGCTGTAGAAGATGGCTTGTAAATGGCCCCAAAATAAGAATTTGACTGATGCTGGGCTGACTGGAAATTGAAGCAGCTCCGGCTCTCCCTTCTGTCAGTAGGAGAGATAGGCACAGTAACTGAGGTGGGTTAAATAATTCAAAGAACTGGAAGCTTAGCTGTGAAAGAGTTGTTATCATGCTCTTGGATCCCTCCAGAACTAGCATTCTCCTTTGCTCAGCCCCACGAAAGTAGTATTGCATTAACTGTAAATAAAAACTGCGCCATCTACATAGTAAGAATTAGACTAATTGTCAGGATTACTCCATTGCCTGGGTTGTGCTTTTAGAGCCAAGCCACAACCACCACACTGCTCCAGGAGGCAGGAGATATCTCACCTGGTCTAGTTTGCCGGAGATTGGCAATATCTTTGGTGGGTTACTGGGCTCTCGGTACTGGGGAGGAGGTGGCATGTTCTTCTCGTTGTTGGTGGTCACATTCCCACAGATGTCCATCTTCACCTTCTCACTCTTACGCAGGTCGCCGTTGATGTAGAGGGAATTGGAGACCTTCTCTGACTTGTACGTCTTCTCCTCGCCGGAGTAGCGGTTGGAGATCTCCCTTGTGGAGAACCCATTGCGTGACCCCTCCATCTGCCGGCCGCTGCTCTGCGTTCGGGTCCCCACGCTCTTCATGGCAAACTCCTGGTCGTTGGCCACTCCGCTCCCCACGCTCCCCATGATGCTCCGGGAGGTGTTTTGGGATGGCCGAGGAGCAAAGCCGTGGAAGTGCTCTGGATTGGGGTATGTTGGGTCACTAAGAACTGGCAGCGTCTCTAGCGTGGCCATGGCAGCTCACAGGTGAGGTGGAGGCACAGGTCAGTGGCACTGGAAGAAGGAGGAAAAGTGAAGGAATTTTAAAGAGAGGCCTTTTTGCCTCCATACCCTTTTGTAGATCGGCATCATGCAGAGATGAGCAGATCCATGGGCTGGGTGGCACAAGGGCAGGAGCTGTCACAGCTCAGCGTGTGGCATGCAGCAGATGATGGGGCTGCCCTCCTCTCTGTGACCTTCAACCCTCCTAGGAGGAGCAGCGCTCAGTCTGTGCCTTGGACTGACCAAAACAAGGGAGATAACATGCTGATAAATGGTTGTTTTGACCTGGTTGCAGTCCCATAACACCTATTTCTTTTCCTCTTCCATTGGAACCAGCCTTCACACGACTGGATACTGTCCCCAAGCTCTATCACCACTTGAAACCCCAGCCCTGTGATTTCAACCCTGGCTTCAAAGACATCCAAGCTCTGTGAACATCTGTGTTTTGGGGAAACACCTGAAACATCTGTATTTTAGGGAAATTCCCCAAATAGTGGTGGTTACATTAGTGTTGAACTTGCTAACAACTGAGGGGGTCAAGGTCTAGAGCTATTGATGCCCAGACAAGTCTTACAGGAATACAGTTTATCACTTCTGGAAAAATTCAGGCCTCTTCTTGAAAATCCCTTCTGAAAATAAAGCTGCCCATGCACTCTTGCACCCAGCTTTCAGGATCTACTCTGCATTGGGTCTTATCCCATTTCAAGAAATAAAGGCTCACAACAAACCTTTTTTGATTGCCTTATTAGATAATGAAGAATCTGACACCAAATCTTATTACACTGTTCCTTTGATGCAGGATCCTGTTACCTGATACGTTGCAAGGGGAGGGAGAAGTCACATTGCTAAGTTTGGATGATTGTAGTGAATCCTACAGTCTCTATATTTTGTGAAAACCAATGCACTTCTCATTTCTAACTTGCCTTGTAGGGTCTGCATGCTCTTCCCAGTGCTGCTCCAGAAGAGCTTTAGTCTATCTGGAGTCCCATCTTTTATCTACCAGCCCGTGCAGAGGTCTCTGATGCCTTCAGGTGTTTCAATTCACACTGGGCACAGCTGAACCAAGCCTTCAAGCTCTCAATTTCAGAATTTCCAAGGTGAATCATCCTGCCAGGATGGGTACTAAAGCAAGACTTAGGAGCAGTGGGGGATGCAGGTTTCCCTCCGGATCAAAAAGACACTGAGAAAGTATTGCCCTTTGGATAGAACATTGGTGATAGGGAGGCTTAGACAGGGCTGGCAGGAAAGGGAGATCAGGAGGGTATTTCAGTGGGGTTTTCCTTCTTTTTGAGGTGGAGTTGTTAAGTCAGCTCTTCCCCAGCTCCAGCAGAAGAGTTGAGCTTATTTCTTTGGAGAGCTTACTTAGCTGTAGAGCTCAGCCCTGATGTAATATTGGTATTTATACTAATAATGGGAAACTTGTACTAATAATGGAAAAAATCATGAGTCCGTGCTGCTTGTCATTGCATTTCTACAGACTTCCTTCAGGGTTACTGCTTGTAGCCTCTATTTCTCCAGAGCCCTGACCTTAAAGAAAACTGCCATGAAATGTGGTCTGAGTAAGGTGGGGCTGGCACCATGGTGCTGAAGGGAAATGATGCAGAGCCCCTCTGGGCCAAAATAGGGAAGGGAAAGAAAGTTGTGCCAGGTGGGTTGGAAAGCCAAGCTCGAGTCCTGAGTGGACCTGAAGGAGCCTCTGTGAGCTGAGACACACCAGATGTGTCCACCTGTCCATAACAGGATGCGGCTGGTGGTGTAACCTTCTCCATCCTGAAAGGACATCCAAAATCCACCCTGCAACACTGGTCTGGCACTGATGCTTTCTGCGTGATCCCCTGATTGATTCTTAGTATCTCCATCCAACACTGCAATCAGAGAGATTGCTACGAGAGGCAGTTATTTATAACAGAACACATTTACGTTTACACACTTGTGCTGATTTCTGCTCTGTCCATGGATGTGGCTCAAGGTCAGGATGGAGCTGGATGGAGCTTTGGGCTCCTGCTCTGGTAGGAGGTGGCCCTGCTCATGGCAGGGGTTGGAACTGATTGGGCTTTAAGATCCCTTCCAACCCAAACCGTGCTGTGATTCTGAGGGCAGGATGAGATCATTGGAAAGTCTGATTCTTCAAAACAAAACAGAAAAGCCAGCACAAAAGCAAGCATTGTGAGCTAGAAAAGAGAAATGTTCTTCTCTCAGGAAGGAGCTTCGGTCTGGACAGAGAGATGACAGTGACCTTTAGGCCACCATAGAGGAAGGTGACTTATCAGCTCCACCATCAGTGGTCCTCATCACAGCCTTTCTCAGCCCTCAGAGACCCCAAGGATCCCAGGGAATGGTTTTCACATTAAGAGGCTTTCGCTTAGGATCACATCCTTACAACACTGAGACATTGTGCTGACATTCCTGTTCAGCCCCAGCGACCCAAGGGCAGATGCTTCAGCTGCTGTCTCACGGCGTGGGATCAAAGCTGTGTCACAGAGGCAGTCTCTGCAAATAGAACTTTTTTTTGCATGATTTCTTTCCCCCCCCCCCCCTCCCTTTTAACTGGAAAGAAACCAAAAAATTTTTCTAAAAAAAAAAAAAAAAAACCAAAAAACTGGCTATTAGCTTATGTTTACTGTAAACCCAGGAGCTGATAAGCAGAGCATACGGGCAAGCATTTCAAATATGTTTTCAAGGAGATTCCAGAAGTGCCAACAGATCCCCAGCATTACAGCTTTCTTTGCCAAAAAGGGATTTTTTTTTTTTTGGGGGGGGGGGGGGGGGCAAGATCCGGGGGGGAACTTTTGTTTCTTTTGGCCAGCACCAATTCTTAGACAGGTTTTGCCTTGCTCACCCCTTAACTGAACTGTGAAATCAGGTTTTGAGCATGGCTGGGGTGAGGGATGGGTGCCATGGGAATGCTAACTAAAATTGGGTTTATGGATAATTCCCAATGAAAGAACCAGCCAGAGCTGAGCTGGGGCTGTGGCTCGCTGCCTCCACATCTGATTTCTTCTTTCGTGGTCCTGCAGAGCTTTTCACCCTGTGCTCATCCCCAAGGACCTCAGCACACTGTGCAACAGCAGCCACAGTATTTATGAACCCCCAGATTTCATTAGATTTACGGTCCTGTGCTCCCTAGGAAGCCTCATTAAACACAACCAGCCTAATTAAAGCGTGAAGCAGACGAGATGAGGTAGCAAACAATGCAGACATCTGTCCTGCTGCTCCATCCATGGTGGGACCTCGGGACTGGAAAATTCCCACTCTGCCCTCCAGCACCTGTAACGCTGATGCAGAACTGGGGCTGTGCTGGCTCTCTGGAGACGCAGCTGTTCTTACACTGCATTAGCAAATTAAAGATGGAGCATCAGGCCGGCGTCTGCTTTTTGGCAGGGCTACAGCCCATCTAGCGTGGCCTCCCAAGCTATTCTATTTTTTTCTCTGAAAAGAGCTTTGACTTTCACCCACCCCTGGGGAGCCTGTGAAAACTGATTGGTTACCTTAACCCAGTTAGCTCTGCACAACCCAGATCTCCTTGGCACAAACCAAGCAGCAAACCTTGAGAAGCATTTTGCTCCCAAGTTCTTTCTTTAGTTGTTGAAGGAATGAGAAGCATCATGAAAGTTGGAGAAAACCTCTAGGATCACCAAATCCAAACCCCAACCCACCCCACCATGCCCACGTCCCTCAGTGCCATATCTCCACGGTTCTGGAACACCTCCAGGGTCGGTGACTCCACCACTCCCTGGGCAGCTGTGCCAGTGCATCACCATTGTTTTGGAGA
This sequence comes from Lagopus leucura, assembly GCF_019238085.1. Lineage (NCBI taxonomy): Eukaryota > Metazoa > Chordata > Aves > Galliformes > Phasianidae > Lagopus > Lagopus leucura. The sequence continues at coordinate 67,717,048 of NW_024962264.1, forward strand.
GGAAGGTCCCCACTTAGCATGGCTGGGTGGTGAAGAGATTCCCCAAGCCATGCAAGTAGGGTGGAAGTGGATCTGCAGGAATCACCTTGGGAGCACCAGGGCTGCCTTCTTGTCCTCACTGGGCCCTGGAGAGCACACCTGTTCCATCCCACCATCCCAATGCCCATTGCAGCTGCAGCCACCTAAGAGCCACCCCTCAGCCCTTGCTCTGCCCATGGCTCCCCAAAGCCCCTCGGCAACGGCTAAACCAAAGAAACAGACTTTCTGCAGGAGGAGAACCGAACCATTCCAGAACAATTCCTGATCTAATTTCCCCACTTCCAAGCATCTGCATGTTCAAAAAAGCTGAAAAGAGTTTCTTTGTCTGCCTGGATCGATGCTTGCAGGCATCTTCCCAACAGCACATGTCCATGGGTCCAAGCAGGTTCCTTCTCCTTCCACACCCTTCTCCATATTGCATGAGTTGCTCGTTCCATCTCACTGCAGGGTTATGCAGACTTTCCCTGAGCAGCCATGCCTTGTGCACAGTGACAATTTTGCATCTAATGCAGAAAACCTGAGGTGAGATTTCCTTCCTCTTGCATGCGGTGGGTGAGTCCTTCACATCTGCCTCTTAGCATAGTTTTCATAGATTCCTGGGCTACAGCTCCACCGCCTTCACACTTTGCCTTATCCAAACGAGTTAGCAAACGCCTTCCAGTTAAGCAGAAGAAAAACTGCTCTCCGATAAGCAGCTGAATAGTTAACTAAGCCTAGATTATGAAGGCCTGGCTCCATTTCTGCCTGAGCAGGTTAATTGTTAACACTCTAGTAACAAAGGCCTTTGGGAGACATACCTAGGCACTGTGCCATGTGGGAGGGAAATCAATCGCTGCTCGCAGGCAGGGCAGGCGACAGCAAACAGCCTGAGAGCAATGCAGTGCATTGGAATGCTCACGTGTGGTTCCCACTTTCCTCCTCCTGCAAAGGCACCCAAAGGTCAAAAATCCCCCCCACGCACCTCGTAACAGGTGTGCCCACGACCTTCAGCTGTCAAGTTGGTTTGCTTGGGTTTTAATGAGCACGCAATCAGTGGAAGGGCGTAAACACTCGTTTCTGGAGGACCTACACCTGCACAGTGCCTAGGGCTCTGTTGGTTTTCCAGTTTGTTGGCACTGGTACCAGAGAGGTGTCTGGAGAACAGCAATTCTTAGAACAGTGGAATGGTTTGGGTCTGAAGGGATCTTAATAAACCATCTGGCTCCAGCTGCCATGGGCAGGAATGCCTTCCACTAGACCAGGCTGCCCAAAGCACCATCCAACCTGGCCTTGAGTCACCTTGGTCCAGGGTGATGGAGCGGGATAGGAAAAGTGTCACAGTTTGAAAGGAAAGTGCTGTGATCATATCAGCTTCTTACAGAAAGATGCATGGATGAAGAAGGGAAGACCACTAATAGGCTAGCTGTGGGATGACAGCAGACTGTAGGGAGTAAAACCACCTGTGTTTGGAGGTTAACAAGCCCTGGAGGAGAACCAGCACTGAAACGCAAAACCTGCAGTTAGGCTGGGCAAGTAACTCCTTGGAAGCCCATAGAATCATTGAGGTTTGAAAGATCAGTAAGATAATCTAATTCAGCCACCCACTCGTGTCACTTAGTGCAACATCTACCCTTTCCTTGAACACCTCCAGCAATGCTGACTCCACCACCTCCTTGGGCAGCCTTTTCTAATACCTCACCACTCCTTCTGAGAAGAATTTTTTCCTCATATCCAACCTGGTGTTTGAGCCTGAGTCTCAGAAAAGCACCACAACCTCAAAGGTTGCTGCTGGGGTTGGTATGGACACCCTGCATCCCCAGGAAACACCTCCAGAAGCAGTAATGAGATGGGAGCCCACCTCCTGTCCCTGCATGGAGGATTGCTGCAGAGGTTGGATGGACTTGCCTCATTTCTCCAGCAAGGTTTTCTTTGTTACCGCTGCTCATGTGCTACCTTCTTATGGCCATGCTGGGCCCAAAGCAGGCCAATCATAGAATCATTAAGACCAATAAGTTCATCTAGTCCAACTTGTTAACCCGTCCTCATCATGCCCACTAAACCACGTCCCTCAGTGTCACATCTCCATGTTTCCTGAACACCTCCAGGGATGGTGACTCCACCATTTCTACCACCATGCCCACATGAGTGCATGCAAGAAGCAGGGACACCTCTGCTCTGCTCTGATCTGGCTCCAGCATGTCAGCATCTCCTCTTCTCCTTCACCCTTCTCAAATTGCCTCACTTTGAAGAGGAAAACAGAATGAGGTTTCTCAACTGCTCGCTCCCAGGCATTCTTTCCATCCCTCAAATCATTGTTTCTGCACCTCCCCCAACTCCTTCTCCCCTCTCCTGACTTGGTGGCTGCCAGGTTTTCTTCCACCACTGAAATATGGCACAGAAGCACAGCCCTGCTGGATGTGAACCTGTCTGCGGACTGTGCAAATTGCTGACTTCCCTCCCACAAGCTTTTTCCATCGCCAGAATCCAGACAACGTCAGGAGAACTCCCTGTGCTTTCCAAGGACCTGGAGCTCTCCTTCTCCTTTCCCCAGGCCACTCATCTCTGCCATCTGCACCATACCTACACTATCATCTCAGCTTGGGAATCCTGCTGGGAAATACTGCTTTTGGGAATAGGGGACCCACAGCAGTCCTGGAGTTACTGCTCTCAGTTAGAAGCCATCAGCCCCCAGGATGTGGCTGGGTAGGAGACATCTGGACCCACTGTGCCTCTCTGTGCATGAAGTCAGGGTGGCAGGAGATGGGACACTGAGGTCACCCTTGGGGGCTGCACTTTCTTGAGCTTCTGTGGGAAATAAAAGCAAGTGGCTCAGAAACGCTTCCTTTTCCTTTCTGCCTGCTAATGAGATAATTACAGCCTTTTGTATTCTGGGAAACTACTTTCTCATTACAGGGGCTGCATCAGCTATTTACATAATAAGCCTGAAACAAAAGAGATGAGATGAAAAGACCCAGGCAGCAATTCAGGGAGAGCTGCACTGCTGCCAAGGGGGAGCCCACAGATGGTGGCTTCCTCCGTCCCCATCCATCCCTCTGCTGAGGTCAGGGGTGGGTGGCAGTGCCCAGTGTGGGACATTCCCAGCATGGGATGCTGTCTGTTCTCAGCTGCAAGGGGCCCTGGGTGTCCCGAGAGTCCCACCACAGAGGATGCAATGGGTACCAAACTCTCTCATCCCCCATGTCCCAGATTCTTCATCTTGCCAGCTGACCAAGGAACATGCCCCATCCCATATCATATTTATCTCTTCAGTTGGCCAAGCACATATGGGATACAAGCCTGTCCCATCCCATGTCCCATGTCCTAGTTCTCTCTCCCTACATCTAGCCAAAGGACACAGTAGGTACCAAAATATCCCCTCCCAGTTCCTTGTGCCCCAGCCAGCCAAGAGACACGCTAGATACCAGTGTGTCCCATCCCATGTCCCAGTATCTTATCCCTCAGCCAGCCAAGGGACACGCTGGGTTGTCAAATATGGGATCCCATGCTCCATGTCTTACTTCCCTGTCATGACAACTGGCCAAGGGACACATCAGGTACCAAAATGTCCCATCCCACATCCCATGGCCAAGTTCCCTGTCCCCTTAGTTGGCCAAGAGATGCTCTGAGTTCCAACCTGTCCCATGTCATGTCCTTTTTCCCCAAGCTAGCCAAGGGTTAGCACTGGATACCAGCCTGTCCCATCCTACATCCCACATCTCAGTTTCCTGTCCTTCCAGTCGTCCGAGGGACACTTTGGGAACCAACTTGTTCCATCCCACACCCCTACATGCTGTCCCCCCAGCTGCCTAAGGGACACTGTACACCAATTTATCCCCAGCATGCCAACCCCACCACCTCCCTTCCCCAATAAAGGCCCTATTGTTCTTCCTCACAAAGCCTGAATAGTGCAGCCTGCTCCACCTTCTCCACCTAATCCTCCCGCTTCGCTATCAGTTTTCCCCCAGCTCGTCGCTGTGCTGAAGGTACACTGCTGCCATCAGGAAGTGGCAGGAGGGAAATCACTGCAATGCAAACTGAAACCTGTGCTGCAACAGATCAGTGGGACGTTATATCCAACCCTCTGCTCAGAAGCCGCTTGCCCAGGATCACATCCAGACGTGCTGTGGGGTTGCTACAGGTTTTGCAGTCTCCATCTGGAGGTTTTGGAAGACCCCAATGGGGACCCATGTGCCTTTGGGGCACCCTCCTCCACCTGCAGCATCTCCCGATCATCCCCACTCCTTGACCCCCCATGGGATCTCCTGGGCATCCAAGCAAAATTCAGAGGGGAAGGACCATGGGGTGCCCCATTGGGCCAGGGTTGGCTGTGAACCAACCCTGTGCCAGCCGGATTCCATCACCATTGGCCTGGCTGTGATTTATAATTAGCTCACTCACAGGAATTTCAAGGGCGTGGAGCAGCTGCCTCGTGCTGCTGGGAGAAACTGTGCTCACATTTTGAGCTGGGAGCCCCCCAACAACTGATACACCACACTGAGATGTGGGGATACTGCATCCCCAGAATGAAGGGGAGCAAGGTGCTGGTGGATGCCAGCTAGATCCAAGATGAGCATGCATGGGGGGGGGGGGGGGGCGGGCATAGCATTTCCCCCCAGAGCAGCCCACAGCTTACATCCCACCACACACAGCTTGGGGACAAAGCACGTCCCACCCTGGTGCCACTCCAAGCTCTAACAAAGACCCCAAAAGCTGCTGCAAGAGGGAGAAGGAAACAAAGCCCCTCCCTCCCCCCCCCCCAAAAAAAAACCTCCCCCAACTCTTTGGGGTTTACCTGGTGCACCCAGTGCTCTGTCCTCCCGCATTCCCCGTCCTGCCGTGGGCTGTCTGCTCATCATCCACCTGCTCAGCACCCCCAGGAAAAACTCCCAAATCCTACCTGGCGTAAACAACGCGCCGCACTTTGCTCTGCCTGATTGGCCTCCGCCAGCCCTGTGCCGTGCCTTAACTCTTTCTTTGCACCTTTGCACCCAGAGGCCAACAGTGTGAGGAGGAAGGAGGCACCCAGAGACCATCCAGCATCTCTGCATCTGTCATGGAAAGGTGCTGGGGGTTCTCACAGCACAAAGGGATGTGCGACATTTCAGGTGCTGGACCCACTATTATTAGCCCTGGGACAGAGATTCCAGCCCAATAGCTTTGAGACAGTCTCAGCTCTTCAAAATTTGGGTTATTCATAAATAAAATTCATATTTTATATCTTACAACGCATGCAAAGATTTGGGTTAATTCATATTTTACATCTCACTGACAGGCACGGAGGAGGCGGATTCTGGCTGTGTTTTCTCTGTGCCAACGCTGCCCTACCTCAACCCCAAAATCTCTGATAAAGCCACGTATCAATTAAAACAATAATTGAAAAAAGAAAAAAAAAAAACCCTTACTGATGGTGGGATATGATCCCTGCAGTCCATTTGCACTTTTCACATTTCAGCACAGAGGAAATGGAAGGGGCAGTTGCTGTCTCCCATGGAAGCGAGCAGTAAGCGGTCACGCTGCCCATCTGTCCATAATTGTGGCAGGTTCTGGCTTCCTTTAGGCCATTTGAACAAATAGGTTGGAGAGGTTTCCCTGTGCACACGGATAGGGGAGGTGCTGTAAGTGGGATGCTCAATGTGGGATGCTCTATGTGCAATGCTCTACGTGGGATGCTCTAAGCATCCAGGCTTGGCTGCCAACCAATCAACTTGCACAAAGTGGCCTCAAGCCCAGGCAGAAAAAGCTCTCAGCTGTGGCCAAAGAGCAATCAAACTTCTCCTGGGGGGCCAGCCAGCCCCCAGCACTCATGTGGGATTATTTGTAGTTACACAGCCACACAAAGCTGCCGTTAATTTGGACTTACTTGCTCAAGGGAATTTGCTGTCAGCAGGATGGCTGCGTGTCAAAGGAGCTGTTGGTTGCAGCCTTGCAAACACAGCATCGCCCACCACATGCTAATTGCTGCAAGAGTGGTAAAATAGCAATAATGCTAACAATAACCTAATATGGGCTACATGTGTATTTAAACTACGGCAACACACGCTGCTGGGGTGCATGGAGAAGGTGTAAATCATGCAGAAATAGATTCCTACAGAGCCTCAAGCTCTTAATTTTGCCCCTTGACTTCAGAAGTGGGGGATTCCCAAGAGGCAGTGGCTGCTTTGGGCTTTACTAGAAGACCCCCACCAGCAGGATTCATGGCTTGCACCTTGGAAATAGAAATACTGGAAAAAAGCCTTTCCCACCCCAGGGAGAACAGCTGGGGTTGTGCACGTTGATGTTACTTGAGGTTATGCTCATTCCTTCCTTGGGAGCTTCGCTATACCTAAGCACTTCCTGAAGATGAATAAATCACAGTGGAGGAGGCTTTGGAGAACACCAGGATCTCCACCACGATCCATGCTCCCGGCACTCTCAGACAAGCCATAAGCTTCTGAACCCTAAATTCCCATTTCTAACCAAGGACAATGAGTGTTGAACCTCCCATCCACCAGGACCACCTCCACCAAAGCCTCTGCACAGCCTGAGAGACATCAGAGACCCCCAGCTCACAGTATTCTATCTTGCAGGGGCTCTTGCACGTCCAGTTGCACCTACACCATCACGTTTCCCAGTCCCCAAAGGATATAACCACCAAGCCTCTTTGATTTTAGGTTTTATCCGGATCTACACTGCCCTTTTTGGGCAGCTATGGTCAGTTCCAGGTAGTGACCACCCTTCTCTGCCATGGGTCAGACCACGAGTCTGCCAATGCGCTTTTAAATGCTGTTTAAATTCAACCAGATCACGGTTATCAGCACAGATTGCACCCTAATTAACAACACAGCTTGAACTCTAATTAGCATTCTACAGAGCTCATCAGCAGGGACAACTTTCAGCCTTGTGTTAGGGGTTAGGAGTTACCCACCTGCCTACGCAGCAATGATGGACTGTGTCTTCCTGGGGGAAGATACATTGAACACCCACCAAAACCCCAGAGTTCATCCTGGAACTCTGGACGCCCATGCCAAGAACAGCATGGATTTCCACCACGCACAAGGCTGCAAAGCGTCTAGCAGTGCAGAAGAGGTTAAAATTAGAGGGGTTTGCAGATTTGGGGTGGGAGCCACAACAGAAAGAGCACCTGTAGCTGTTCAAAAACAGAAAGAAAGGAAGAAGAAGGGCAAAAGGAAAGAAGCAGATCTCCTTTCCCTGCTCAGTGAATCTCCTGGACTGACTGCTATCAGATGGGACCCCAGGGACTCCTATTCATTTTTTCTCTTCTGCAGAGAAATTCTCTTGTTTGAGAATTATTTCTATGGAAATGTTCTGGTGTTTTTCTCTCTCCCTTTTTTTTTTTTTTCCTTCTCTTCAATGAAATAGGGTGTGTGTTGTTTTCTTTTCCAATGCCCTCTCCTTCTCTTGAATAAAATTCAGTTTTCAGAAAGAAAAAATACCGCTTTACCCCCCAACCCTCCCCCCCTCTTTTTCTTTTCAATGCCTTTTCTTCCTCTTGAGGCAAAGAAAAATAAACTCGACTCAAAACCAAACGCTTTGTTCCTTGGATCCTTTGTTTCCCTTTTCCTTTCTCTTGCAGCAGTGGCTCTGAGCAGCTCCCTGGCGGGGTGATCTCACTCCTGCTGGAGCCATTTCAGTTCAAGATCTCTAAGCTTTGAGGTCCCCGGACTGTGGCTATAAAAGTGGTTAAGTGTTTTCTGCTCCGATCAGAGCAGGAGCAAAAATGTCAGCAGCAAGGAACGTCACCGGGTTGGGATTTTCCCCTGGGGTTTGTGGGCAGAAAGCATCAATGTGCTTGGGGAGAGATGGAAATGGGAGCAGACGCCTGGCTCCCCGCATTGGGATTTCTTCCTTAAAGAAATGCTCAGTGAAAACACCCTGATGTAGGCTAGAGCCATCCTCAGACTCCTTTATTTACAGGAGTAATCACTTTCAAAGTCTCGAGGAGATCAAAACCCCAAACCTCCCAGATGGGCACCCTGCCCTGACTGTGGGGCAGGGTTGTAAATCTCCAGAGTTTTCCAGCCAGCATCACTACAGCTTAAATTCAGTTCCAGCCCTCAGCTGGGAGCCAACTCCACTTGTTGTAGAATCACAGAATCGTTTGAGTTGGAAGGGACACTTAAAGGTCATCTAGTCCAACACCCCTGCAATGAATGGGGAAAGTAAGCAGATAGCATCCAACAAAGTAAGTGAATGGCATCCAACAGTCTACATCCAGAAGGCCAATCTCATGGTGTAACCCCAAATCACCCCTTGGGGTGAGCTACAGCAGGGCTACAGCTTGTGGAGGGGTTTTATAGGATCACAGAATCATTAAAGATGGGAAAGATCTCTAAGATCACCAAGTCCAACCCCAACCCATTCTCACCACGCTCACTGACCACGTCCCTCAGTACCACATCCTTAGGGTTCTGGAACACCTCCAGGGATGGTGACTCACCACCTCCCTGGGCAGCTGTGCCAGTGCCTGACCACTCTTTTGGATAACAAATCTTTCCTAATATCCAACCAGAACCTCCCATGGCGGAACTTGAGGCCATTACCTCTCCTTGAGCGTTCGCAGCTTCATGTCTTGATGTGCCTTGTTGTAAGCTGCCTTGAATCTGTGGCTGTTGTTTGAAGATTTGGACTAGATGATCTTATAGGTCGCTTCCAACCTTGTGATTCTAAGATATTCCCCACTATAAAAATCACAGAATATCCTGAGCCAGAAGGGAACCACAAGAATCACCAAGTCTAACCCCTGAGATGTCATCCCTGTGCCGGTCTGAAAGCTAAAACGCTGAGGGAATTTGATCATGCTCAATAAATAAAATTGAGGCACTTCCATACTGCCCCAGAAGTGTGGATTGGAGGGGACCCTCTCCAAGTCACCGTGGAGGACTGGTGGGGGGGGTCCTGATCACTGCAGAGCTGGGTTGGTGCCATTTGTTGCAAGGGGGGTGCTTTCCGTCTCCAACCCATGACAGCATCTGCTTGCTCAGCTTGAGGCAACGAGAACAAGCCAAAAGACTCTGGTTCCTGTTGTCCAGAGAGATGGTTTCCTATTCTGGCAAAGCAGCCCTGCTGGTATAAGCTGTCTCTTCCTGAGAGGGCTGTGTTGGCTCCACACTGAGCAGACAAGCTTATGCAGTGCTGGCAAGCCTGGAGCTGGTGCATAGCCCAGGCCTTCCCGTAAATCACAGCTCCTGCAACTCCAGCTGCAGATGATGAAAGCCTGGTGTGTGTGCTGTGATGCTTCAGCATGGTGGCTTGGCCATGCTATGTAGGTCAGTCTGAGCTGTGTGGGGGAGCATGTGATGCCTGTCCCTGGCCATATGGCACTCCCACTCGTGCCTGCTAATCGTAGCTGCTCTTAGGCAAGAAGAAATGCATTTTAAATGGTCACCTTCCTTCCTTTAGCTAATAAAAGGAAAAACTGGAGGGTTTTCTTTTCACTAGCCCTTCACACCACACGTCCTTTGCCTGGGAAGAGAGCTCCTGTTTCTCTCATGGGAGCTAGAACCATATAAAAGCTGGACAGGGTTCTCATCTTTTGAGCTGAAGAAATGGTGTAGGCAAGCAATGCTATCCTTTTTCCCTTCTCTTTCTTCATGCTTTGGTGGAGCTACCCCAGGATCAGGAGACGGTGACAAAGTCTCCAAAAAGAGGAGTCAATATGCCTGGAGAAAGTTGGGGTTAGTAGCTCTCCCAGCTGATTTTTAGGCTGGAGAAGCTTGTCTAAGCATCCGGCCCCGAGTGCTTATCTGGAAGAAAGGAAGCAAACCTCCTAGAGAGTGTCCAGGCCCATTCATAGTCCCAAATCAGGAGGTCAACTCCGGTAAAAATTAATTGGAGCAAAACAAATTGCCACCAGAAGAGCTAGCTTTCCAATGGAACGAGCAGGTCAGCATGCATCCTGTTTAAAAGGGCTGTTTCTATCCACATTGGGATTCAGGGATTGGAGGCAGCCCCCTCGGATGAGGATGGATGGCACTTTTTTTGGCATCACAAGGGAGGAGAAAGGCTAAATCCTCAGCAAAGCCTCTCTGGGCTTCAGCAGGAGCAGGAACAGTGGGATCTGCTGGAGGTGCAGGCAGCCTGGAGCATCTCAGTGGCCCCAAGCTGGTGTGCCTGCCCTGAGGTGTACGCTTTCTTTCTAGTTCCTGAGGATCCAGGCACAGATCACAGAGAAGGATTCGTCTGAAGGTGAGTGGGAGTTGAAATGCCATCTACATCCATGACTGACGTGCCTGACAGCAATGGGCTCTGGCAGGAGTTAGTTTACAGTTAATGAATGACACGAGTGTAACAAACATCCCTCAGCTATCGGCTTCCCCATAGATGGCTTCTTTGTACTCAGAGAAATGTGGGGATTCCCTGCCCTAAACACAAATTCCTGTGCAGTGGCTGGCACTGAACCATGACTGGAAACCAGTCTCTCCAGTAACGGCCTTAAGTTGCACCAGGAGAGGTCGGATACGGGGACACGTGGTTAGGGGATGGTGGGGATGGGATGACTGTTGGACTCCATTTTTTTCTTTTCCAATCTTAATAATTCTATGGTTCTAACTGGAAACCACCAGTTTTGTCTCCACTCCCTGCTCCCCTTCCTATCACCTACTAATAAAAAAAAAAACCAGCAAGAAAGATCCTTTGGAGCAAGCAAAGCTTCCACCATACTGCCCTTCTGCTTACATACTGCTTGCCTGACTGATTCACCCATTGCTTTCTGAATAATCCATAGAGACTTTAAAGTGAAAGAAAAAAAAGGTGTTGAGGAGAAAGCCATAGATGGGCCAGAGAAGGAAAATTTCCATAATTGCATAATAATAACATCAGATTACATAAGGACATCTCGCATCATCTGTGGAGAAGTAATTACATCTACACCACACATCCAAAGAAAATATCATCACGTTAGCTTCCATACCCTATAATTAGACCTCACAAGATATGTGCCAGGGGTTTTATTATTTTGTTTACATTGACTATTCCATCTTTTTTCACCAGCTAGGAGAGTTTCTGGAGTTAAGTATGGCAGCTGACCCAGCTCCCCACGGAAAGGGATGCAATGAGTGTCATCCTTGTGAATGGGATGGTAAAATATTTTAGCCACCTCTCTCAGTGCCAGCTAGGATGATGGGGACCCTGGTGGGACGGAAAGGCAAAGCCAGGGCCTTGGTTTTCAATCCTTCAAATGGTCTCTGATTTCTACCCCTGTGCTACAAAACTTGGGAAGCCATTTCTCACTAGCTAAGAAAATGACCTGATTTGCAGGGAGGTGTTGCTCTCATGGGTTCCTGAGGTGTCTGCACAGATTCATTAAACAAACACTTCTGCTCGCCTAGCTTTGGACTTCACAAGAAGATTTGGGCTTTCAACACTTCTCCCTTTCCCTCCAGATCCTCTGCAAAAGGAAAATGAGGCTTTGAAATCATTACAGGGCTTGCAAATGACTTGGTTTGATGTAGTCTTTCTCATGTGCTTTGTCTTGCTTGTGCAGCATTTGGATGAAAAGGAACCAGAAACAGCACATGACAATTCTCTTCTCTCTGGATCCAACAGCACGATGGACACAGCTGAAAGCTTTGGGCCAAGGAAAGAGGACCAATGAAACACAGTTCATCTACAGTTCTGGTTTCCTCCTTGCTTTCCATTTGCCAATAAATGGGTTGAGAGCACTGGGAAATACCATCAGCCCTGTTGCAAATGCAACAGATTTGTCCAAACTAGATGATCATTGCAGTCCTTTTCAATCCAGGCCATTCTATGAAATCATGCCAAAGAGGCTCCTCCAGCAAGATGGCACATTTCTCTAAGCCAATTGCATTCCCAACACCATCATCAGCTGCAGAAAACTCATCTCTACCCTGGGCTCTTAGGATGGGTTTTGTCCCCATTTCTCCTTTTTACTATCTTCCATCTGGAAGACTCGGAGAATCACAGAATGGCTTGAGTTGGAAGGGACCTCAAGGATCATCAAGCTCCAACCCCCCTACATGAGGGATGAAGGAAGAGAAGGACTACCAAGCTCAACAGAGCTGTCATAAGGGCCAGATCTAATGGAGACATAAAGCCCTGCCTCACTGAATAAATAACCAGTGGATCAGTGGTGTTTGAGGTACTTCATAGCATGCCATCACATTGTGTTTTGTTCCCATACCTACATGAAGAAAAGCCAGCTTGCATTGCCCTCGTGGTCTAACCCCACTCCTATTTCTTTTTTGCTTCACTTTGTGCCAAAGCAACGTTAGGTTATTTACAACCATGAGAAAATGCTTCCTATGGTTTCACGAGAAGAGGAGTAAATTCACTGCATAGATAACCTGCTAAGCAAACACTCCTTGGGATGCTGCACTCTGAGCTGCCAACACTACTTGTGCTACTGGGAGAACACGACACCCAGCTTCTGGAGCACTGTCCCCACCCAGCACTGCTTTCAGGAATGACTGTGCTGTACCCATCCAGCCCTGCTCACCCTCAGCCTTGTTGGACTAACACCACTGAGCCCAGAGTCCCACCTTAGCCCCCTTAGCCATTGCTTTTCCAAGCTGAAGAGTCCCAGCCTGTTCCTTACGGAGAAGCCATGCCCCTTCCATGTCCATCTTAATGTCCCATTCCCATCTCAGATGATGTCCTCCTGTCCCTATCTCCCCTGTGTACCACTTTGTGACCACCCTGAGCTGCACCACGATCAGGTCCCAGATGCCTCTGCTCCTGCCTCAACGCCAGGCACCAAAATGCATCCTCCACTCTGATGCCCTTTGATGGCAAACGTAAAGAGCAAGAAACCTCTAAGTGATTATTTGAGAGTCCTTCTTCTTACATTATGAGGATTATTCCTCCTGACAGTGATGATTTCATAGAGCCTCATACATACACCTCTTCCTGAACCATTTATTTTTTACCTAGTGCTTTGTGCTAGGAGAGAACCAAGATGTGCAAAGGGGAAATACAGCTTGGAGCTGGGCCCTCACCAGCTCCCAGGACTCCCGAGGCTTTGGTTCTCAGCATGGGCAGCAGGATGCTTCAGACCTGCAGGTAAGCTGGGAAGCTCTTGTGAAACACGTTCCAGAGGAGCCTGGCATGTGTTGAAAGCTTGCACTTCCTATCTTTGGGGCGGAATTCCTTCCAGCACAACATCCTTATTAATTTGCCTGGGCTGTGAGCAGACAACAGCAATCCCACGCCGTTCATCTCACCTGTGCTGCTGACAGCAGCTGCCGCGGGATCTGCTGCTACAACACCAGATGTATTTTCAGCATCATTCCTCTGTAGGTTTTTAAGTGAATCCATGCTGGAAAAGCACTCAGGGAGGGTTTACAAGCATGCTTTAGGGCACTGCTTCAGACAGGACCACAGCCACAGTCAAATGATGCACACAAGTCGATCCCTGACTTCTTTTTAGGGTGGGAAGAAGGAGCACGAAGCCAACTGCCATCAGGAGCCAGAGAAGGGAAGAAATCAGGAATGCCCACTGCTCCAGGAAGGTAGAAGGGTAGAGAAAGGTCTGGGAAAACCCAAATGATCATGATCCAGAGGGTCATCTGTGCATGCTACGAAAATAATACTAATAAACGCTAATATTTTGCTAAGTGTAAAATAAGCAGCAATTTTTCCAGACCAAGGGCAGACTATATGGCAAGAGGGCAGAGGGCTGCACTTGCTTACAAAATGAAAAATAGAGAGGAATTTTCTTTTTTGACAGGACCATCCTGCACACAGGACTCCCTGCAAACCCTGCTGGGGAAACCTTGGTGTGTCATCCTCTGCAGAAGGTGGTGGCTCCCAGAGACATCTTCAGAGTAGGAGCTATTGTGCCACAACAAGACAAAGCACTGGGGGTGTCCTGGGTCCATATGAAGAGATGACTGGACACCTCTCATTGCATTCTCAGTGCAGCTTGCTGGCTGACCTGAAGCTTTTTTGGGGCTCAATGTCACATCTTGTGCAGCTCGGTAGACCACAGGCCATCCATGCTCCACAGCTGGCATACAAGGGGTGGCTTGACTCTGAGGGTGATGCTGTCCCAGAGCACTGGCAGCTGGACAAGTCCCGTGATGCCATGCCAGCAAGTAGCTATGCCAAGCTGCGTTGACTCCTGGGGAGAGGATGCCAAGAAATGCAGGAGCTGGCAGCTCACCAGCACACAAACTGTGGCACCAGGCAGAGCTCCGTGGGTCATGCAGGTACACAGGCATCCAGGCCAGGTCGACATGGTCAAAGGATTGGACTCTAGAGAAGCTATTATAGAGCAGTCAAGCATTGACACGGGCTGCTCAGGGAAGCGGTGGGGTCACCATCCCTGGAGGCATTTCAGAGCCGTGGAGATGTGGCACTGAGGGACGTGGTCAGTGGGTATGGGGGGGGATGGGTTGGGATTGGACTTGATGATCTTCCAACCTTAATGATTCTATGATCATTCATCCTCTCTTTCCAGTCACCTTGACTCCTCCATCTGCTCATCCTAGCAGGCAACATTCTACAGTACCTATTTGCCCAGGGAAAGGTCTCTGTTACCTGCTATAAGGCTTGCACTGCCCCCAAGGAGCCAATTTTTACTTATGTCAGTATGGCACTGGGGATGGCTGTTGAGCAGTGCCTTCGAGTTCCCTCCCCGTGCAAAGCAGGTGCACCACAAGCTCTGCATGGCTGAGATGCTGGATGTGGGAGGAGGGAGAGAGGCCAGTCACCCCCAAATAGCAGCGGTCCTAAAAATAGGCAGCCTTTTCCTGCTCACATTGACTCAGCCTTCACAGACCGCAAATTCCTGAGATGTCACTGTGAGGAAACTGCCTCTTTGTGCTGACCCTCTGTCTGCAGAGTGCCCTTCTGTGAGGGGCAGCTCCAACACCACAAGCACGAGGAAAGGAGATAAGGCTAAGAGGGACCAAAGGAGATGTGTCAGCATCCCAGCATAGGTGAGCCTGGATCCTTACCACAGGCTGAGCACCCTTCCTCGCTCCTCCAGGGCTTTGGTAGGAGCCCAATTTTGGGTTCATCCCTACCAGCGGGGTCTTCTATGCCTGAAGATGCCCTTCTTCACCACAGCGAGATGGAGCACTGAGAATCATGGAATCATTAAGGTTGAAAGAGACCATTGAGATCATCTAGTCCAACCCATTATTTACACCCATCTCCACTGCAGCAGGTAACAGGACCACATGCATATCTGTTCCTTCCAAACCGGATTTCAGCTGTCTCTCCTTCCAACCCTTCTCCAGTCCTCTCCCATCTCTTCCAAGTGCTAGCACTTATCCTCCCGTGGGAATGGCTTGAAAACACCTCTTCAACTCTAGGAAAGACACTGCCCCAATGATTTCAGAGATGCTCCATGTAACTGTGGCCACCTCAGCTGGGACCACAGCCTCAAAAAGCCATCACATGACCCTGAGAGCCCACAGCCATGGGGTCCCACTGCTCAGAGGGACAGTGGCCACAGGAAAAGGGGCAGAAGGGCCTTCATGTTGTGTTTTATCCTGTACAAAGCAGATGCAAACAGCTCTGTGATCTTTGGTGCCAATCCGGTCCCACTCAGCTCTTTTTCAGCCTTCTGCCCATCCAGAGATGTCTCCTCTCCAGCACCTGCATCTTCACATTTTTAACCCAATCTGCACCAAACTCTCCAGTTTCATCACTGGGGCCATATCCCACCAACAGAGGTGCACAAGTGTGTGCTCTTATCTTCTGCCCTGTGAGGTCCTGCTGTTACAGAGACATTCAACCTACAGCCACAGCTAAAGGAAGGGTCATCACTGATATTTCAGAAGCCACTTCCTTCCCCCTCCTCTCTTCCAGAAAAGCCTTTTGTCTCTGGGTTTCTTTCTCTCTTTCATTAAAAAGAAACGCTTTGAATAGATTCAAATGCAGCACTGAATGCCTCTCGGGATGGGGCTCTTCTGGGCAAAGGAGGGATTTTCATTGTGTCCAACTTTTGAAGTGAGGAAACCTGTCTGCTTCTCCCACTGCTCCCTGCCTGGGTCCCACATCCTCACCCAGCTCCTGCCTTAAGTCCAACTGCCCACTCCATGCATGTTCAGCACAGAAAAAACAGGCATCCCCCCACTGGTGGGGGTAAATCTCCATAGCAGAGCTGCTCCAACCTCTGAGCATCCTCGCGATCTCCTCTACCAGCTCCATAACCCCATTCTGGGGGTCAGAACTGCCAGAGCAGAACGTGCCATTATTCTGCCTCGAGAAAGTTACAGCATTCACTCTGCAATCCAATTTGCAGCAAACCCTCTCCCAGTCCCGTATCAGATCTCTCTCAGATGTTCACAGACAACCAGAAGGAACCCTCCTTTTATTTTGCAAAACGAAGAACACAAAACAACTGAGCTGCAACAGCGTTCCCAGGACTTGGCTGGCGATCAGAAATAGCTGGTAATAATGGAGAAAAGGCAGAGGCACTCAATAATTTCTCTTCTGGCTTTGCAAAAAGCAGGCTGATGTTCTCGTATTGCACAGGGGCGACAAAGTGCTTTCCAGTCCATTAGTATCCTAGGAAAACACTCAGTAGCATGGCCTAGGGATAAACATTTTTAAACAGCGAGCTCTCATAATGTGCTCCCAAGGGTCCCATAGAAGCAGGGTGAGGAGTGCTGTGGACTGCTGCTAATCCTATCTAAGAAGTCCCGGGATTTCTCTCCGATTCCAGCAGACTAGGAGGATGCTAATTGCAGGGCAGCAGTCAAGAAAAGAGAGAAAAGTGGAAAAGAAGAGCTGGAGGGGTGCAAGGGGTGCATCCCAGCCCAGCAGAACGGATGCAGGACTGGAGGGATGAAGCATGGGTAAGCGTAAATGGATGGCTCATGCTGAATAAGACTTTGCAGATCCATTCAGCTCCATTTGGAGCAGGCTGCATTAGATGACCCAAGTAGCTTCACAGATGGGAATACACTTGTATGAAGTCTGATCACAGTCTGATTTTTGGCTGGTTCTGCATAGAGCCAGGAGTTGGACTCAGTGATCCTTTATGGATCCCTTCCTACTCGGGGTATCAATGATGCTGTCCGGTCCCTCTTCACTCAAACCATTGGCATTTTGGCCTAACAGCTAATTTTGCCAAGGAGGGATGCTCTCATTGCCCTTTCACAACATCCCTGCAGGTCACAAGGGTCCCTGCAAGGTGGCCCCAGAGCAGAAGCCTTCTTGCAGCACAAGGCACCGTCCACTGCAGACCCTCCGATCAGCACAGTAATTTATGCCAATTGCTGCAATCAGCTAATTATTACACAAGATCAATTCAAATGAAGTTAGGTGTCAACTGCTATTATGAAAGCTTGCCACGCTGGAATAAAGCTGTGAAAGCTGTCAGGGCCCAAAAGCCATTCTGGCAGTGAAGTGGGAAGAGCTGGGTGGTTGGACTGAGATTCTCAACCCACCCCCACCTTACCCACCAACCATGTCCCTCAGTGCTACATCTCTAAGGCTCTGGAACACCTTCAGGGATGGTGATTCCACCATTCCCTGGGCAGCCTGTACCATAGAATCCCTTACAGTTGAAGGGACCTTCAAGGGTCATTTAGTCCAACTCCCCCACAATGAAGAGGGATATCTACAGCTCCATCAGGTGCTCAGAACCCCATCCACCCTGACCTTGGGTGTCTCCAGGGATGCAACATCCATCACCTCTCCATGCAACCTGTGCCAGTGCCTCACCATCCTCACTCTAAAAGACTTTTTCCTTCTATCCAACCTAAATATCCCCTCTTCTGGTTTGAATCCACTTCCCCCTGTCCTGTCACCACAAACCATGCTGAAGGGTCTCCAGTGTGAGGTCATCCAGGCTGAGCACATCAGCCCATCCTGCCTGGTGGGTGTGGGACATGAGGGACTGGAGCCAGGGGCAGGCACAGAGCCCACAGAGACATGGGATAATCCTTCCCTAAGCCGTCTGTGACAGATTTAAAGGGTGTTTGTGTCGGTGCCCCGGGATCAAGATCCTTAAGGGATAAGTGTCCGAAGGAAATGAAAGGATTTGAGTTCTCAAGGCCAGGCATGAAACAGAGACACAGCTCCAGGGTGGTGTGTGGGGGGGAGCTGGTTATGTTTTGCATGCTCTGCCTTGTTGCAGCAGGATGCTGGCCCAAATCCCTGCCTGTCTCTATGAGGCTGAGCCATGCAAGTCCTTCAGGGTACAACAGTGCTTCCATCCCCATGCCAAGGTGGGGAACTGCAGCAAAAGGTTTTGTCCCCATCCTACCTGGTGCCATGGTCCCCACATCCTCCCCTCTGCTGCTCATTCAACCCAATGGGTCTCTCCCAAGCCACCAACACACTACTGCCTCTTCAAGGGTTAAGGAAGAGGGGGAAAGCCATCAACAGATTGATGGAGGAGTTCATTAAAGAGGGAGCAATTAAATTCCAGCAAGGAAGAATGACCTGCACATTTATGTAGCCCCAGGGAGCAATGCTGGTAAGGCTGCACAGGGCACACGTGGTCATGCTGGGGGACAGGTTGGTGACCAACAAGACTTGTTCTGAGAGCAAACACTGTGCTGCATTCCCTCCAGGATTGTTTGCAGTCCACGGGCTGCCTTGTTTGCTCAGGGTTGTGGTTTGTTTTACTGATATTTTAGAAAGTTATTATTAAAAGCTACTTCAGGTCCCTGAGAGCATGGAGGGAAGACGAAATTCTGGTTGTCCCTAGGGAATGTCAGTGGTGCTGTGTTTGCCATGGATGAGATGAGTTTGGTTGGGCTCTGCTGGAAAACAGAAGTGGTCCTTCGGCTGCAGGAGATCACCTGCCCCCCAAAACACACGTGGCTCATAAATTAACTGAAATAGGGTATTAGCATAGAACAATGGAATCATTAAGGTTGGAAAAAAGCTCTAAGACCATCAAGTCCAACTGTCAGCCCACCCCCACCATGCCCACTGACCATGTCACTCCAGTCATCCTTTCCACCATCCAGACAGCAGCTGGCTTTCCCCACATCCCACCTCCTTGCACAACCTCCTGGGTACCATTGCTCTGCCATGTCAGCCTGGCCCTAAAACACCACTTGTGCCTATCAAAAGTGAAGTTCTGGAGAGCATTATGGAGAAGCAGAGATGGGTGGTGGGTCTCCATCTGCCTTACTGTCCCTACTGCAGGGATGGCCCTCCCTGGCTTCCATCCCACAACAGTAAGGGAAGGCACATTGTCTGTCTTGAATGACCACCAGCATAGAATCACAGACACATTTTAGTTGGAAAAGACCTTCCGTATCACCAAATCCAACCATTGACCTGACCTACTAAATCACAGAATATAATCAAGCTTGGAAAAGTCCTCTAAGACCATCAAGTCCAACCCCAGCCCATCCCCACTATGCCCACTGACCTTGGGCCCTCAGCATTACACCTCCAATGGTTCTGGAACACCAGACTCCATCACCTCCCTGGGCAGCCTGAAACATATCCCCATTCCTTGTTCCCTTACAATTCCTTGCATTGTAGGGGGGCAGAGGACCATGATCCCAAGAGAAGAGAGACAGGGCAATGTATGTGGTGGGATATATAGTCCTCCCATCCTTATGTCTTGGGTGGGATGGTTTTGTTAACACTCCAAGTGCTTGTGAAGGGCAATGCTGGGGATATAATTAGGGCAAGGTCCGTAGGGAGCACAAAGAGCTTGTACTAGATCAACTGATATAATTAGAAAGCAGGGACAAGGAGACGAGCTCCTGTGCCCACGGCTGGTCTATTTTTCCCCATCTCCAATTGGGCTAATAAAAACTGTGACCTTCACGTGCACATCATAGAATAGAATCATACAGGTTGGGAAAGACATCTATGATCACCAAGTCCAAGCTCAACCCACCCCCTCCATGCCCATTGACCACGTCCCTGAGTGCCACATCTCCACGGTTCTTCAACACCTCCAGGCATGGTGACTCCACCACTTCACAGGGCAGCTGTGCCACCACCTGACTGCTCTTTCAGATAAGTTTTTCCCTGATATCCAACCTGCACATCTGTTTTGCACATCCCAGCCCCTCTGTGGCACACGCGGACATCCCTGTACGGCCCCATGCCCTCCTGCCTTTCCCCAGCTGGTGGACGTGCAGTCAGAAGTTGCTTATCACACATTTTTCCTGGCTCAAATCATTATTATTGTTCCTGGTGCTGTGCTTCCAGAGGAAAACATGTCTTTGGGCCACATACCAACGGATTTGGTTAATTCGTCACCCGCAGACGCACATATATTTATTTAAAAGCGCCTCTTGTTATGTTACTTGGCAACTTCTGAGCCCAAGTATTTCTCCAGCTGATAAATATTTGGGAGATTGTGTGCATCTGTTAATGAGACCATCAGCTTTCTCCTGAGCTTCCCTGGCCCCATTGCATCTGGGCAGTCCCAGAGCGGTGCAGGGACCAGCCAGGCTGATGCAGAGGATGCAGGAGATGCTGAAGGGTTGGAAAGCAACTGAAGAAAAAGATAAAATTAAATCATAGAGCAAAAAGTCCAGCTCGGCTCGTTAAATAAATCCCTGAGCTACTCCTGCTGGAGGATGGAATGCTTTCTTCCAAAGGGGAATCCAAACCATTCACAGCTCTCTGGGCTGTCCCAAAGCTTAAAGCAGGTGCATGAGAAGGGTGGCCACTATAAAGAGACTTCATGCAATAAAAGCAGCAAGATGAGAAAACCCACAGGTTCACTAACAAGACCACATGAGAGGGCAAAACTCAGGTTTCCTGAGATGAAGCAGGGGCTTGGAGGCTCCCACATGGGATATGAGGGGACTTCCATCTCCCTCCAGCTCATGGCTTCAACCCAACTTGATTATAAGGACATCCTTCCCAATGGCTCATATAATACTCATATTTTTGCTACTTAAGGAGGCATAGGAGAACGAGGGAAGGCGACCCTGTCCCATTGCCCCAGCCCTAAGGGGACCTGGAGGCACCAGGGCTCCCAGGCATGTGCCTCCATTTCACTTTCAGATCCCTCAAATAATAATAACTGTGTTTGCCAGCTCCTGTGACAAGAATGACTAATGGGGAAAGATCTGCCGAGAAGGGAAGAAAAAAAAAAAAAGAAAAAGATTTCCTCTTTTCACCCTTCATTTGCTGGATGTCTCTGACAGCCCTAGGCACATCTGGGATTTCCCTGGTGCAATCCTATGGGTTTCAAAAGCCTCAGCATAGCTCCAGAAACACCCTTGTCACACATCAGCTTCCTCAAAGGGACAGGAATCCATTCAGTAAACTTTTTGCAGCCTGATTTACCCAAATTCCTGCTCCACAGTGAGCTATAATGCCACGATTTTCACTGTGCATTTGGAAACCACTCTATTCACCTGCTTTTCTGCAAGGGAATGGAGAGGCACCCTCCCCATGCACCACATCATGGCCTGGACCCTGTGGTGATGCAGCAGAACCTGCAGAGGTTGGGGACACTGGCAACACTAAGAAATGCTGGGGACGCTGAGGGAGATGGCAGAGGTAATGGGATGGAAAGCTCAGCAATGACAGCAGAGCAACAAGGTCCTGGGCTACAGCAAGAGAGGATTTGCTCAAATACAATAGCCACAGAAATAAAGGAAAGACACTGCTTACCTTCAGAAGGACTCAGGTAGGCAGGGATCTGCAGCAAGATACCCTTACCTCCACTGCCAACCCTTAAATGAGGTCTGGGAAGGGGTGGATCCTGGCTCCACCCTTTCCAGTCACTCAGGTGCATGCAACGCACCTGAGCTCCCCTGGGTTGGCTTTGCCTTCCTACCAGATGCTCAATCACTTTTTCCAGCTGTGACAGCATTTCTGCTACAGCAGTGTTGGGGACATGTTGGGGAGATGTTGAGGCAGATGGCAATGTTGGGAATGCTGGAAAGGCTGGGGATTTTAGGGTTGTTGGGGACGCGGGGATGTTGAGGACATTGGGGGTGTTGGGGAAGACGGCAGTGTTGGGGATGCTGGGGATGTTGGGGAAACTGGCAATGTTGGGGACTTTGGGGACATCAGGGATGTTGGGGAATCTGACAGAACTGGGGACTCTGGGGATGCTGAGGATGTTGGGGAAGCTAGCAATGTTGGGGACATTAGGAAAGCTAGCAGTGTTGGGAACTTTGGGGACATTTAGGATGTTGGGGATGTTGAGGAAGATGGTGTTGGGGATGCTGGAGATGTTGGGGAAGCTGGCAATGCCGGGAACGCTGGGGACATGGGGGACACAGCGGGGCTTTCTGGGATGTTGGGGACATTGGAGATGTTGGGGAAGCTGGCAGTTTTGCAGACTTTGGGGATACTGAGGATACGGGGGACACTGGGGATGTTGGGCTTTCCTGCACTTTTCAGCCTCCTCCTTTTGGATCTGGGGGATACTCCTTAGGACATCAGCCTCCTGGCCCAGCAAATATTGTCTTGGGGATGGGGGATCCCCTCCGTGAAGCTACACACCTCCCTGTGCTGCTCTTTAAATGCCCCACAAAGCCATGGGGTGATTTTCATCCCCTACACAAATCCCTCCCACGCTCCCACATCCCCATGCATGCAACACAGGGGAACCACGCCGTCCTTACGCCGCTCCCCATCTCCTTCCAAACCATTGCAAGCAAATCCATTCCCCAGCCAGGCTGAACTCTGATGACAGCACTGCATGCTATATATAGCGACAGCGGATCGCCGCTCCATCCAAGCGGGGCCACACATAAACAAACGGCAGCGCGTGGATACCTCCATGGAGAGGGGATGGTGTGTGATGGAGGAGCCCCCAGACCCCATAGCAAGGGTCCCGAGCCCCTGTTTTAATGCCTGCATCGCTCTGCTGCTGGTGTAATGTGGGTTTGAAGATGAAGGATGTGCTGGAGGGTGTTGGGAGAAGAGCTAAAGGAGGCACCAAGGGTTATCCCGTGGGGCACAGGCATCCCCAGGATGGGATCGTGCTGAGAGCTCAGCATCCTTCTGAGCATGCCCTCCCCATAGCATGACGCTGCCACGGGGTCCCCGGGTTTGGACCCACGGACGGATGGAGGGATACATAGGGGTTGGCACACCCAGATGGGGCACAGTGCTGCACTGCAGCACAGCCCAGGTCTTGCCCTGGCTTTGCCATGGGGCCGTGCCATGGGGACGGATGGAGCCCACGGGGTTGGGGAGCACCCACATCCCTGCCAGTGTGCACCCACCCCTGGGGGTCTGCACGAGCAGCACAGCCATACCCACATCCCCCGGGCGAGGTCCCAAGCTGGGAGCCCCGTGTCCCCCCCATGACCCCCCAGTCTCCCCCCCTCGTCCCTCCCTGCTGCCACCGCTGGGCCACCCAGCGCCGAGGCAGATGACATAATTCCCAGCAGCTGCACACGGAGATCGCTCGGCCCCTTCTCCGAATCCCACCCCAGCCCCTTCCCCTCCAAAATAAGCTCATAAACGAAGGAAGCTGGGGAAGAGGGGAGGCGGGGGGGGGGGGGGGGCGGTGGGGATTTGGGGGGTGAGGGGGGGGGTACAAACAGGTTTGCAATCCCCCACCCTTCACCGCCCCTCCCCTCCTCGCACTCTATTTTTGGGTGCTGTCATTTCCAAGCAGCTGTGACTTTAGGCACAAACAAGCAGCACCCCCAACCCTCTCCCCTTCCCCCCTCTCCCCCCCCAAAAAATTAATAAAAAAACCAAACAACCCCGAAGATTTTCCCGCCCGGGGGCCCCCCCCCCCCCCAGCAAATTCCTCATGGGTGGGTGCTTGGGGTGATATCCCCCCTTCTCCCCACACATCTCCCCTCTAATCTCAAAGCCACTTTGGGAGATGCGGGCAGAGATAAGGGGGACCCACCCCCCCCCTCTCCCCCCAGCACCCCCCCCCCAATCCTCCCGCAGCCTTCTCACCAGTATCTCCCAGTTCCTCCCCACCCTTTGCCTTACTGGTGGCAGGGACTCTCGCCGGGCAGAGCTGCGGGGTGGCGGTAGGGCTGAAGCCTGGGGGGCCTCTCCGGCCCCATCGGAGAGCTCTCATCTCATTTCGTCGCGCGTGTCACCCCACGCACACGCACACACACACGCCTCTCGCAGCCACGTTCCCCCCCTTCTTGCGGCAAAACGGCGGCCGGCCCCGACCCCACCCCCTGTCAAAGCTTCAGCCTAACAGCGAGGGAGGGAGGGAGGAAGGATGGAGGCAGAGCTGCTCGCTGGCCCTTTAACCCTTCCCTCTCTGAATCCGCTGGGGTGCAGCCTGGGGACCTCCCCCCCTGCCCCCCCCCCATAGCCTCCTGCTGTGCCTCGCTCGTCTCACTGTACTCGGCCAAAGATCTGAGCTGATTCCCCCAAATCTTCCATACACCGAGCTGCATCTGGAGTGCTGTGTCCAGTGCTGGGCCCCAGCACGGAGGAATCACAGGATCACTGAAGGTGGGAAATGACCTCTGAGATCACCAAGTCAACCCATCTCCACTGTGCCCGCATGTCACCCAGCCATCCAGGCTGGTCACTTCATCCAGAAGCACAGAGACAGCTGCACCACGGTGAGATGGGCTCCAAGTCCCCTCTGGAAGGGGGCACTCGTGGGTACCCCAAGTGGACAGGAACAGAGAAGCAACCCCAGGTGTCCCCCCCAGTGGTGGGACATGCTCAGAGGATGCTCAGTGCAGCTCCACCAGCAACCTATCTGCAGTACAACTGTAGATGGACACCCGAGGGAAAGCAAAACCAGGACAGTATTTCCCCCCAACACTCTCCAGTCATCTTCAGTTTAGGATATTCCCAGTGGGTGAACTTTCGACCAGCAGAATGAAGGTCTCACTGTACCCCATGTTTGGAGCATCAGCAGTTCCCAACTCCGCTTCCACACTGTTACAAAAGGATGGGTTTTGCAGGGTGCAGGGCTCAGTGAGATGTCCAGGTTAGATATTAGGAACAATTTCTTCTCCAAAAGAGTGATGGGGCACTGGCACAGCTGCCCAGGGTGGTGGTGGATTCGCCATCCCTGCAGGTGTTCCAGAACCATGGAGATGTGGCACTTGGGAGCACAGTTAGCTCACACAGTGGGGCTGGGCTGACAGCCTCTGTAGAAGCATCACCCCAGGCTAGCATTGGAGCAGCAGGTTTTGCAGCTGTTGATCTCTTTCCACAAGTGCTTGATGACGAAGTTGGCTCATGCAGCAGCCCAAGGTGAGTGCTCTGTCCGGGGGACATCGCTGTTCCTCTGCTGTTTGTCACCATCACTGCCCTGCCAGCATCTCGAGTGGACTTTGTTTTCCCTCATCCTCTGAATGTTTTGTGCATCTCGATGCGGTTATCGTGCTCCATCCGTCAGATTGCAGCGAGTCCCAGGGAGAAGGTGCCAACTTTAACATATGCCTGAACAGTTCTTTTCAGACATATACAAACTGGAACAATGCCTCGCTGAGAATATGCTTGTTGATGCAATTTGCCAACTGTGGTTTCAGATCTGCTCTTTTCAGCAAGTACCAGCTATGTGTAGACAGTGCAGAATCTTGGATAGCTGCGATCTGAAGGGCTCTCTGGAAGTTTTCTCCAGGCATGGGTGAGCTAATGGGGAAGAGAGTGTAAGGATGAGTGAAGACTTCTATGCATATTGCAAATAGCTCTCAGAAAAATGCAGCTCTGCCTCTAGGAACCTCAGTCCCACTTCCCTTTGCTTCTCTCTGCTTTAGGAAGTGGCCAACACTGGTTTCTCTACAAGGATTTAGAATCATAGAATCATTAAGGTTGGAAAACACCTCTTAGACCATTAAGTCCAACCTCACCATGCCTACCAACCACATCCCCCAGTGCCACATCTTCTCAGTTCTTGAACACCTCTGGGAATGGTGACTCCACCACCTCCCCTGGCAGCCTGTGCCACTGCATTACCACTCTTTCAGAGAATACATTTTTCCTAATATCCAACCTGAACCTCCTCTGGGATGATTTAAGGGCATTCCCTATCAAGTAGGACTTTGCTTGGCTCCTCACACCCCCTAGGTTCAGATGCCTTCACCATCAGTCCCCATCATGGAATGTGGTTGGTTATTCAGTGGGTTGATGGTTGGGCTAGATGACCTTAGTGGTGTTTCCAACCTTAAGGATTCTATGATTCTATGATACCAAGGTGGGTTTGGAGTTGTGTCCAAGCTTGCCAAGCAGGCAATGAAGCCTGCTGGGTCTGATGAGGCAGAGATGGTTTCTCATCACCACCCTTCAGGACGTGGCTCTACTTTTGCTTCCATGCCCTTCAGCTCCCTGGGGCAAAAATCATGCCTCGTTCTTTGCTGATGGAACACCCTGAGCAGCTGTAGGGTTGGCTGTGGGCAATTGGTGAGTCAACCCAAGAGCAGAGGGTCAGTTCTGAATGGCCCATTCTGCACAGAGCACTGCCAAAGGCAATGTGTGTTTGAGGCAGCAAATAATCAAGAGACCATTGTTCATAGCAACCTCAGTGGAAATATTTTTGTGTGTGTATGCATGTGTGTGCTGGCATCCAATTTGGCAATGGTTACTCAGCACTCGTGGGCGGCCTGTCCCTTTCTCTCAGCTGGAGTCTCCTCCTCCTCACAGGGACCCAGAAGAGGGTTGGAACTGGAGCAGATGGTTTGGGGGTGCTCAGAAATACCACTGCCAAGGGCTGTCTCATCACCAGCTCCAGCTCTTCGGTGTGCTGAATGTGCTTGAGACCAAGGAGGTCTCTCCAAGGAAGTGGGGACATGGGGACATGCCAGAAGATCCTGGAGACATCATACAATCAGAATCGTTTGAGTTGAGGAGGACATTTGAAGTTCACTTAGTCCAACTCCCCTGCACTGAATAGTGGCACCTACAGCTTGATCAGG
This sequence comes from Lagopus leucura, assembly GCF_019238085.1. Classification (NCBI taxonomy): domain Eukaryota; kingdom Metazoa; phylum Chordata; class Aves; order Galliformes; family Phasianidae; genus Lagopus; species Lagopus leucura. The sequence continues at coordinate 67,743,792 of NW_024962264.1, forward strand.
TGCTCAGAGCCCTGTCCAGCCTGGCCTTCAGTGTCTCCAAGAACAGGGCATCCACTGCCTCTCTGGGCATCAGCTCTTGGTTGGATTTTGAGAAGGAACAGAAATGGAGATCTTTGGATCTTTGGAGATCTTCCCTACCCGCACCCAAGAAAATTTAACCTGCCAACACTGAGAGGACGGAGAGACCTTGCTGAGCAGTTTTGCTGTGAAAAAAAGTTTTTGTCCAGGTGAGAATCCAAGGGTGGAAACCTGGATAGTGGACGAATGCTCCATACATCCACACATCTTCGAGTACAATGCAAGATCTACCACAGAAACTCTAAGGCTCCCATTGAAAGCCTCACTGCTGCTCTCATTCCCACAGAAGTGAATGGAGAATGACTTTCTCCTGATCTCTGTCCCCTCCACAGCTCCTGGCACTTTGCTTTCTCCAAAGCAATGCTCTGAAATCAGCCGAGATGAAACAGAGCAGCTCCTACACACCTTGGGAGCTCAGGCAGGGCTGCTTCCCACGCAGTGTCTTTCACCCAAATTAAGCAGCTCTCAGCTGAGCTCTGCCATCCATCACGCCAACCCGCAGGCACAGCTTGCTTTTGGCAGCTTTCTACACATTTTGGTTCACGTTCGGCACAAAACAAGCTGGGACCTTTTTTGTGAACGTGTTGCAAGGGGCACACAAGGCTACAAAACTGCAGGGCCATCCTTGAAATGGCTCACATTGGAGTCAGTGGGAGGCTTGCAGTCATTAAATATAGCCAAGACCTGGGTAACAAGTGCTGTATTCAGACCGCCCACTACAGGGGAAGGATGGATGGGGTCTGTCCCCAAGGGCTGGGTCACTCCATGGGAGGTATCACTGAGGTATTGGGTTTCCACTGAATAAAACAGCCTGGGGACCTTGGTACAGCAAGAAAGTAAATAACAGCAGGCTTCTCTGGCATCTGCATCCAGAAGGATGAGTGCACTCTGTTGGTGGTGTCTGGATCATAGCATCGCAGAATCATAGAATGGTTTGAGATGGATGGGGCTTCTAGAGGTCATCTACTCCAACTCCTGTGAGATGAATGGGGACATCTATTGCTTGACTAAGTTGTGGTCCAGCCTGACCTTGAACGTCTCCAGCTCCAGGGGCATCCACCACATCTCTTTAAAACCTATGCCAGTGCTTCGCTAGCTGGATGTAATTCAGCCACATCCTGGTGTCTGAATTGATGCATTGCCCTACACTGTATTGGTAGGAGGCCCCTTCAGTGTCTGAAAGCACTGTAGGTGTCCCAGGTTATTACAGGCAAGGAGATGGAATATAGCTTCTGTGTTGGCATCACTCAGTGGAGATCCTTGGTGGAGACCAAAAGCTGTTTTCTCATGTAGGCTGACATCTGTGGTGACAAATGCCACAGCCCCCTGTTCACATCCAGCTGCTTCAGGTGGGAAACTGAGGTGCTCCCAAGCAACCTGTGCCAGAAACACCTGCACTGTTCATGCCCAGATCCATACTGGGTTTGGATGGCTGCATTTCAGAAGAAATCACCATTGCATTTTTAGCTCTGCATCCTTAGCCAGGGCTAGCAAATCCTCCATCCCCTTGCTGCCTGCTCGCCTGAGAGCAGCCCCAGGGAATGACCTTAGACTCAAATTGCATTAAGAAAGGTCCTGGTGAAGCAAGGCGGCTCTCAGAGCCAGAGTTTGCTGGCAGCCTAGGCAACCGCCTTGGGCTCCTTCCAGCCTCCAGGGAGAAGCACAGTCCCCAGGAATCAATAGCTGAGTGCTTCTAACAGTCAGCAGGGCTTTGGCTTGATCTAAGCCATTCTGTTTGGTTATTTTTCTCTTCTGAAAGCAAACAAGGTCCCTAAATGAGGGTTCTGGATTCAGGCAGCCTGCAGAGGATCAGCCCTGACCCATTGCAAGGGGAGGGTTGGGTTCATGCTGGCTGATCACATTTGTCCCTCTCTTCTCCTGGCCTCTGGAACGCTGAAATCCTATTATGGGAAAGTTGGGCAAATAATAAAAGATCCTATGTGATGACAACTCTTGTAGCACATGGGAGAGGTAGGCTGAGGGGGTCCTGCTCTAATCTAATCTGGGCCATATAAAGCCCCCATGGAATCAATTAAGGCTGAAAAATACCTCTACGACCATCAAGTGCTCCAAGAAACCTGAAAAAGAAACCCTGAGAAATGTGGTTCATGGCCAGAGATGGCAGAGCTCAGCCCGGTTCATGCGAGAGGGGTGGAAGGTGAGTGGGTCACGTTGCACACACTGCACTGGGGAGGCTTTTCCAGGGTTCAGAGCTCACCAGCATAGCTGGGAAAAGGCACAGAGAAAGGCAGCGAGGAGCTGTAGCTGCCTGAATTCCCAAGTTCACCCATTTTTCAACAGTGAGGGTGTTTCACCAGCTGGACAACTTGCAATTGGAATCTCTCCCAGTCTTTAAACTGAGCCCATCTGTGTTTTTAAGTACTGAGTTTAACCCCAGAAAATTATGATCTGGATGGAAAAACATTGAGCTGCGAGCCGCGTTCTGACAAGGTTCAGACGAGATGCACGTAACGACCCCCCAGAAACAACATCCAACCTATGCACAGCTCCGAAACTAACTCCAGGATGCTTTAAGATCTGTTTGTGCTACGCCTCGCATCATGTAGCAACAGCTGAAGGTCATAAACGCTGTATAAATAGAAAGGAGATTTTATTGTGACATGTCCATCCGGAGCCATTGCTCTTGGGGATGCCATCTGGGACAGGGGAATGGGATCCTGCACATTGCCTCTGCAGTAGAGAAAAAGCAATCCTTGTCGTTGCAGGAGTGTAAGATGATACTGTGGGTGCAGGGAGGTTGCAACTCTGCTCCTAATTTTGCTGTTTCTCAAGAAGAGCTGGATGTGTGAGAGCCACCTTTGGAATGCAAACAGTCTCCAGTGGGGCTTAAATCGCATACCCAAAAAGGAAAGTTTTCACCCATAAAAAGAGAACTCCTTAAGAGTGACTTATAATGACCGTGCTTCCCATGTGTGCACATCAGTGCTCCCATTGGATGGGGTGCCTGGGGCTCTCTGATGTGCTGAAGGCAATTGTGCCTGCAGAGTCTGACGACACATTGCTGGAGTATTTTCTAGAGATGGCCAAATCCCTGCGTCAAGGAGCTTTTGTGCCACCCATCAACTCCTTGCAGCCAGCCCTTTGCCTTCCTGGTGTCTATAGTGAGCTCTTCAGGCTCTGGAGCAGTCCATGCTGCACCTTCGGTCTCTGCCAGAAACGATGGCGGCTCTGGGAGGTCTTCAGCAATCTGAAAGTTGACCTGGAAGTAGGAAAGAATGGGGAACTATGATGGAGGAACCACAGAAATCACGGCAAAAACGGAGGGGCAAAACACATGAGTTTGATCCCGGCTGCCTGGCTGAACGTTGGTGGAGGTCCCTGCTAGGGAGGGTCACCTCAACACCTGCTGTTCCTGAAGCAACACATCAAGGTAGCCTTGGAGAGGAGACGAGCCCTTCCCTTTCATTGCTTGGTGCTGAAGATAACCCGTGGTATTTACTTAAGGAAAGCAATCTGAGAGGGATGTTGGCTGTAAATCTTCAGGCGTCGTTGCTGGACGAGAGCCAGAGAGCCTCTCAACTCCATCTGTGCAAGGACCCAGACCGTGCCATGGCTGTGTTTGCCCTCCCATTGAGGGCAGCAGCATCACATCCTGTCCCAGGACATCATCCTGCTTCCTCCCAGAGCCATGCTCCCCCTGTTCAGTGCAGGGGAATTGGACTAGGTGACCTTTAAGGATCCTTTCCAACTCTAATGACGATTTGATAAGGAGGATGCCAGTGCTCTGCAGCTATAACTGCTTCTTCCCCTCCTTGAAAGACAGCCCTGTGCGTGGCATTATAACCACGGGGAGGAAAATCTTTCCCCTCCTGCTATGATTGCTGATACGGTATTGGATTGTGCAATGGGTCACACCTATTGATCACAGCAGGCTGAAAAAGAAACAACTCATAAATAACTCCTGACATCCCCAGCTGTGCCAGAAACCCTGGCTGAACAAAGAGCTCTTGGGAAAGCTCTTGTTGGTATTTCTCTGTCCCTTTCCTTTGGAAAATACTTGGGACAGTTTTGGCTCAAGCCAGATGATAAGGACTCACTAAATGCTATTGCAGATGTTTTCACAGTAAAGCTGAGTTATCTCAGCCCTTAATCCAGCCCTTTCTGGTAGAGCATCATCAGCCTAATTAGTTTGGGGCAGTGCTGCTCATGTCCAGCCCAGCGCTGGTCCTGTGCCCTTTCTCACTGATGCTGGAGCTGGTATGTGGGCAGATGGCACAGCCAGAAGGCAAAGAAAGTCACAAAAATGAGTGAATTTGGCAAAAAGAACTGTAATAAATGTGTGCTAGGGAGGCTGAGGGGATCATTCTTGGGTTGTGCTTTCTTAAGGAAACTCAGCCCTAAATGGATCTGGGGTGATGAAAAAACAAAAAAACCATGGTCCATGTAGGGCACCTGAGACACATCCAGTGCCTCTGCTGGAGTGCAGCAATAGGAAGCAATTGGGCTGTTCAATGGATGAGAAACTGGTTTCAAGATTGCACCCAGAGAGTGGTGGTCAGTGGCTCAATGTCCAGATGGACATCAGTGATGTGTGGTGTCCCCTCAGGGGTCAGTACTGGGAGCAGTGCTCGTTAGCATCTTCATCAATGACACTGACATGGGATTGAGAGCATACTCAGCAAGTTTATGGGTGACAGCTCTTCTATGAGGACAGGCTGAGAGAGCTGGGGCTGTTCAGCCTGAAGAAGAGAAGGCTGCAGAGAGACCTTCCAACTCAAAAGGTTCTATGCTTCTCTGAAGGAGCAAGAGGAGATGCAGTGGGGCACAAAGAGTGGCTAACAACAAGAAAGGGCGGACAGACAGACATCAGGATCCCTGGCAGCAGTGCCCTCCGTAGAGCACTCACTGGTGCTCACCAGATCCCATGTGCTCTTTGCAGAGTGACCATGGTGAGGAACACGTGAGAACAGGGAATTCCCAAGCACGGCATCTCTCCTCCCTCTGCCTCGTGCTCCCTTTCTCCCTCTTTTTTTTTCTTTTTTCATGGCAGAAAACAAAACAAACAAACAAAAAAAACCAACAAACTTTTCCCCACATAATGATGATTTGGCCATCAGGTCAAGCATGAGAGATTTCATTTTCAAGCTTGGGTCAGGCGGTAAATTGCTTTAGTGCTGTTGGCACGGAGATCACTGTGCTGAAAGGCTCTTTCCTTACAGCATGTTGTAAGGGTACAGAGCAATGCACGTCCTTGGTACGTGAGTTATCTCATGAGCAACGTACAGTGGCCATACACCATATAGCTGGCAGTTGGACTGGGTGTTCTTAGTGTCTTTTCCAACCTTAAAGATCCTGCGCTTCTATGATCTCACTGACAATGGCCCTGTGATGTATTTTAGGGCATGCTGGTGCTGAGAGAGCTCCAAGAGACACCAAAGCCCTGATATGAACTTCAGAAATAAATCCATCTCACTGCAGAGGGAGATGGAGAATCAGCCAGGGAGGGGAAAGTTTATTTAGAGAAACAACCGTGGGCTGCCTGCCCACACCAGGCTTTTAGCTGATGAGCTGCACGTGCCATGCTTGGGGGTGGCTGGGGGAAGGAGGCTGTGGATATGAGGCACGTGGCATCTCCTGCAGAGCCCCAGGGCTGGTCCTGCTCACTTGTAGCATCACCTCTGCCAAGTGAGATAACCCCAGCCAATCCTACCTCTTTTAAAGGTTCAGTGAGGAAAATCGGAGGTGCCCAAGGCCATGGATGGAGCCCTGGGCATCCTGATCTGGTGGGGGACAATCAGCCCACAGCAGGGTTTGGGGCTGGATGGGCTTTAAGGTCCCTTCCAACCCAACCATTCTATGATTCTATGATTGCTTTGCTGTGGGTGGGTGAGCACGCAGACAAATCAGCCTTGGGAATCCCAATGAGTGTGGCTGTTGTGGGCTGCCATGTGTTTGGATACGTGGAGGAGATGGATGGCCAACATGCTCATAGCTCTTGGGGTCCCAGATGTGCTCTAGGATCAACCACATCTGTTTGCATGGGAGCAGTGGGGAAGCTTTGGTGCAGGGCACAGGACTCAGTGGGCTTCCACATGTTGTCACTGTATGATGTAAATGGGCTTTCCATTCTCCTCCCAAGCCCATCAGCTTGTTCAAGGGCACCTGGCTAACTGCTTTCCTGGCCCCATGCTGTGCATTCTGTATCCCAAGAGAACTGCTCACACGCCTTTAATTAAATGTCAAGTTGTGCAGGGTTTTTAAGAGCCCTGGAAGATCAGAAAGATTCATGGAGAGCTCAATTATGGCGTAAGGAGGAGGTGGGCAGGGAGGAAGTGATGGGTAGCGAAATTCACGGCATTCAGTTCTGCGCTGTGTTTCCCACCCCTGGAACAGGAAAACTGAGGAATGTGGGGGTGCTTCCTAATGCAAGACCCTTAGAGGTGTGGGTAGACGCCACCAGCCTTGCATCTTCTCCATGCCAAGTCCACTGAAATCTCCTTCCTGTCCTGACTGCCTCCCCATTAAGGTTGGGCCATAAGAAGTGCACTGGCTGTTTGGGAGAGATGCCATATGAGCTTTCCTGCAGCTCACTGTACAGGGCTGAATGCCAAGTGCTGGCACTCCCAAAGGAGTTCGGACTTTTCAGGACAATTTGTTCTCCCAAGGAGACCTGGAGGTGGCACAGGAGACAGGCAGGCAGGATGGAGGGTTGAAGGTAGGACACATCCATCATCTTCCCATAGGCCATTGCTAATGCTACATGCAGGCAACTTCTGCCCCGGGGCTGCTGCCTTGGGTCAGAGGATGCCCTCAACAGCTTTTCCCCGGTGAAGAATCTCTCAGTGCCTGTGTAATGTCTTGTTTTTGGTGGCAGAGCTTTGAGCTTGATCTGTTTTTTGCGGAGCTCAAAAGGTTTCTATGCTGCCCAAGAGTCGGTGGGGAGTGATGGGGTATGGAAATCTGAAGTTGTGTGTCTTCCCTCTCCTTTCCCAGTGAGAATCCCTCTGACCTGCGTGTAAAGGACCAACAAAAAACACTTTCTGATCTTCTGTGATATGAACAGCTTCCTCAGCTCTTTGCTTCAGCTCCAGACCTGTCAGTCAGCACTGGGGTTGGGAAAAGCCTTTTTAATCTTGATAAACTTTCTGATCCCAACATAAATCTTGCAGTGATGACAATGGGATTGTGGAGGTGCCCTGATGGGATGTGACACCTTTTTGCCAGCTTCTTGGCAGCCCAAAATATGAGCCAAGTTGGAAGACAGGGAAATTCAGTGTTCCAAAACAATCGTAATTTCTCCTGAAAATCACTTAGCGAGGCTTTTCAGCTAGCACTTGGTCCCTTTGAGCAGGCAATTTTCTGCAGGCTGGACTCCTCTCCATCCCTAGGCTGCAGTGGGAGGAAGTGTTGGAGTCACTGTGCCTGGAGAATTTAAAGACCCATGGAGTTGTGGCACAGAGGGATGTGGTCAGTGGGCATGGTAAGGGATGGGTTGGGGATCTCAGAGGTCTTTTCCAACCTTAATGATTCTGTTTCTATGATCCATCTGCACACAGCCCAGAACCCAGGGGAGGTGACCTCCATGACACCTCTGTCATCTCCTCTGCCCATCAAAGCCCTCAAATACGGCCCCGTGATCCCAGCATGAACCTGAGGATAGGAGAGGCTGGATTCTGTTGTGTGCAGCAATGGGAACATTTTCCTATTGCACCACAGCTTCTGGTGCTTCTCACCCTCCCTCCCAGAGCTCTTCAGTTCCCAGTCCCATTCTGTTTTTGATGCCAGTGACAAGAGAGATATCCCAATCTGTGGGCAGGAGGCAGGAGGAGTCACTCCCTTCAACAAAACAGGGAGAACAGTGCTTCTGCCTGGACTCTTGGAAAGGGAACCAAAGAGAAGAACACCCAAACTGTGGTGGAACACTTCAAAATGTCTGTGCATCTCTGCCTTTGAGATGGCTTTGGTAGGAAGCCAGAAGGACTTGGAAAGCTCACAGGGCACCGGTGTGTTGGTCTCAACTTGGGGAAGCCATGGTCTCACCCAGTGTCTTCACCTTCCCCCTCTGGGATGCTCAGCTATGCGTGGCCTTGATGGAACTGCTCTTCTTGATGTATTTTGAAGGCCTTGGCTGTCTGGGAGGCATCCTAATGTTGTTCCTCTGGTGGGATCTCATTATGTGATGAGCTGAACATCTGGATTAAAATAGATCAAATAGGCACTAAATCCTAAATAAGCCTGAGAGCTCAGTGGCAGCCATATGCTTCCTACTGAAAAGCTCAAAAAAAAATATCTCTCCTTGCCATCAGCTCACACTGCATACGGTGTTTTATGCTCCTCCAACCCAACTCTGGGACCAAACTCTTCTGCCCTTCCTCCCCAGCCATCCCTGCTTGGCCGTCCTCTGAACCTGTAGCCTCTACCTCAGCAGGGCTGGCTGAAGGCACACTGAGCTCTGCTGGTGAGAAGATGGGTGGGCACTGACACCCTGCACAAAGCATTTGTGAACAGGAGGTGGTGGAGTCCCCGTCCTTGGAGGCGTTCAAGAAAAGGGTCAATGTTGTACTGGGGGACATTGCTTAGTGGGCATGGTAGTGATGGGCTGATGGTTGGCTTGATGATCTGAGTGGTCTTTTCCAATCTTCATGATTCTATGATTCTGTGTCCTTAAGTGTCCTTAAGAGGAAGCTCTTCCTGGGGGCTGAGCCCTCTGTGTTCCTCTTGACTCCAAAAGAACGCAGCTAACAAAACACTCCCATGTTCCATGTTGTTCCAGGATTTTTTTGCTAGCTGAACCCATTTTTAATCCAACCATGAACTGTTAAACACCAAGGCTCTGCATGAATCAAAGAGTCGTTAAAGGTGAAAAGACCTCTGAGATCATCAAGTCCAATGCCAACCCACCCCCAGCATGCCACTAGACCATGTTCCTCAGTGCCACATCTATCTTCTCCTTGAACATTTCCAGGGTCATGGTTAGTGAGCACGATGGTGAATGACCTTTGGACTTACTTAGAGGTCTTTTCCAACCTCAGTGATTCTGCAATTCTTGTTTGGGGAACCTCGTAGCATAGAAAATAAGGCATGGACATTGCCTCAGGTCATGAGCCTTATTGAGCTTAGTAAGACAAGGCCAAAGGTCTTGTGAAGTCAGAGTCCTCCTAATGCTCTCAGCCCCACCAGCACATTGCCCACTCAGATGAGTGCTGCCAATGCAGTCATGCTGCTGGCATCTTGCTTGCATGCAGCTTTAGCCAAGCTTTTGGCTACAGGGTGGTTTCACCCCAAAATACCCTGCCAGATGGCAAAGGTCAAGCAGAAATAAGTGATCATACTATAACCCAGTCTACTGGCTGATTGGAAAGAAGTGTCAGCACTGGTGAGAATTTATCAGCAGTGATCCCAGCACCAGGGTGACAATTCCTAAAATTTTGGGGTGCTGGTGACTTGCTGTGACCACAAAGGAGAGGTAAGCACAGTGATGCAGGAAGGGATGGACGGCAGGAAGTCTGAATATAACGGTTGTAATTGCATTATTAATGGGAATTTGCACTAATTGGATAATTTGAATGCTACACGTTGGCCTCGTTGCAACAAGGCTAACAAAAATTACTCGCTTTATCTGGATGTGGTTGTCAATGAGGCTAACACCAAGCTCCCCACTCTGTGCATAAGGTCTGTCCCCTTTGCCTGCCACCAAACTTCAAAGATAATAATCTGGAAAAAGCACCTGAAAATAAGGGCAACCACAACCACAGCTGGCCACAGAAACCCTCCTGTCCTCTCCAGGCCCGGGTTTTGCAGGGGATTAATAATGGGATGAGTGTGGGGGTCCTGCAGGTGCTCCTTTCCCCACACTACCCATGGTCACGGTGGCCCTGGGAGACACGAGTGGCAGCCTTTGTGCTGCCATGGGGCTGCTGGGGAGGTCAGAGGGCCCCATTTGGGCTGATGCCATTTTGGCAGAAGGAAGGATGCGGCACCCACCATCGGGTTGCACAGCCTGGAGGAACCACCATTTCCAGACACATCTCTCCACGCTGCCCCAGCTCCCCGTTTTTTGGCAGAAGAGCCCAGCTGTGCTGCAGTAGCACAAGATGGACACGCTTCTTTCCCCCTTTCGGGCAAGATCCCCATGATTTTACAGCTGATCTCCCAATTCTTTTCAAGGGGAAACAAGAGGAAATGACATACCCCAGGATGGGAATTACTAAGTCAGGAACTCCCCCAGGCTTTGTTTCGGCTGGCGAATGTTTTCCTTCACCTTCCCCCTCCCCGCTTGCCATTCCCTTGGCTTGTTGAGAAAGGTCTGAATTTCAGGGTGGTGGGGGAAGGGATGCTCTCCGCGCCGCCTCTCCTGCCTCCGGTCGTGTCTGCTGGTAGCCGATCCCTTCGCTGTGCAGGGTGATGCTGATGTGGAGTGACACTCGACCGCGCCATGCAGGGAGAGGGCAGCCCCTGCCAGCTCTCCCCCTCCTGCAGCCAACGTTGCTCTGGGAGCTGACCCCTCGGCGGGGTGGTGGTCGGCACCCCACTGCCCCCAGTAGGGTCCTCAAGATGTGGGGCAGGGCAATGAGGGTTGGAATAGGGCTGGGAAAATGCTCCTGTGTGTCTGCTGGTGAAGATCATCGTTGGAGGTGCTGGAGGGCAGAAGGACTCCTGAGGCTTGGGCTGACGTGGCTTGCAGATTTGGATGATAGGCTATGGGAGATGTAGCCAACAGCTGAGGGCTAAAGGTGACCCAGCCTCCATCCTCAGCCTCTTTTTATCCATACCAACCATTTATTCTCCATTCCATCCTCCTCTTCTCCATCCCTGTCCTCCATTCCTCCATCCTCAGTCTCCCCTTCTCCATCCCCATCCTTGCCTTCTCCATCCCCAGCCTTCCCCTCTCCATTGCCAACCTCCATTTCTCCATTCTCAACCTCCTCTTCTTCATTCTCAGCCTCTCCTTCTCCATCCCCATCCTCCATTTCCCCATTCTCAGCCTCCCCTTTTCCATCCCCAGACCTTTTCTTTTCTAGCCATAGCCTCTTATTCCTCATCCTCAGCTTCCTGGTTCCTTCTGTTAACCCTGTGCTTGGGAAAGACTCACTGTTAGCTACCTCACTCTGCTCATCTGCCACAAGCTTAACTTGGCTGCATACATCCCAGCTCTGTGAGACACCAAGGTCTGTGCTGTGAAACAGAAACCAGGAGGAGAAAAAGCAGAGCCTCTGTGTTTCCACTTCATACCCAAGTTCAGTGCAGGGTCTGAAAACGCCAGCTGCAGAAAACAGACCTGATTTCTCACCCCCGAATCAAGAAGACACAGGGCAAGGGACATGACCTAGTTTTCAGTGGCAGAATTTAATATTTCCCCTGCAAGGAGAGCCAACCCAGCTTCCTCTCCCTCCTGCTCCCCGGCCAAGCAGAGAGGCTGGCCCACTGCCTTCCCACCGGCATGGGACAGAGGGGAAAATCTTACAGTGCAGCCTCATCAGAGCCCAGATGCGCTGCTGATTCATCCAGCAGGGAAGCATCTGTTTCCTTCTTATTGCTCTATTTGTGTTCAGCTGCAATGGCACTGGGGAGATGTGCTCCTCAGGATAGCACTGAGGGGAAGGAGTACCCCATCCCATGTCCAAAAGTCGTAGAATCATATAATTATTCAGTTGGAAGGGACCCTTAAAGGCCATCAGGTCCCTCTCCCTGCAGTGAACAGGGACACCCACAGCTCCATCAGCTGCTCAGAGCCCCTTCCAGCCTGACCTGAATGTCCCCAGGGATGGGGCATCCATCACTTCTCTGGGCAACCTGTGCCCAAGCATCACTAGTCCTCATATGGCGTTGTCTGAAACCCAGAGAGGAGTTTTGCCAGCCTGAATGAATGCGATGGCCTTCGCAAAGCAGCAAGGGACAACTCTCTATGGGATGCTTGATGCCCTCATTCAGGAAATTGTGTGGATATAATTTGATTATTCCTTCCTAGTTGTTTAGCATCACAAAGGGGAAAGCTGCCCTCCAAGATGAGCCTGTGGAGCCACCACTGTGAGAGTGGTCTGGGGAAAAAAGCTTCCCTTGTTTCACCTCGTGCTTTGTTGAATTATATAGGGAAGGACTTGGGTTACTTGTGGCACAGCGTTTCCAGGTGTGGGCATCAACCTGAACCAGCTGGAGGCTGCACAGAGGCTTACCAGCCCTTCCTTACCACCAATCAATGAGAAAACAAAGAAAATTTGGATGGCTCCTCCGATCAGTTGGAGATGTTTAGGAGCAGCAGGGCACTGCAAGAGCACCTCAGCTGCCATAAACTGTGTTGGTCCTCACTCACTATAGAGCAATCAATGGCTGTTGCTGGATCCCAGATGTGTTGCTCCTGAAACAAAGAGGTTGGGCTCTTCTGGAGAAAATGCAAAGCTCAGGCACCACTTTTGCCTCAGGGCTGATGGAAGTTCACAGGATCATTAAGGCTGGGAAAGGCCACTAAGATCATCAAGTCCAACCGCCAAGCAATCACCACCATACCCACCACATCCCTATGTTCCTTCTGCCCTTTTCTAGAAAGCCTCCACGGACAGTGACTCCACCACTGCCCTGGGGCTGCCTGTTCCAGTATCACTCATTCAGGGAAGACATTTTTCCTAATATCCGACTCGACTTACTTTATTTGCTTTCCAGTGCAGATGCCAGAATCAACACAGAAAGCAGGGCAGTCTTCTGCCAGGGATAAAAATTCATCCTGTGAAGTGAAGAAGTTTCAACAAGATCCATAAACTCCTAATCTGGCTTAGCAAGAGTGAAATCAGACTGAGAAATAGCTGGGATTTTAGCTGGGGGTGTTTTAGCTGGAAATCTGATGGCAGATGTGTGCATCTGTTGAGTGTGTGTGTACACACAGAATGCAACAGAGGTTTTAGAGAACAATGTTGTACAAAAGAAGAACAGCATAGGTTATTCCTTATCAAAATAACACTGTGAAGATGAGTGGGCTGGTTGCCTCCCTCCAGCTCAGGCTGCCCAGGGCTCCATCTAACCAGACCTTGAGCACCTCCAGGGATGGAGTACCCACAGCTATCTGATCAGCAGTGCCAGGGCCTCACTGCCCTCTGAGTAAAGAATTTCTATGTAACACCTAATCTAAATCTCCCCTCTTTCAGCTTAAACCCTTTGTCCCATCACTGTCAGATCACGTAATAAGTCAGTCGCCCCACCAGGAGATGAGCAAGACATTGGCCAACCAACTCGAGAGGCTTTGGGCCATCTTATGAGCAGCAGATCCCAAATCAGAACTGCTGTGCAGGGGAGAAGCCATAAAAATGCTGGACCTGGAAGTAGCAAGGGGGAAAGAAATCTTCATGCAAGGGAGCGAAGGAGGCAGCTCAGCAAGTCGCTCAGGACCCAGAGCGGTGCCTGGCTAAGCTGGGGCTTTAGAGTGATTATAAGCGGCTTTAAGAGCAGCGAACGCGGGAGTCACACACAAAAAAAAGTCAGCAAGGAAAAACAAACAGTGTCACTGGTTACGTAAGGGATCAGAGAGGCACTGAAGTGGCAGCCGGCAGCCACGTGCGCTGCCCGGGGTTTTCCAAAGCGCCCATAACGCACGAGTGGTCTTTTGGCCCATTAAGGGTTTAGGGGAAGATGCAGAGAAGGGTGAAAGAAGGTTTGAAGGTAGGTGGCAGCTCGTGTGAGAGTGCTGACAGAGCGGGGTTTGAACGGAGCTGCAAAACCAGGAGTGGTTGGGATTATAGAATGGTTTGGTTGGGAGTTGTAGAACGGATTGGGTTGGAAGGGATCTTGAAAATCATTAAGCTCCAACCTCCTGCTGCAAGCAGGGCTGTCAGCCACCGGATCAGGTTGCCCAGGGTCCCATCCAACTTGCAGGGACATCTCTTCAGTATCCCATCCATCCATCAAGACACCCAGAGCTAGGAACCCAATGCCCCACCAAATGGGATGAGAGTAGGGCAGGTCCAGGCTGAAAAGGGAGCGGATCCTCATCACGTGCACTGAGCTTAAACTGAGGAATCACTGCTGCAGTACAAAAAGAGTTCATGTGGATCCCAAATCTGTAGCACACGATCGTCCAGAAAAGACTCTTCCACCTGAAGATCCCACCTCTACCTTAGAATCATACAATGATAGAAGCACACAGCCGCAGAACATCCCAAATTAGAAGGGACCCACAAGGATCAGAGTCCAACCCCTGGCTCCACACAGCACCACCCAAACCTTATGGCTGAGAGCAAGGTCCCAGCACTCCCTGAGCTCCAGCAGCTCAGGGAGAAGCACCAGGACTTGAGCAAACCCACAGCAAGACTGACCTCAGCAGCAGCAGAGTTCAGCGGAAACAGCCAGAACAACATGTGCTGATCCCATTTAACAGACATCCCCTCCAAGACAGACACCCTGAGCTGTCTTTTTTTGCTTTTTTCTATTGCAAAGATTAATTTCCCTGGTTGGAAAGTTTGTGCAATATTGCATCACTCCGTTGTTTGGCTTGGCCAGTGAGCAGTAAGCACCAGGACTTCAGCTGGGTTGCTTGCCTGGAGCTGACCCCATAAATAGCAGTGAGGTGGGGAGATCTGCATGGAAATCCATCCAGGACAGCAGGGGCCAAAGGCACCTCTGGCTTCGTTGTGTTGCACTCCTGTAAGCAGTCTGCAAGCAGTCCCTCTATTTGGAGAGTGGTCAGTTATAAAGAGAGGTGATAAATAAGAGCTGAGAGATGTTTTCTTTTTACTGCCCTATGTGCAGGAATCTTGCTTCCTAAAAGGGAAATGAGGAACGCACAGCTCCAGGAGGGCTGGCAGCAAGTAAACCAGCAGCCAGCATCTTTTATAGGAGGTGGAGAGCAGAGAGTTGGCCATATATGGTCAACTGGGGTTGCCCACAGGACCATGTGGGCAGGAAATCATGGAATGGCTTGTGTTGGAAGGGATTGTCCACTTCCAACCTCCACATTGTAGGCAAGGTTGAAGACTGCTAGATCAAGCACTAAACGAGGCTTCCTAGGGCCCCCCATCCCACTTTGGCCTTGAACACCAAATCAACCGGTCACATCCCTGATCATTTAGCTTGATTTCTCTTTGTGGGAACCTCAGCACAGGAGAGATCTCATGGGAGTATCTCAGAGCTGCTGTGTGCCTCAGTTTCCCCTGCTTTGAAATAGGGCAGAGAAACACCTCATGTATGCTGAAAAATATGCAGAAACAACTCGGATGAGAAGCAGAATAGATAGTTAGTAGGAGGCGTTTGCTTGCTGCATGAAGTTTCAGCTTTTCATTAAAGCACAGCCGAAAAAGCCTCATTTAGAAAGGATGATGAGGAAAGGTTTCCACTTCTCCAGCTGGACAGGAAGGTTTGCCTCCTAAAGTTGCCTCCCAGAGCTGCTGGTGGTCTCTGGAGGAGCGGACAACTCTCACCACCCCACCCCTCTAACAACACCTTCTTTGAGGTCTGATGTGGCACCATCCAGCCATGCCCAGGAGGTTAAGGGACCACTGAGACAATAATCCCTTAATGATGGGGCATGTAATAACAGGACAATAATCCCTTAATGGTACTAAAAGACCTGCTGAGCTAATTGTGTTCTCCAGGTGAGCGTTTTGCCTTCTGTCATGCCATGTAATGATTCCCAGCTTTCGTCCTCTGCTCACGTTGATGTCCCAAATGCTGCAACTTCTGTCAGAGCTACACTTTCCCATCCACTCCCAGCAAGCACCATCCTCCTTGTGGGGATGTTCCGTGCCTCCAATCTGCCCTTGTTTCCCTCGTGGACCACAAATAGCTGTGCCAGGGGGAAGCAGAGCATCATCCCTTGGCACGGGCAGACAGACAGACCTGTGGTTTCTATGGCAACCAGTTCAGGTGTCAGGATGCTGATGTGGGTGGGGATGGGGACAGCAGTGAGGATGGGGATGTAGATGTGGATGCCTCTGGCCCAGAGGAGGACCAGGATGTTGGGATGCTCAGGGGCTGCGCTCTGCAGAGAAGCAGCGAGGCAGCAGTGCTGGAAATCTCTGGCAGATGTCAGCGTGGAGCTGGGAGCAGCCTCGCCCGGCGGGTCGGTTTGGCACGTCTCAGCAGTGAGCTCATGTCTCCTGCAGCCCTCGGGACACGGCGGGGCTGGATGGAGGACCGGACAGACACAATGGTTGTCCTGCTGGGAAGGTCCTGCAGCCTCCTGCAACCTCAACACTGGGCTGCTCCTAGCCCAGCTCCATCTCGCCCATCCCAGCCTCCAACCTCTTTGGGCTGCAATCCTTAACAGGCTTCCTGAATCCAGGCCAAAATGTTGTCCTAGAGGCTTCAACACAGCATAACATGAGAGAGGGATCTGGATCCCAGTAGCTCTGGAGAGGAAGAAAAAAAGTCCTTGCATAAGTGAAGGTCTACTGCCCTGGTCACAAGCTTCTGCTTTGTCCAGGGTCAGTGTTGGGTCCACACAGGGTCTGACAGAAGGTTTGAGGAGCACAGGTTGGAGCCAAAGCCCTGCTTCTGTGGCCTACAAGGGACAGAGGGGAGCAGTGCCTGGGGTTCAGGAACAGCATCGTGTTCTTGGAAGTGCTGGGCTGACCTATGATTTGACCATATGACCTATGATTCTATGACCTGGGGTCGTTCATGCAGTCACAGTTTAGACACAGGCACTCTCTGATGTTGCTTCAGACAGCAGCATGGACTATTACTTCTCCTCACCTCTTCACCCATGCAACAGTGATAGGAGAAGAGGTAATGACCTTAAGTTGAGCCAGAAGAAGTTCTGGCTGGATATTAGGCAACATTTGTTCTCCAACTGTGGTCAGACACTGGCACAGCTGCCCAGGGAGTAGTGGGGTCACCATCCCTGGAGATGCTCCAGAACGGTGGGGATGTGGCACTGAGGGACGTGGTCAGTGGACACAGTGGGATGGGTTGGGGTTGGACACGTGGATCTCAGAGGCCTATTCCAACCTTAATGTTCCACAGTGATGTCATTGTGTTCTGCAAATAGTGTTTTCTGCTGCCTACATAAGCAGTTTACTTTTTATTCTAGCCTTCTATTTATCCAAAATGCCTTGGTATGCAGGAGACAGACAGTTCTCTGGGATGACTGCATAAACTCAGCATGAGTTCTTTCTGCCAGTCAGGCAAATAATCTCAGCAGGGAGAATGAGAAAGGAAAAAAACACAAAGCCATGCAGCATCTCCCAGGAACGGGCCTGGTGATACAGGGCCATTTGGGCCACATGTCCACTGTGTTGTGAGGTCTCTGAGGTGAGAGCTGTGAGCATGAACTCCAGCTCCCACTCAATCATTAAGGTTGGAAAAGAGTGCTAAGATCATCAAGTCCGACCCTCAACCCATCGCCACCATCTCCCCACACCCAGAGCAGAGGTTGGCACAGTTTTGTATTGGATCCCAGCAGCTTTCCCCAGGTCTGTGTTTGACAGGCACCCTCTCCATCCTTTAGGGATAAGGGCAAATCACCGCTGACAAAACCTTTTGTAATTACAAAAGGAAATAAGGTGGGACCTACTCAATGCTTCCTCTCCAAGGAATAAAATGCTTATACTGAAGAAACTCAAACCTATAAAGAGCCAGAGCCACCTGACAGGTATCTGTAGACCCCCATAGCCCATAATGTGCTGTTTTTTTTCCCGACAGAGCTGTATCTGCTGTGTTAGGCCATAGCTGGGACATGAAAGCACAGCAAATTCAGCAGCCAGAGCAGCTCAACAGAAGGGAAACATAGGGTTGTGCTGCATCAGGTCCAGGGGTGTCACAGCACTGTCAGCACCTCTTGCTGGAGCTGCAATTCCAAAGGGAACGATCCAGAGAGAAGAGCTGGGGCAGAACCTGTGTCACTCACTGGCTTCAGGCTTAGAGCTGGCAAACAGCTCAGAGAGCAACTTGCTAAATAACATTAGAAAAGGGCTTTAGAGAGCATCAGGTTGAGTGGCCAAACGTAAAGCGTTAAGGGAGCAACCAACCTTAAGAACCTCTTTCCAAAGCTCCTTTGCCTTCCTGGAGGAACTCTTTGGGCCGTGCCCATGGTGACTTGGTTACGCTCAAGACAATTTCACTGCAGCCTCTTGGTGCAGGCTGAGGTCCCAGAGCTTCACCCCGATGCGTGTGCCCCCAGCCACTGAAGGACAGGTCCCTAGTGACAGCCAACATTTCATGGTGCTAACTGCAAAAAATTCAGCGTGCAAATCTCCGGCGAACGGCCACGATGCTGTAGCAGCAAAATGTTGTTAGCATGCCTATTAGTGCACGCTAATTAGCTCCCACCACTGCTCCTGCCGCAAGCTGGAGGATGGATTATGCCATATGCACTAAGCAGCTTAGTTTGGGTGGCAGCTCACAGGGTAGCAGGGAGCACAGAAAGCGGCCAGCTTACCGAGCTCTGCACATCAGCTGTCTGTGAGCAGCACGACGGGATCCAAGCTACGGCTTGCAAGTTTTGCAGCAGCTTTTCCCTCCTGCAAAAAGAAAAGAGACTGATTCAGCAGAAACACCCTGCTTGTCACCTCCATCACGTCACCGTGCTGCCAGGCGAGGAGCAGAGCAAAGACAAGCAGGCAGAAGGGCTACTTGCTGGGAGGCGATGCCTTTCCCTGTCCTTATGATCAACCCCCCCAGCCCAGGGATGCACCGCTCCCGTTGCCATAGGGATGTGTGAGGGATGCTGCTGCCATCTCCTGGATGGAACCCACAAGCGTTGCTACCATTCATCCTTTACTCCTTATAAAGGGATAGAAACTCAGACAGAGAGGCTGTGGGGGTCTTGGGAACCTCCAAAAGCCACCTGAGCGTTGGCAGCCTGCTTTGGGTGTGCCTGCCTGCTTTGGGTGTGCCTGCCTTCAGCCTAACCACGTGAATTCATAACGTTGGTGTTCGGTGGGCAACCTTATGGGTTCACGTGGCTCGTGCCAATGGCCAAAGTCATGGTGGCAATGTTAAATGCCTGAATGGAGGAACACGATATACTGACTGCACCGGGTCACTTGAAGGAGATGAGAAATGCTTGGATTTTCTCCTATGGTTGCCTTACTGCAGGCTCTTCTATGCTCACAGCCTTCCTTCCATCTCCACCAGTGTTCTGCTCCTACTACACCTTCCTCCAAGAGCTGATGCAAAGTGGGATCATAGAATGCCTTTGGTTGGCAAGGACCTTAAATCCTATCTGGTCCCAAGCCCCTGCTGTGGGCAGCTTGCCCCTGACCAGATCAGACCGTCCACACCCCATCCAGCCTAGCCTTGAAAGAGATGGAGCATGAGCTTTCAGATTGTCCAGAGGAATATCTCGTTAGCAGGAAGAGATAGAGGGGAAAAAAATGTGTAATGCAAAACCTTCTGGTGCAGGAGGTAGCCCAAAAGTACCAGCAGAAGCAGAGCACCTGTGTCCTGCACCATGCCACCCATGCTCCTGGCTGCAGGTTCTCTTGCCAGGCTGAAATGAGGCCACCTCTCTGCTACATTCTCTGACCTTCATTTGATGCTGGCAGAAGATTTTCTGGTGGACAAAGCAGAAATCTGTCATCTGTGGTGGCCTTGGATCCAGGTGACATCTGTCCCTCCTGCAGCTCTGGTCTGATTTGTCACTGAGCAGGCAGTGTCAGGCCACTGACATGGGTGACCAAGGGGAATTCTGAGTCCCACACTGCAGAACCACGTAGCAAAAATAAGGTCTGAGCCCTGAATCTCCATCAGATCCTCTATCAGACCCAAGCTTCAAGATCATCAAACCCAACCATCAACCCGACCTGCTGAGTCCCACCACTAAATCATGTCCATTAGTGCCATGCCCACACATCTCTTAGTTACCTGCAAGGACAGGGATGGTTACTCCACCACTGCTCTGGGCAGCACGTTCCAATGCTTGTCCACCCCCTCCATGAACAAGTTCTTCTGATATCCAATCCAAACCTCCCCTGGTGCAACTTGAGGCTGTTGATCTGCTCAAGTTGCTGGGCCAGATCCATAGGAGCAGAGCTGAGCACAAGCATGGATCTGTGTTTGTTCCTCTGTCTCACCACCACACCAGTCTGCTTTGTAGTGAGAAGCCTTTTGAAGGCTTATTGTGATGACACAGATCAGGATGGAGTGGGAGGGCTGAGAACTGTTGGGGCAAACTCTTCTATGGATACAGATGCATCCATAGGGGTTATAAAGCGTTGGGGCAGGAAGGGGAGTTTTTGCCCCTTTTTTTAAGAGAATTTAGAAAAGATTACAAGAATTAAGTCTCTACAGTACCTCAAGCACAAAACTTGCCTGGACAGCAGCTCTTCTGGTCTGCTGGTGGGAATCCCTACATTCAAGCCTAAGGTTGGCAGAAATGCTCAGCAGTTTGCTTCTGAGGTTAAAAAAACAACAGATCTGAGAGCCCAGAACATGGCTGCTTCTGTGCAGAGGGGAATATTGCAGCACTGTGACTCACTGCCAGCTTGTGATAGCCCCCATTTCCCTAGAAGGATCAACACAAAGTATCAATTTAAAAGATCAGCCCAAATCCCCCAGAATCTCCCTGATATCCATAGCTACAGACAACAGCTGGAAGCCACAGGGCTGATGGGCTCTAAAACTCACATCACAAACAAACTAAACAGAAAGTTGTGACATTTGTTGCTTTTAAATTTTTATGATGCTTCACATAACCTATATAGTGGGCAGCTGCTCTGTTCTTGCACTGAGATGCATGAAAAAGAAGAGTTCTCCTTGATTAGATCTCACATAATGTGAAATGAAAACAGGGTTCTGAATTTAATTTTTTTGGCTTTTGCCTTCAGGTGGAATGGCAAAATTAGGACAAGCTCAAATGAGCTAGTAATTATTATTATTCCTTCCATGAACAACCAGAGTACCTTGGAGCTCTTGTACTCATTCAGAGAGGAGCATGGTGATAAATGCTGCATAATGCATGGCTGAAGTTTAACAGAAAAGAGGAATGTTTTGTGCAGAAAGAAACAGGGGAATGTTCCAACACTTCCTAACAGTAACAGGAAATTGGAGAACGAATTATTTGAATACCTGTTCAATTTTCCTGTTAATGCCAGACATGACAGGAGGACCAGGTCGACACAGATGAGCGCGGTGGCTGGGTTCTGTGCTTGACCCCATAAAGTTTTCCATGTACACGAACAGGATTCAAGATCAGTGCTCCAGGTGAGTCAGAAATGGCTGGATGAATCAGCCTCGGGTTCTCCTGCAGGACAGCAAGAGGTCAGGGCTTGTTCTGAACGCCAAGGAAGGAGAGGAAAGCACAGAGGGTGCCCTGCTGCCAGCACAGCACAGCCACGCTGATATCAACTGGGTTTCTTTGCCCTGGCTCACACAAGTCGTTGGCCTCTCAATGCACACACAGTAAAGATCAAATTGCACACACAAAAAAATAACAAAGAGTGAGACTAAATGCTGATATGATGCCACTTAGGTCCCCCAAAAAAATGCAAAATGGAAATAGTGGATAAGGACTGCAGGACAGATTGGCTGCTGGCACAGAGTGACATCTTACCCTGACGATTCATCTGAGATAATACAGTCAAGCTAAACGGCGCTGGCTCTTTCACAGACCATCCCAAGCCCTGTGCTCCAGTTTCTGCACAACTCCACAACCTTAGAAACAAAATGGAAAGGGTTAGGGTCCAGCATGCAGATACAGTGATGGAAGAGTAGCCACCACTGGGGAATCACAGCTACACTCAGGTGCAGACTCTCAACAGGCATAAGAACAGTACTTGAAGGGACACACAAGTCCAATCTCACCTTCCACAAAGACAGACAACAGATGAGATTTAGTGAAGAAAGAGCTACAAGATTTCTTCTGTTACACTCGAAGAAACACTTTGGAGTGATTCCAGGGGATTTAATGGAATACCTCCAGCCCTCCACAAGCACTGAAGTCTATGGTGGCTGGCTCCTCTTACACACACACACACCAAAACAAATGCACATTTCTTCAGTTCTTTCAACAGAATTTATTTTACTGCAAAAATTGTTTAGGACAGAACCAGAAACATCATGGCAAAACCAAATGCTGAGTAATTCAGAGGCTTTAGAAGCCTCCCATCAAGTAACCTCATTGAGCTAAGTGGTGCAACCCAGTAATAATGACTTGCTGATTTTACATAGCATGGTGCTGTGCTGTAGCCCAGCACTCTTGCATAGCATCACATTGAGCAGCAGTGCAGAAATGAGACAGCAATCAAACAACGGAAGGAAGCATATTTCCTATCTCATCCCACTGATAACACAGCTTTTAGCCTACTCAATTTACCTCTAACTTTGGAACAGACAAAACCAACTCCTTGTCCTCCCCAATTATTGTGTGGATACACAGATTCAGTTGAATTCAAAAAAGGGAATTAGCAAGCATCAATTAGGTTATTAAAAATAAATATTCTTATGCAGGAAACACACTGACCCCCTAGAATTAAGATATTAGTAATCATTTACTTGCAACTTCAATTGCATGATTCATACTGCCAGACCTTTTTAATACATCAAAAAAACCAAAGGCCATGAAGTGGGGGTGTTTGGGGTCCCCAGACACACTGAGCCAGCTTGTACTTCACAGGATGAATCATCAGAACCTGGTTGCTGTCAGAATTGTCCTGCACAACACATGGAGCAAGTTAGCCTTTCCCTGGAGGTGTGTGTGTCTCTCAGCAGAAGACAAAACCCCAAAGCCTCATTTCCTAAGTCCTACTGTTCCAGGCTGCATTTATCACTGCCACAACATTATACTCTGCAAGTGCAGAGCAAGCCTGGCAAATTCAGAAAGGGGTCTGAACCAAATGTATTTGATATAGATTAGAATTTGGAAACAAGTATGGGTACAGTCACATGAGAGTGCCTGCCTAGATAAAGTAACTGGGTGCCAGTTACTGATATCCCTGGTGTACACATGCATCAGAGTGCTTAAGCCCCATGTTCTTGACTAGCTTATCTCATACGAATTTTTTATCAGCCCTAAAAGAACCAAAAGCAAAAACTTCTGATCAATTCTTGCAGTTAATGCTTAAACAAAGCGTCCTATTATCTCCAAACACTGCACAGAGACTGGAAGGGTTCTTGTTTGCTTTTCGTTACGTGGTTTATTCATTAAAAAGTTCAACTCCTGCATTTTCTCACGCCACAGTTTCATGCCACAGTTGGAGCAACAGCTTGGCTGTCAGGCTGGAGGTTGATCAGGGAATTGCTTGCTTGGACCAGCTCTGCAATGGATACTCGTCCTCTCTGTTTGATAAACTGAGCCACAGCAGCCATCTCCTCCGGCGTAATATAGATGAACTTTCCTCTGTCATCAATTACACCTACAGGGGAAAAAGAAAGGACCTTCAAGTCAGCACTTTGGCTCTTCCCACTTCCCAACAGACATTAGTTACTTCTTTTTGGAAGGGGCCTTTGAACTGCTGAGGCTGCATTTCGTATCTAGGGCAGGCAGAACAATGTGCTAGCAGTCAGTTAACATCTCTACTGTTGAGCTTTTGAATAGGGTTTTGACAATACCTGAGTGCCTGGGTAAGACTAATTTTGTTCAGCAAGTAATGCATTTTTTTCCCCCCACTGTGTGTAGCTAGTTGGGAATATCACAGCAGTGCATTCAGGTACGTTGCATTAGTGTTGATATTCCAGGGTCAGACAGCCAACTGAGAAAGGAAAAGCAGAAGGACCCAGGCAATGAAATCTGGAGCCCCTCTGGGAGGTCATGAAGCTCAACTTCCACATTTTGGTAGCTCCATCAAGAGTGAGAACTGACCTCTTTGTTCTCAATGTCTTATAGGATCACATGTAAAGCAGGGTGCCTTAATGGCACATCTTTTAGCCAGGACAGTACACATTTTTGATTCAGATCACTTTTAGGTCATTCAAGTGGGTATCCACACGTACCCATTAAAACACAGCTGCCCTGGTTGGCAAACAACTATCAGGTCAGCAATGTTTGCATTGGCACCTTCCCCTACTTCATCCTTGGGAAGAAAAAGACTGACCAGCAATAAAACAGCCTTGTTCAGACAGGGAGCTACCTACATGCTCAGTCTCTGCTTACATTCCAACCTCGAGTGCATAGGTACATAGTTAGAAACAAGCACTTCACTTACTACAGCTCCTAGTTTTGGAGTGCTCTGGGATGTTTGCTTCTCCCAGAGCGTGCCATGCCTCGATCCTTGTGGGTCCCTTTTAACTCAGGATATTCTATGACTCTATGACACCCCATATTAGCTTTAGCCTCTGCAGTTTTAAAATAGGTGTGCAAACAAGCCTCAGGATACACAAACAATTCCTCCAAATTCAGATTTCAGAGGATGTAACCTGCTAGTAAACCCAAAGGCCCCTCAGCAGGGTTAATAACACGCCGAAGCCTTGTGCTGAAGCATTGGGACCATTTACCCCCCAACTTCTGTAAAATATATCACTGAAGCAATTATCTCCCATATTGCTTTCAACAGCAGTTTCACATCTGCCAAAGCAGAAATAATACAGCTTTTGTTCAAATCCTGCAAGGGTGCTCTCCAGTTTAAAATGGAAATTACACTGGATGTCTCTCTAGCACAGAGGAGACATTTTCTGCACCAGCTGAAGAATAGGTGTTGTGGCTGTCACCTGTTAGAGTGCCATCTGCCATCAGGTCCTGGATTCTGTTAATTGCATCCTGTTCAAAAAGGAAAAAGGAATAACCAACCGATCAAGAGGAAGGCACAAAACATTCTGCATGCTCAAACTAGAGGATGATGCTTACATTTAAATCCTCAGTGTTAAACACTTCAGTGACGGATACACATTGGTGGTTCCACAGAGATGGATGTAGTAAGCCCTTTTTAGAAATGGTTTGGTCTTAGAAAGTCAAAGTGAGCTTCTGCAGCTTGGGGTGTTCAAATAACTTCCTTGCCAGCAAGGAGTTTTTATTATCAAATTATCTGACTCTATCATGGAGGGGGAGCTAAACACATTTTCCCAAGGAAAGGCTGTACTGTGCCCATGCTACACACCAGCTCCATGAAATGATGCACTTTTCCAAGAATCTGGCTACACTCAACATGCTGCAGAGCTTTTTAGTTTTTCCTGCTCCATTTCAGAGGAAACAGCTCCTTACCAAGCCAAAGAGCAGCTTGTTGAGTTTATTGCTGAGTTAACTCTATGGTTACTCCAAGCACACTGTTCTGCTGCACCTAGAACTGGTATCTGTGTGCCAATAACCTTGGTTTCTGCAGTCCTGCCCCTCTCTCTCCCACCAGCATTTACAGGACTGCAGAAACAAGCTAGGGCTTGGATTTCAACTTTAACTGAGCTCACTGCATGCAAATTAAGTTCTAGGAAAGCAGAGAGAGGCAGGGGGCAGCACAGCCTGGATGTCCAGCTCTTGATTCCCAATTATCATGAATTGCTCTATTGAAAGAGCTGCAAAAATCTGTACAATCCATTGGCCAACAAGCAGCCAGACTCTGCCCTTTTCACTAACATCCCTGTGAGCCAGCAATCCTCTGTGGCTCTCTGATGAATATCCACTTTTTAGGGCTGAATCCACTGAACTCCACCAAAGTAATGCCAGAACAGTAACACAAACAGTACCCTTAAGTAACCACTTTCTCTCTTACCCTTTTAAAGTCATTGTTCTTGTACCCCAAAAGGTAGCACTTACCTGAGTTCTTAAGCCCATATGTGAAGCTAAGTCCTCCAGCTGAATTACCTTTGTTTTCTATGGAAACAAACAACAGTTACATGCAGCTGATGAATTAGAGGGTTAGCAAAACATACAAAATAGAACCTGCCCTTCCAACTTATCCTAGTAGGCACTTTTCTGTGTTAAAAAAAACCCTTTAACTTACATTATTTAAACCAATCTGCTCAGTGCAAAGACTGGATGCTCTGACCCATTTAAGTGAAGGCTCAAATACATTAGCTAACATCCTTGAGTACATCCCCAAGAGCCTTACATGTATGGCCACACTTACATTATTGGATGTCATACTAGTGATAAATGCATTTGTTTCTGATCTTGAGAGTACGCTGAAGAATTAAACAGAGGCTGCGATAGAAGAATCTTTTTCATCAGCAAAATCAAAGACTTAGTAGTTGTGAAGTTTGATGCAGCCAAGCTAGAGAACTGAATACCATGGACTGAAGGCATGGAATTGAAACCAGTCCATGGAATTCAGTTCTCAGAGCTGGGAACTGCCAAGATTCGTCACATCTTCTTTTAAAAGGAGAGGGGGTGCAAAGTCATTACATGAGAAAACCAGCCTTTACACCTTTGCTTCAAGATGTTTGCTCTCAGTGAGGGAGCTCACTGGAAGCTTTCTAAGACAGCTCCTGCTGCGGGTAGCAGAGCAGAGGATGGGATGGAATGGGGATCCAGTCTCCACCCACTCTGAAATATAGCAACACTGCGAGGTCCCAGCTCAGCAAAACACCACAGATTTCATGTTTTAAAGACAGGCTTAACTCTCACAGAGCAATATACATCCATCCACACTTCACCAAATTCATTTCACTTCACGTATTTTTTTCTGCAGCTGTCTCCAACAAGGCGTGAACCAGAGCAAGGGCTCCCAGAATTAAGACAGACAGAACCTTTTCTCTTTTTTCTACATAGGAAGCCAGGTGTCAAAGCACTTCTGAATTTGGTTCTTCAGCCTGTGCTTAATTTCTCTGACGTCAAGCCAAAGTGACTAATATACAACTACATATGTGCTTAAACAATGAACTGAGATCGTGTGACTAATCTGTTCCGTCCATCACAGCCACCAGGGCAACGTGCAGAACCAGAGCCTATTGTATCAGCCCTTGGAAACCCTTCCAATTTCAGTGGAAGATCTCAAGGGATACTGACACAAGTTATGTAAAGAGCAGCATATTTTCCTGAATCCAAAGCTTTGCTTGCAAGACAGTGCTGTAGATAGGAATGTGCAGTTAGCAGTTGAAACAGGATGGTCTTAGCAGACACAGCCACAGTAAAGTCCTCCCTTCTTCCAAGAAAACCCCTCTGACTTCTATGGAAAGCAGAATATTGAAGTCTCTGCATGACTCCAAAATAAGATGTGCCACCTGATGGTTTGTTTTCACTCTATGGCTTTTCTTAAGCTCTTCAAACATGCTACCTATTGCTTTTCCAACCTAGTCTCAGCTGTCTCATCTGCCTTGGGTGGTGGTTCTGATCCCAGTTGATCACCTTACGCTGACAACTCAGTGATCAAGAAACATTTTTGCTTGGGCTGCAACAAAGAATAAGCAGCCTACTACCAGCTCATACATTTCCAAATGACCTCCAGAGATCCCGTATGATCTGAAAGCATTTGACAAAAGCAAACGTAGCCTCACTGCAGCCCAATGGCAACTGGATGCATCACCAGGTCCCAGTGGCACAAGAGACAGAGAAGAGCACAGCAAAAGATGCTTGCAGTGCGGCTTCGCAGTAACCCTGGAATGCTGTTCCTGTTTTCCAGAACTAGACAGCAATTAGCAAATTGATTCCTTATGGAGAGCTACCAAAGAGCCAGAAGTGGGTGCATCTCTAAGCTCTTGGTGGAGATGCAAAACGAGTCCAGAATTTGACATTCTGAATTAAGAAAATGATCAGAAGGTCACTAAGTGTGCAGGAGAAGTGCTTACTAATGAAGCCTTTCACACACATACAGTATGTTCACAGAGTCCAGTTTCCAATAAAGGCCAAAAGGGATTAATTAGGACAAAAAAAAAATAATCACATAAGTATGCTTTAGGCTAAGGGTAAGAAATCACATTTCAATTTTGATACAACAGTGGTTAAAGCAGCATTTGTTGTTCCAGATCACAAGTGGAAATCTTCACGAACACGCCACAGGATTTAGACAACCAAGCATATAACATCATGAAAGGTAAACAGCCCCTGTCAAGAAAAGTCATTTTGTTCTTTAAACACCCCTATGAAACATCATTGCTGTAAATAGCACAAAAGAAAGAAATCACACAGAGTCTGACTGATCTTTACAACGCCCGTGTTTCAAACACGCGCATCCTGCACGGCAGGCCACACGCTGGTACAGCACCTCTCATTCGTGCTGAGCTCAGATGCAGAGACTGTGAGTATCAGCTATGATGTAGGCAACAAACAAAAAGCTCAGCTGTCCCAAATCCCACACTGCAGCCAGCATTTCTGATCAGAAGCCCTGACAGTGAGTTTCACACGTCTATCCTTATGAATTAGGCTATGGGCTACAATTTCACCCCCCAGTAGCCAAGATAAAGCTGTAACTACAAATAACTTCAGCAATGATTAACATATTCATGCACAATCAACTAAATAATGCGGACTTCATCTCAGGCATTCCTTTTTTTACTTGCTGAGTATTTAAGTAAATTGAAGTAGTAAAGATTTCCCTTCTTTCTATCACTCAAAGTTATTTCACTTATTCTAACAGTATGGAAAGAGAAGAATAAAATAACTTACCTTAATGTATTCAATAAATTCCTTCAGAAAGCTGCGAGTCTGGAAAGGAAAAGAATTGTTATTTTAAATTTATACATATTGAAAGCATCACAAACTTGCACAGTATTTAGCCTGTCTACATCTGAAATTTATATATATATATATGCATAGAGAAGACTTTGAAGTGGGGAAAAAAGGCATCTAGATTTAATCTCAACTAGGAATTTCCAATAGGCATTTTCTAAGCCAGAATATGGCTCAAGCACAATTTGTTTTCTGAAAGATGGTTGAACCTTTTCTTCTTCAAATCATACGTACCCTGAAACACTCACATCTGGGTGAGTCTGTGTATTAAGTACGTCCACTGAGGACCTTTTGTATGGAGGGAAAGTACAGAGTGATTCAGGAGGCAGCTCGTGCAGATGGTGAAGTGCAGCACACAGCTGCGCAACACATGTGGAAGCTCAAGCCCTTCTCAAAGCCATGCACCTGAAATCCGGCATTTTAATGTAAGCAGCTCAGTTTTCAAAGGCCATGCAAAAAACATGCACTGAAGTGAACAGGAGGTCGAGTTACTCCGCAACCCTGAAAATCAATCAGCCTTAATTAGCTGCTTAACTCTGCAGCCTTAGCTTCAAGCAGGAGTTTCAGCACGCTGCTCTCAACACCACGTGGCAGAGTCAGCTTGTACCAGGACACCAAAATGCTTCATGTGCATTACCCACCCTGAGACAGAAGGGTGGCCTGGCATTTTTGCAAGGCTGATGCTTCCAAATAACTACATGCCTGTGATCACTTCTGAACATGACTTTCAAATTGCCTGCTATTAAAGCTTTACCTCCCCACCCCTATAAAGATATATCTGTGCTGAGATCCATGCACCATCAATTGCCTCCCAGGCTCTTTTTGAGTGAGGAACACCCTTCCCTCTTCCCACATACAGAAAAATTAATTTCTCTTCACCTGTGTTCCCACAGCTGCCTGTCAATAAATACTCTCTACCTTTCAAGGGAGTCTGAAGTGGAGAATTTAACGTTTTAGCTACATGATCTTCTAACAGAATAGACACAATATAAAACGGGTTTTCAAAAGCAAGTACTTGTTTAATTCTTCTCTGCATCTTAGGAAGCTTCCCATCATCACATACAACTTCTCTTGGTGCTAACCCTGGCACAATAGAGGAATTTCTGTTAATAGAAAGGGTTCCATGGTGAGAATCTGTACCCATGGTCAGCGTATACTGACTAATTGCAAGCCCCTCAGCCCACGCTCAGTGATGCTGAGTGCAAATGTATTTAAATTCAAGAGGGTCACTTAGGCAGAGGAAGAAGGGGAACAAATCTACATGGCCCCCCCAGAAAAAAAGTACCTATCATGTAATCCACTGGACAGCCCGAATTTGGCAGCTGAAACTCCAGAGCCATTTCAACATTTGACTGCAATTAAAATTAATTTAACACGTTTTCTCCTCAGCAAATTGAGGGTTCTACCTCCCACAAGAGAACCTTTTCAAGCTTGCTGCGCTATTATGTCAGCATCACATTTCAACCACCATCGCCAGCAGCTCGCCTGGAGGCAGCCACAGGAGGAGCACACTGGAATATTATACAGAGTTTGAAACCCTATCAATGACTTGCAGTCATTTGCAACACTGAGCAGTTTTCCAGTGGAAAGCCCACAAGCACCTAGATTGTGTCCTGTGATTTCTCCAGCTTTCTCTCAGCTCGATTTTTCATTTGATTTCACACCACCTAACTCCAAATCTGCTTTCATCTGTCTTGCAACCACACGGGACCGCAGTAGGGTAGAGTTGGGGACAGTAGAAGAGAATCTGCCTCCTCATATTAGTTTTATTTCAGTCCTTAGACAAAGGGAAGACAGAACTCATTCTCAGTGATGTGCACTTGCCTGAGCACTCTGAACTAAGTGAGAAAGTCTGGAATGAGGAACTGTAGCATTCCCCAGGAAATTACTCCAAGTTAATACATACTACATACACATCTCTTCAAAGCAAAACCATTTGTCTGGATCCCATTTTGAAGTCCATTTTACAAGAGACAGAATGCAGTAAGGACAATCTGAATTTAACAGTGATCAAGAAAGCTACAATAACAGACTAGTGTACATACCTCTTCCTCTGTCATTGATTCTTCAACCCCTTCCTCTTCAACTACAAAACTCTCCTTCAGCTTCAGGTACTCTTCATACTCTCTCTTCTCCTCTTCTTCCTTTGCCTTCCTTTTCTCCTCTTCCTAGAGAGAAAAGATGACATGTGGTCAGCACGCTCCTCCCCAAAGGGGGTTTAGTTTTAAGTACAGTTGCGTTTCCTTTATCTGCAGTTTGGTCCTACTGTGGCAGACTGCAGATAAAAAGCTTCTAAAACACGTGAGTTCTCCCTTGATGGTATCATTCATTTCAAAAGCTGCTCTGACACTCTTAAGATTGCAGTCATCCTAACACGGTGTTGTAAGCCTGCACAAGACACCTAGGCTGGCTCTTAACAGGTCTGACACAGGGGAGAAAACCACTCCTATATAGCAAAGCTGCTTTTGTAATTTGCATGAATGTGTTTCTTCTGAACACTGAGCGACAGGAAGTTCCTGCCCCTAACTGCACTTTGATGCAACACCCACATTTCTGTATCCAGCCCCAGTTCTGCTCTGACATGCACCAGTGTCCAACGGGAATGAACACAAAGAGAACTGGAATTACACTGGTCTCCATCTGCGTACATGAGTAAGTTGGACTGCAAGAGCTTCAAGTAAATCACTCGTGCCATACAGCAAAATACGTCCACGCTGAACGTGAAGAACTGTGCCAACTGCTTTATGCCGAGAGAAGTTGTATTATCACATAGAAAGGAGTTTATTTTGTAGGTTTTGATGAATGGTCAAACCTAAGTTCCACTCTTAGTTACTCACAACAAGAATAGTATCAGTTACCTATGCTGAAAGAAATGGTTTTCAAAACCATGTGCCACAAAGCAATAAAAAAACAACCAGAAAACCCTAAACGCAACATCAGTGGGGCAGAGAAACTGATGGTTGCACAGCACCCGGTACAATGAGATTCCAACTTCACAAACCTCTGCTTGCTATTACAGCACAAAGGATTGATTAGTACTTAGAAACACGAGTTCTTCAGATTTTAGTGTCAGCCTCTGTCCTTTCCCTTTACTATTAGCACGGGAATCGATCTCCTAAAGAACAACTCTATTGATTCCTATGTGCTTGCCATGCTACATCTTCAGCACTAATATGGCAACTGCTTCCTTAAACAGCTCGAAAGCAAACACTTGTTCTATTAAAACAGGGGGAGACAGGAACAAGTCATTAAGTATAATATGAATGGTTTTCAGTAAAGGCATCATGTGAGGTGCTGAGCTGCCAGAAACAGGTGCTGCAGTATTGCCCTTAATTAAAATCACTGAAAAAGTCTATTCAGCCTTAATTGCATTCAGCCAAACCCTGAGCAAGTCCTGAGGAGGAAGCATTTTCCACAGTGACATTCAAGGATGAGAAAACCAGAGCTGAAAGGATCTTACTGAATGTGAAGAGTCAAAGCCATTTTTAACCATTATCTCACGAAGAAATCCTGCAGATCTGAGGAAGCACTTGAGACAAAATGAGACCATTTTCTAGGTCATTCATCACCATAACGATTATTAATAAAAGCTCAGCAATAATTTCTGTCCTTGTGTTACAGGTGCCAAAAACAACACAACCATAGATCATTCAGAAGTGTTCAACTGGTCTTTGCTTGAAAGTACATCAAATTTAATCTTCATCCTGGAAATGCAAGAGTAGGGCACTTAGCTAAGCATTTCCAGAAGCTTTTTCCATCACCCAGAAGAAAAAAAAAAAATGCAGCCACTCCTTGCTTCCCCCACCTAAATTCAACCACAATTTAAGCTGCAGAAAAAGAAGGAGCTGCAAAGTGATTCAGAGTAAAAGGAACCAGCAACAGCAGTAGGAGCAGGGCAGGGGGGAGTCCTGCTGAAGTCATGTTGTTTGTTAGCACTCATTGTCAGCTGGTGTTCCACCACCACACCAGCACTCTTTCACATGCCCAAGTCATGCAGCAGCTGCATGGAAGGTGCAGAGTCAGACATAGCCAGGTTCCCATGAAAAACAGCCTGTGGGTTATGCATAACCCACACATGGAAACACTCTCAGCACCCCAGGGACTACTAATTAAACAAAGCCCAATACTCGCTGCCTACGAGTCACACAGAGGGCACAAAGCTCAAACATGACTTTTATAAAGCCTGTATTTTTATCAGTCAGGAGGGTTTTTTTTGCTTACCCCCATTCTAATGTCCCATTAAGCACTGTGGATTTAAGTGGTAATGCACGTCTGCTTGGAGGAGAGAGAATAGTTGGGCCACCTCCCTTCAGCAATGGGTGTGGTGGTGGGGAAATCCCAGCTCTATGGAAATTTGGTAACTGCTGATGTTCACCTTCAACTGCTTTTTTTTTCCCCCTAAACTCTGCAATGGGTCCCCTGCTCTCCTCACCCACTTCAACCTTACCAAAACCAGGGGCTTGTTACAGCATAGATTTGTTTTCTAACAGCTTTCTATACCACGCTTGAGGAATGTGGATCTGGGCAGCCTGGTCTGGAGGGTTGAAACTAGATGATCATTGTGGTCCTTTTCAACCCAGGCCCTATCTATGAACTTACCTTCCCACTGCTCATTGCTTACCTTGAATGCAATGATTATTTCCTCCATCAATGGCACAAAATCCCAATCTTCCATCAGCTCAAACCCAGAGGGACCTGAAAACTCTCTCAGATTTGTAGCTGGAAGCAGACCCTGACTTTTGGGACCACAGAGCCTTCTGGAGCCCTGAGATGCTGCTGAGTAACTGAGAGATTACAGCCTTTGAAGGTTTACCATGCATCACTATTTTTAACAAAGGGTGAAGACCCTTACAGCACCATTTAGCCAGAAGACAGCAAGCTACTGTTCCTAGCTTTCCGTGCAGTAACCCATTTAAGGTGACACTGACACTGAGTGGTATTGGCCTATACACTAAGCAGCTCTTGTGAGAGCTTTGCCTAAGCAGCTTTCCCAGAGAGCAAACTGCTAGTTGTGTGCTCTGCCATCTCTCCTCCAAATCAGATAAAGGACCGACTTGCTGACAAACAAATCATTTATAGGCAGCTTATTGCACTGTGCAGTGGAAGAGATCACACTGTAAGAGGAATGGAGAGCAAAGACCAGGCTCTCTGCAACCACCACCTGCTTGCAGTCATTCCTTGCCTGCAGCTTGTAGGAAAAGCATGGCAGTTCCTATGCCAAACACTTTGAGGTTCACAGAGCATAGAAATCCTCCTCATAACCACTCTATGATATCACATCCAGCTTTTGTGCTGTTAGTACAGCATCTGCAGGAACCAAATAGGGACTTCACAAATAACTGATATGACAGAGTAGACTGAATCTAGGCTGGATGCGGCTCTGGGCAGCCTGGTCTGGTGGCTGGTGACCCTGCACATAGCAGGGGGGTTGAAACTAGATGAACATTGTGGTCTTTTTCAAGCCAGGCCATTCTATGATTCTATTCTGAATTAAACATTCCTTCCCCATCACTGTTCAGACAGAAATAAAACCTTTAGGAAGATGCAGTGTCTCCTACCAGTTCTCATCTCACCAAGATCTGAGTAGGATGGGTCTTCTGCAACCTTTTCAACCTATACTTTCTTAAAATTAACTTTTGGGAAAGCATGTATTCCACAGTTAAATAGCAAATAACCGAAACTTTAGGGTCTCAGCTTACAACAACTTCAATAACACCCTGGGGACCACGAGCCACTCCTCCACTCCTGAAGTTTTAAAGATCCAGACCACTCTTACTCAGGTACTGAAATGCAAAGCTGAAAGCCTAATTGACATTTCCTGACTTTGGAAAGTTTGGGCACAGCTGTCCTTGAGCAATACAAACCTTGTTCTAATACAGCAGTGAACAAATGCCAGCCCCCACTCCCACTGTGGCTTTTTATTTCACAACCACTGAAAGCTCACTCAGTTGAAGATCAGTAGTTTCTCTACTACAAACTGTGCTTCAAGAGCAGCTCACTCTGCAGTGCATTTGCAGGCAACACACCCTGATCAACACTGCATTTTAGTGTAGAAAAGAGATAGAATCACTGTGAGCCCTGCATCTGCATAAACCATATGCAGTTTCCTTAGCACAGCAGAGGTAGGCTAAGGAACTAAAACCTACAAAAATCCCTGTGCAGGGTGAAGAAAAAAAAAACAACACAACTTTCTGGCTAGCAACCTGCAAGACTTTTTGATGAAGACACTGTTTTGCAACATCAGAGGAAGTTCGCTCTCATTGATAAGGTGTCAGTTGGTAAACCATCTCACCACTAAAAAACTCCAGGAGTGAAAGGGAAATCCCCAGGGTAAAGCAGAGCTGAAGCAAATGCCAGTTATAAAGGAGCTTCCTCACATGTGTAGCCAATCAGGTCATCTGAACACTGGAAAGGAAACTTGAATTTAAAAATATGTATTATTTGGTTTGCAACACAGGAGCCAAGGGGCAACCACATTTTATTTATTCGTGCATACAAATATGTTTAGACAGAACCAGGGGGGTGTTTTTCTTCATGAATACACAAGATCTTAGCCCCTGCAGTCCCCATGGAAGGGAGAGTTCCCACTTATACTGCATCACAGTATAGAGCTGCCCAAAAATAACTGCAGAGAGCTATCTTTGCCTATAGAAGAAAGAGGGCTTTCATGTGACTCAAGAATTCATTATTTCCACTAGTCTCCCTTTCTCAAACCGCTTGCAGGGGATGCGTGTGAAAGGCTTGGCAACTCCAGTGACTTATCAAAGATCAGGACCAGGTTGCCCTAGGAGGCTGTGGATGCCCCATCCCTGCAGGCATTCAAGGCCAGGCTGGATGTGGCTCTGGGCAGCCTGGGCTGCTGGTTGGTGACCCTGCACACAGCTGGGGGTTGAAACCAGATGATCATCGTGGTCCTTTTCAACCCAGGCCATTCTATGATTTCTACAGGATCCACAACACAATTTTGTATCTTCTTCTGTTTGGCTTCCCCCCATTATTTGAGGGACTTTCATACAGCATTTAACAGAGCAGGAATCATCCAGAGCTGTTGAATAGGCCTCAGTTGTTGAAAGGCTGCAAAGCAGCTCTCCTTGACACAGAGCCAGTCTCAGCATTCATGGAAGTCAGCACAATTGTGGGAGCACTTCTTGGAAGAGGGAGCAGGGGAAAAAAAACCAAAAAACATGCAACTGAAATTTCCCCTACTATTGCACAGGCATGACTAAAGCAAATATGAATAGCAAGATAGATTTATGCATCTGAGTAATATTCGAGCTTCTAGCTGTCCTTTGGAATACCAGGCACAAAATTGAGGTAAATCAAAGCCTTAATTCACATTCCTCATTTTCATTTGGCCTTGCAAAATGAAGGTGAAATCATTGTAGTACAGTCTTTATTAGGTATACCGAAGATCAAAATGAAACCAAATGAGATTCCCCTCATTCAACCAAAATAAATTATTCAGCTTTAAATTGAAAAGGAGGTGATGATTAAAAAAAAAGTTAACTATGTTAATAAGCACTTTCTTCATGAAGAGATCTCAGTCTGGGTGGAATTACACCCTTATTTGCTACCCAGCTCTTCAACTGTGTCCAGGTGATCCTGATTAGCCAGCTGTACTGCTAAGCCCCAGGACAAACTTGGAGGTAACCAACAGGACAACAACTTTGTCCTGGTTTATAGCTCACTTTGAGCAAGCTGGCCCAGCTCAGCTGCTGTGTGATTAGCAATCCACCTGTCTTATGGACTGCCACTCTGGAGTTGAACTGCTCTTAGCCTTGTCCAAAGGAACTGACACCAAAGCAATGCTAGCATCCAGCCAGGGTGCCTTCCTAATCTCCCTCAGAGCATTGGACTGTTCTAGTTCATTTCAACCAACTCTTCAGGGTTTCAGGGAGGAAAGAAGGACGACAATACACTTATTAAAAGAATACACCACTAGAAGAAAACATGCCATCTGTGTTCTCCCTTATGCTTTGACCTGAAGGGTGGAAAAGTCCCCCAGTAAGCAGGAAGGACAACAGATGGGTGCTTTAAAGGCAGCTACAGTTCACCTGGCCTCTTTCCGAGCTGGAAGTATAGGGAGAGAAATGAGAAATGCTAAGAAGGGGAGCGAACTGCAAGGCAGAAGATGGTGCTATTGAAGTGCAAGGGCAGGGGGAAAGTATTAAACAGAAATCCATAGGAAGCCAGGTCTGACAGTTTTGCTGTTGTGAAACAGCTCTGACTAGCCAAAATTAGACTTCATACCCTCAATAAAAGAAGGGAAAAATTGTCTTTTCTTCTTTGAAAACGTTATCAGCAGAACACCTCACTTGCACAATCTGTGCTTACAATGAATTAAAATAAATCTGCTCACCACAAAGCACAGATTTGCACATTTAAGCATCATGGAAAATTCATGCTGAACGCTGGGGGCTACACTCCCCTGGGACTGCAATTACTCAACACAGGATTGCACAGAACACCTTGCTCCTTGCCTCCCAAAGCACGCTGCAAAGCTACCACACAACTTACACAAGCACCAAAGAGCACGAAAGCTCCAGTTCTTAGCCAGCAGCACTGACTCCTGGAACACACAAAGCAGCTTTGAAATCAGTTTGCCACCCCCACTGATGAAAGGTTTTTCCACAAAGACACTTCAGTCGCACAGGATCTGTTTTTCTGGGTCACTCCTAACGTGCACCTTCATATATACAGGTTGAAAATCTTTAATTATAAAGCACATGTAAATTTGTGTAATTAGAACTAAACAGTATAATTTCACATGACAGTTGCAGAAGTGGTTGATAATGCCTTTCGCTTTCTGCCCTGCTGGTTACAGCTGTCAGGCAGGCAGATCTAACGAGCATCAGCAAAAGACACAAGTTGCAACATGAAAAATGATCAACTATTGGAACTGGGGCTCAGCATGACTGAGACATTTGCTACCCCTGGAGACACCAAAAGCTTATCTGGACAAGGTTCTGAGCAACCTCCAGAGATCCCTTCTAACCTTTGCCATTCTATGGTTCTGAGAACTAAACTTTTATCAGACATCAAGCCAACTTCTCCTGCAGCTGAATACAACTCCTTCATAAACGTGCACTGAAATAGACTCCATCAGACTAAGGGCCAATTTTATAAGTTACGTTTGTCAACATAAACTGACCAAACAATCTGTCACTATGGAACAGGAGGCTACTGGATCCACTGCAGGAGAGGTTTCATTTAGCCCTGGCCTCGACTGTGGGTTGGTCCTTGCTGCTAAGATGTGTGCTGATGTTTGGAGGAAAAGCTTTCACTTCTGCCAAGCACTTGGGGAAACAAAACTGGGTCCTGCAGTTGAAATCACCAAGTATCACTGTAATTCATAAAAAAAATGGAGCAACAAAACACAAGATGTAATAGCATTGAATACCAAAGAGTTTTGCTATCAGAGAAGCCATCTCCAAGACAAACTTGATTCAAAATTTCCACCTATAAATGCAACCAATCCCACCTGCCGCTCTTCCTCAAGGCGGATTCTCTCCTCTTCTTTCCTCCTTTCCTCCTCTCTCTTTGACTCAAGTTTTCTCCTTTCTTCTCGCTCTGCTTCCTCAGCCTTAAACACAAACAACAAAAAAGACCTTTAAACAACCAAAGAAACGCAAGACAGGCTTTAATCTCCCTCAGTATACATCTTTTACCTTCATATTGTAAAGACTAAGGGGGACGTTCCTGACTATCTTCCTGTATGCATGTTCAGAAATAATAACCTAATACAACAAGTCACTATGATTCAACTTTCCTCACCCCCCCAATCTTCAGAATATTTAACATTGTGGTAGGTTTAAAAATTACTCTTCTGACTTGAAAATGCTCATTGAGAAGGAGACAAGGCAAGCTTTGTATGTGCACATACCTTATAATCAGAGCGGTATTATGGAATATCATAATTATTCTGAGGTAAAGGGAAAAAAGAAAAAAAAAAAAAAGAGAAAAAAATCCCTAAAAGCAAATAGATGAATTTTAACATGGGGAGAATCTCTTAAAGAGAACGTTGTGCTTGTCTCTTCAAATCTACAAATTCCTACTATTAGGAATAGTAGTTATTATAGTCCTATTAGTTTGGAGATTGTCCCAGAACAGTAAAAATAAAGATATTTTGTGTATTGTTTAGAAACCTTTTGTTTCTTAAGTTGTGCTTTAGTGGATTTGTGGTTTTGAACGTTTCAGCAAAGACGACTTAACCGAAAAATTTATTTGTCTACGTGGGAAAATAAAAATCAGCATGTTTTAAAATGAAACAGAAAGATTCCTCGCTCAACCAAGCGATGCTTATCATTCAACTTTGCTCACATTTTCCACAAAAAAAAAGCAGCTAATTAAACAGAATGACTGTGGAAAGCAATGATAAAACGCTTCAAAGGGAGCGAGTGAGAAAAGGATGGTAAATGTATACAACGCTAATCAGGTTTGTTGCTAACCAGCCATCCTTTCTATAGGACAAACCACCACGGTGGTGGTAAAGCAGGAACTGCATGCATACCTCAGGTACCTCAAAATTCTCCTGGGTTTCTGTCACCACCAGTTTTTGCTGAGTATCACTGTTCAGGTTTTGCTCTGAGCTTTGCACGTGGCAGGAATGCTTACCTCTCTCTGAGCTTTTCTGGCTTGTTTCTCTTCTAATTTCCTCTGCTTTTTTGCTCCAATTTTCCCCGTCACCTGAAGTTCTGGCACCTCCTCAGCATCATCTTCCTCTGCAAGATTGTATTAAAGGGCAAACAACAAGTTGTAAATTGCACGTGAAAAGTCCATTCAGGAAACATGAAACGTGACTACTTCCTAGGAAAACAGCAGCACATGAAAAGGATGCACACATGTATTTCAAACAAGATAGATGGAAAAAGGCAAAAAAAAACCAACCTTCCAAAGTAGGAGTAACGAGGCAACACCAACTCAACTCAGAGGTGAAAATGTAGTTGATATTTAAATCCTGGGTTTAATTGCAACAAAACCATACGTAAATAGTTCACTGTTGTATGACAAATGGATGTTTATAAAGATGATCTCTGTAAATGTGGAATATGAAAGAGCTTTTAAAAGATGGCTGTTTCCTTTCCCCCCCTCCTCCACCCTCACATATTTCACAAGTATTTGGCCACTTCATTTCCTAAACAAAATTTAGCCCTCAATCTTAACACAGACTGACCATGGCCTTCAAAGGTCATCAGCTCACTCCATCAAACCTCACCTGGAGATGACTGTGGTGTGGCAGTTGCCAAAGTTAGTTTGGCAGGGCTGGCAGCAGAATATTCCCCCATAGAGAACTCTCCAGAGAAAGTGGCTCCTTTCTATTGCTGTGAAGGAACCCAAGGGAAGTGCTGTTTAAGAAGCACGTGGATGAGCAATGCTCACCCTTCTTTTACATGCAGACCTACCTCTGAAGCACTTTTGTTTTACTAATTTCAATACACAGTATAGTGCTATGGTTAAGCCACTGAGACACATCAACAGAACCAAATGTAATTGAGATCTGTGTAGGTGGCTCTCAAGCAATTTAGATGTTTTCAGGATATGGAAGTTGAGATGAGGCAGGCTTGCTAGTTTGGGCTTCAGAAACACTGGCATCTGATCACTGATGCCCTTCCTCCATCTCAAAGAAACACTGTCTAATCTGAGTGTCCCCAGCACACAGTTGCTTCTATAATTTTGCTGAACCTTAAAATATATTGATTTTTAATCCCAGGCCAAGGGGAGGTCCAAATGCAATAGGTGAGCAGCACAGCATTAGCAATTACTACTCCCAGTTGACAGGTTGCCCAAGGAGGCTGTGGATGCCCCATCCCTGCAGGCATTCAAGGCCAGGCTGGATGTGGCTCTGGGCAGCCTGGTCTGCTGGTTGGTGACCCTGCACATAGCAGGGGGTTGAAACCAGGTGATCATTGTGCTCCTTTGCCACCTGGGCCATTCTATGATTCTAATGCTGGTATTATCCCCTAAAAAATTATTTCTGGGAAAACACCACCTCCAACACAATTCAGTTCGAAGCTCTGAGTGCTTCCTGGATTTCATCTACATTGAAGATACCTGAGCCAGAGGTCAGGCAGAAGCTTTTAAAGCATTCTTCCAGTCCTGCATCAAGCATGCCTATGTTCAGTAGTGTCTGCTTTCCTTCAATTTAAAGCATCTGATGTGATCCCTTAGGTCCTGCTTCCCTCCAAGCTTCTTCTAGTGCATGGAGTTACATCTAACAAAAGCCAAGAGACAGTGATGCAGATGCAACCCGTGATTCAGCAGAGCATTAAATGTTAACAATGCACTCAACCTGGGTGCAATTAACATCTGCTAAATAAACCTGAATACGCTGACAAGAGGATGAGCACTTGGTATGAGAGTTTGCTGAATCAATCAGTTATTACAGTGCAAGAATAGCTGCACCAAAAGCAGAGAGGATGCTGCACAAAACCAGATTGTTTTCTTTTGTTCAACAGAAAGAAGCTACTGGAAGCTATAATTTCAGCCACATGAAAAGTGCTTTTCACATACTCATATGTAGCTGACAACAGTCCACTGTACCACGCACTGTAACTGCTGGTGTGCTTCAAATGTGATGTGACACAAATACAGCTTTCAGAGAACCTCAGCTTTCCCTTAGTGTTTTAGAGGCAAAACAGCATTTAGTAGTCATGCAGTTGTTTGAACCTCTTGAAATTTAAACAGTTCCTTTTAAAAATATCTTCCAATACCATTAAATAAGCTTTAGTATACTGATGCTCTCTGTAAGGACAGGGATTTACACAGTAGTGTACAGAGTAAGTGAAAACAGCAAGTTGAAACGTGCCACATCATGACTTTGGATACCTTTGACATCAGTGTTAGAAGGCCTTGCTTCCTCCTTAGTTTTGGAAGTAAAATTTCAAGGTCAAATTTCAAGGTCAGGCTGGAAAGGGCTCTGAGCACCCAACAGAGCTGTGGGTGTCCCTGGTCACTGCAGGGGGGGTTGGACCAGATGGTCTTTATGTGTGTCCCTTCCAACTCTAAGGCATTTATGATTCGATTATTCCCATCCCCCAGAAAGAGTGCTAGCAGTAGATATGGCTACTCACACTGCTGCTTGATTTACTGTTTACACAACACCCTACAAAAAAGGGTAGGAAAAAGAAGGGAAGGTGCCAGGCAAAACAAAATTAATCCTGAAGACACCAGACATATG
This sequence comes from Lagopus leucura, assembly GCF_019238085.1. NCBI lineage: Eukaryota > Metazoa > Chordata > Aves > Galliformes > Phasianidae > Lagopus > Lagopus leucura. The sequence continues at coordinate 67,785,461 of NW_024962264.1, forward strand.
CATGCTATTGAGACTGAATATATGACACCAGCTACTGGAATCAGCCCACCATATGGAAAGGTGTGGGCATTCATGAGCAACACAGCATAACAATGACTTTTTTGTTTGTTTGTTTGTTTTTTTTTTTAAGTCTGATAGGTACCCATTCTAGGAAACAAATAAGACCTCATGCTTATTAATCTGCAGCTGCAAAAATCAGTCTATGCTACAGATAGAAAAAGGACAGCAAATAAAGGACACGAGCCCCTGTGAGCTGAAGTCAAACAACTTCAAGCTCTCTCTTGAACCAAGCCATATGGCATAACTGAGAAACCACACACCTAACCTCTTTCTACACGCCATCTGCACTTGTCTGAAGGGCAGGAAGAACACTGTGGATACTTTGATATCACTGAGGCTCTATATGAAGAGTAGCAAGTCAAAAGTCACTTTTGATTCACTAGTTAGGATATTAGTAGTCGAAATTTAACTGTACTAAAAAGATTTTCCTACTGATTAAGCACTAAAATTATTCCCATTACGTGCATTACTATTACTCTATTTCCAACTGTTTCACAAGAACACCATGGGATCACATCAGCATTTATGCACCACTAAGTGGAGATAATGATTGCAATTCATTTTAGATATTATTCCTCCCTCCAGATATTCATGCAAGACCTTTTCATGGGAGATTTTTTCATGTAAGATTTGAATGCTGGATTTAAAAAGCAATAATGGGCATTTTAACATGGCCAATCACTACAGGTTATAAACATACATAGACTGTATTATTTATTTTGTGCTTTGTTTCTCAGTTGTGATTGATACTTGTAGAGGAAAACATGCAATCCTAACCCCCCAGTATCTTGCCAAGCAAAAGAAGAGAGGAATCTATGATTTAATTTATGTTGTAACCATTAGCTTTACCTTATATTTTAACTCACAAGCTAGAGGCTATGACAGGATTATTAAAAGCTCTTGGCTTTATCATTATCAATTGTGTAGAAATCATTTACATTTAACCCAGCTTTCACTGCACTGCATATTCCAGTATCTGTTCTCAGATGTACAGGCCTAACTACTGAGAGAAAGGCAAAGAAAACTGGGCTAACTACTGAGAAAGGCAAGGAATAAGATGCCCAAAGAGGCTGTGGATGCCCCATCATTGTCCTCTGACAACAAACAAATGGGATCTGAAATTAACACTACTTATTCTCATTACTCCATGCCACAAACAATCCACAACCTGACTCCGATTCATCCCTTTTCCTTCCACTGCTTGGCCTCTCCTGCTCCAATTATTAATATTGGAAATCTACACATTCATTCCTTGCAGTAAATTGTTGTCTTTGCCATAGCTAGCCCCACAAAGCCACCTCTGTTTGGGTTTAGTTTAAATTAAGATGCAACAGAGGCAATCAAATCTGTTATCAAACTGGGCTATCAGGAGCAAGCTAACCACACAAATACAGAACTATCCTTCCAGACTCATTTTCCATTGGGAAAGGCACATGCACTGTGCTACAAGCATGCAATACAGATACACTTTGAGGCACACAGGTTTGAATGACAGCTGCTTCCATTGCAGTGGGCTGCAAGACAGCAGCATTATGACTAGTTTGAAGTTGTGCAACATAAGCCAAACTCTTCTAAGTCACATCGAAAGAACGCAGTTCAGGGGCTTCAGTCATTTGGAGAATTACTTTGTAGCCCATGAAAAGCATCTCCCCAGCAATCTTTGGTCATCAGAAAATATTAATAGATGTTGACTTTCTCAAAGGAGATGACCTCCTTTGAGTATTCCACTAACCACTGAGAATCATTACTCAGCCAAACCCAGCCAGCGTAGGCAGCTGGCTAGCAGCTCTGTCCCCACAGTGCAGTGCAGCCCACATGGAACCCATGAATAAGGGACCTACATACACAGCGTGGGCTGCAATTCTGGTAGGAAAGTCAAGGCATTTATTGCTTTCCTCTTTGCTTTCTGTCTGTACCAACCTGCAAGTAATTTAGTAATTTAGGTGCCTTACCCCACCCAAGCTAGAGGAAGAAATTAGTCTGACTTAGACCCACTTGCAATGGTTGGAGATTTGAATATTCAGTTACTATCCCTGTCTGTATTAAATGACTCCTCCCTACCTGAACATGCAAGGAAATAAAGCTAAGCCTAACAACTACAGAAAGGATAATTAAAGGCTACCAAGGTTCTGATCCTAATGCCACAGTTTTTGCCTCTCCCTTTCCCCCCCCCATTACTCTGTAAGAGATTTTGATACTGGCACAATATGACAGCTCAGCACAGGCAGCACAAACTGTGGGCTACAATTTTACCTTTGAAGCTCAGGTTAGATGGAAAACAGAAAACCTTCACGCTAACCACAGCTCCAAAGCCTGCAAGGGTTGCGTTGAGCCCATTTCTTAACATCAGCAGAACTGGCTCCTGGCAGGCAGAGTACTGCAGTGCTAACAGCAGCTCCTACCTGACACCATTTCTATGTCTGTGGCAGTAACACTGGCAGTGAAAAAAATCCTCTTCAGCTTAGATGTCTAGAAGCCTTCTAAAGCAACAAGAACACTCACAAGTCAAGACGGAAGAAACCAGACTGGCTTGTTCTCAGTATGTCTCTCTACACCAGCAAATTCACTCTTCAGCCATGAGTGCCCCAACTGGTCCTGCATTGCACAGCCCTGCATGCATTCTGGGCACTTTTCTCATGCGAGTCAACTCATTTTTGTAACACAGAACTGAGCTGTGGTTGTTGGGACAACCTGCCATTTCAATAGGTTAAAGGGAGGCAGCAATGACGCAGCTAAAACAGCCTCTGCCCAGAGGAGACAAATCCTAGAGGATATTCCAGGATTATTCCACGTGGCCACAGAATGGGCTTCAAAACATGCCATTCAGCCTTCTTCAAGGGAAGAAGCAACTAGGGGGGAAAACTAGGGACAGATGCTTCTTTCCACAGCTATACTATCAATGCCTACATGCAGTCTCCAAAGGCTGTGTTACTGCTGCATAGCAGCGCTCAGGCACTTGGAAAAGCCATCCCAGCATATGAATGGGAGACAAACCAAAAATATGTGGAAGTACAAAACAGAAGAAAAGAGCAAGAAGTTGTTTCAATATGAAAAAGATTAAAAAGTAGAAGAAATGTCATTTCAAAGAAAGCTTCATGCAAGAGCTGCAACGCTTGCATCTGATATACAGAAGGCTGCAAAAGAATTATTTATAAAGCCCAATGACACAGCCTCACAGTGACAAAATAAGAGAAGTCATTTGCTTTGACAGCCCACTTTCAGCCTTTGGCGTGAAAAACTTTTGATGTCTGGAGTTTAAGGAAAAAGCTTTTTCGATTTCATTTTCTTTGCAGGATGTTATCACATGGAAAGAAAGAACCAAAGTTGAAGAGTTCAGGCCTGTCAGTTTTCCATTTGCACAACTGTTGGACATAATTAACTTGGAGAGCATGTTTACCTGCCAACGTAAGTGGAAAATGCTTCCTACAAACTGCATGACAAGAAAGCCAAGAGAAAGTGCAATTATCCCCCAATTATGGCATCGCTCAGATGAGTGCTCACCACTTCTCACTAGCCTAGGCCAAAGCCATTACCTGGATCCCCTCTGCAAACTCAAGTGAAGCAAGGTCCACTTCTATTAATACCCGAGTAGAAACCTTAAAAACTTAACCTACTATCTGAGAGCAAAAGGAATTCAGTTAGAATCATGGTGATACCATCTTTGTGGAGTAACAGATGTGTGAAGTTTCACCAGAAGAGTGAGTGGGACGTGTGTGGTATAGAAAAGTGTTATTTATCACCATTTTCTTGCCTATAACCACACTAAAGAAGTGTAGCTGTTAACTGCAGATCCTGCACCAGGATCAATGGACTCGTTGCCAACAATCTGCTGGCAGGCAGAAGAAATGCTGCAGTCAGCAGCGATCTCAGCTAATTGGGCTTGATCCTGATCATCAACCAGATGGTTTCTCAGAAAGTAAACTCCAGATTTTGCAAAGGTTACATTAGGGAATTAATGCTTCCCACCAATTTACAATAAACACTGTAGAGCAAGGTGATGATTCTATTTACCTCAATTTCACCTGCATGTCTAAGAGGAAATACAAAAGGCAGCTTCTGTGAAGCAAGAAGAGAAGCTGTAAAGACAAACAAAACAGGGTCAGGCTGCATATGGTTCCCAATCTATTAAAATGAACACTTTTCTTCAGGAGCCAATTGTACCCCAGCATCTGCTGCTGAGGCCCAGTTTAATGCCTGGAAGCTGAACTGCACCAAGCATTACCTTCCACCCATTCCTCTGCCTGTTGTGCTCTCCTCTGGGCCATCATCCGGTTCCCCAGGTTCCTCCGGCGCCTCGGCATCCCATCGCCCCGCTCTTCAGCATAGGGCTGAGGTCTGACCGCTGCAGCCACATCTTGCTGGTGCTCCTCATCAGCTGCAGAAGAGAAATAAAACCAATGAGAGCTGTTATCCTTGCTTGCTACAGTTGTCCAGTCAGTTTTTGCAACCAGAAGCACAGTACTAATGACACGATACATACGGCGCTGTCTCTGTTCCACCACATTGATTCAGACTATGGGTCTGCCAATAAATCTGCATACAGAAGGAGAGCAGAAGTCTGCCTACATCTTCAAAGGTCACTCATCACCAATATACTTGTCACTCTCTGCATATACTTGCTGTTAATTAAGACTGGAGCAATATAACAGGAACAGTTGAAAGATGGTACAGGAGGAAGCAATGGACTGTGGGCTTGGTTCAGAAGTTCTCCTCAGAACCCCCTCCCCCCAGTTTCTCCTTGAGATCTCCATGATCCCACTGTTACCAACTACAGCAGCCATGCCAGAACAGTGATGATAATCCCAGATAATCCTCGATAGCTGCTTTGCATATTCCTTTGATAACTGCACATTCTGTTGATAAGAGAAGCTCGTATTTGTGTATGTTGTTACTTGCTCAATCCTGCAAAGTATTAAACACTCTGACCCTCATACAGCTCAGTATTCAAAATGTCTCTGAAAACCACAGAACTCCTCATTTATTTAAACTGAGGACACATTTTTGGGCTTTGCTGGATTATGTGGTGTCCCAGCAGGAGCATAAAGTGCTCTCTACGCTCTGCCAAATCTCTAGCAGCCTCTGATCCAAACAATGCCTTCTAAATAAAACTACCATTAGCATATCTGTCATCAGAAAATAACATTCATTATGACTACATCTACATGATGATCAAAGGTGTGCTTGCAGCTCATCCCAGTATACTTCAATTAGCTTCAAAGCAGCCAACTTCAGTGCTAATAACAACATAGCTGCAGCAGCACCGAGCTCAGAGCGAGCACGGGAAGTATTGGGCCAGCAAAGCTATTTGCAGTTCAGGCCTGCTGCAACAATGCTGTTAGCAGACCCCCAGGAAGCTCTGAGCACAAACACACGCTGTGACATTTTGAATTGAGTCACTGCTGTCACCCTCCTGTTCTCATCCACTCCTTCTGTCTGGGGACCAAACCAGAGCTGTAATAAATGACAGCACACAGGCTCTAGCAATCAGATAACTGCTTCAGGACTTGCCCGGGCCTATTTGTAGTGTGATGATGCTTATTCTGAAGGCTATTCAGCAGAGAAGGAAGCATTGTACTGCACAATAGCAGTTCACTTACTGAGGACGTTACTAAGTGCCAGAAATATTCTTAGTCTGCAAAAAGACTTTTTATACAGATGCAATATTTCTCTCCATAAATTATTGAGACACCCTGCAATTCAAACCTTGGCATCCCTCCAGCTGAAAGCTTCGCTGTGTCTACCTCAGTATTTTCCAAAGGTGGTTCTAAGCACAGCAAATCACCTGTGAAGCTCTAATGTCCATTCATTCTGAGGCTTGGTTTTGGTTTCTATCGTCCTGTGAAACAGAGACTGCTTTGCATTTTATGAAAGAGGAATCTATTTATGAGCCATGTATTCATTTCAAGCTGACATTTTTAACCCTTCACAGAGAAGCACGTGTGAATGAAGCTATCCTGTTTCCTCAGATTAATTCTCTCCGAGGGACACGGCAATATCTCAAAGCTTTTAATGGGGCTCAGAAAATAGTGAAAAAACAGAACCTGACCTATACAAATGGTCAAATCCATGAGGCAGCTGTTGGACAATACTTATCTTTTCAGATCTCCAAAGTATTCAGACAATTAACAGAAGACACCTAGACATAACAGGTTGTAATTTAGCAGAAAAAGATACACTTTACTGCATCTCTTTCTTTCCCACTGCCCTCAGCTTAGCTTTGCAAAGCATTCAGCTGGAAATCATCCGGGAAACATGATGTTTGTTCCTTGCATATCCATCCATCCCTCGTGAGAGGGAGGAGAAAAGAATCACCTCATCTACGTGCAACGTGCCTATACCTGCAGTTTGTCCGGGGTCAAAGATGTGTCTGTGCAGCTCAGGACTCACCTGCTCCTTCCAATTTCTAGGAATTTAATGTGCTCTCCTTCTCTTTTCACTCCCTCCTGCACTGGAAATAACAGACTGAGCAGAGGTATGACTGGTGGTTGCAAACAGCACAGAGAATAGACTTAAAAACCACCTTACTCATATTCTCAGAACCGGATTGACTGTCAGATTTGGGGTCAGGCATGATTTTCTGTCAGGTCAGGCCCTGGTGTTTTTCACCCCCCTTCTGCAGCACAGGGTGTGGTTCAGCTGCTGTGATTATCTGGATATATCTCAGTTCATTTTCCTGTAGCTGCAGAGGTCTCAGACTGAGCGGCACCCCAGGCTAGCCAGTTCATGCATAGATTAGTCACACAAGAACTAATTAGGCTTGATACAGAGCCATCCAAGTGAAATTCAATGACCAACATTATATAGGTCAGACAAATTGATCCGGGAGTTGCTTGGCGGTTTGCAGAGTGGCAGGCCAGAAGAAATTAATTAGATAAAGCCTTCAATTAACAGGCAATACAAACAAAAAATTAAAGAGACGTCTGGAAAACGGATGCAGCTTCAAAGCTTGGTTAGCTTTTATTCTAAGCTTTAAGATCTCTGCTCTCAGCTTTCCAAAAGGCCAAGGAGCCAAAAAACAGGAACAAAAACCTCATTTCAGGGGACAGGTTTGCTGCCACACTGAGAGCTCTGCGTTTTCAGAGACATCAGCACAGTGCAGAGGCAGTAACATTATTTCATACAGTTGCTGCAAGTCTGCACTTAATCAGAGCTCTTAGAGAAACAGCTCTGTTCTCTGCGTTCTGCTCTCTTTCCTAATCTGGATGTGAAGCACCACTGTCATATCACTACAATGAATACTGTGAAATCTTTCGGCATCTCGGCTTTCTAGGACCTGATTTTACAACCTCCATGTAGAAACCTGCTCCTTTCTGAAACTATGCAAACTTCCACTTGCTCAGAGTAAATACATTTTTCCCTGATAAGCAATCTTTTGCCTATCACAGCATGTTACCTTCAGTTCTATCAGATAAGCACATCCATCAGTGTAACACCTGGGCTGTCTAAGTTTCGAGGCAGTCTTCAAGACAGCAGGGAGAGCAGAGCTCCACCTGCTGCACCCTTAAGCACCAGCTATGCTTTCCTCAGCATTTACAGCATCCTTCACCTTCCTGCAAACCCATCCTGTGAAATTCAATGAGAAAGTGACTCAAAATGCAACAGGTGGAAGTTTACTCGGTGTTCCTGAAGAAGCACTTTTGCACAGTGCTGCTTATCTTACAAGAGCCCGTTTCCAAACATTTATGCCACACCATAAGTGTCAAACCCAGCAACGCTGCCTTTTTTCTACCCTCAGCAGAACAAGCTCAGGCATGAACTTGCTGGAACGACCTTGCTGCCTGAAGTGACCTGTCTCAGGAAATACAAAGTCACAGCAGTTACCTGATCGCCTGCCCCTGAAATGATGAGCAGCCTATTTTTGAAGATGTTAAAGGGTAATTCCGCAAGTGAGAGCATAAAGAGTCCTCATTCCTCAAGTCTCAGTCTAAGAAGGGAGGTCCCTAAGGTCAAGTTTCCCTTGTTTCAAGTTCTTTCCACGCAATAGGATACATTTAGTAGCAGGACCGCAGCAGCTTCCATTCCTATCTAAGACAAAGGAAAACAAATTCCCCTTGAAGACTTAATCTTGCAGAAATCCAAATACATTTAACCTCAGCAGTTGTGAAAAATAATTTGTTGTGCAAGGAGAATGAAGTCATCCCCACACACTGAAATGCCATAGAGGAGTTTTTACTGATAGAAAACAGGCTGTCAATTTTCCTCAAGCAGAGAGTAAAATAGGGCAAGACCAATTATGTCACAGAGATGACGCTGAAGAAGCAACTTCAAAACAATTACATTATTCTCAACATAAACTAATTGTAACCAGACTGCTCAAAAATAGCAAGGAAGCTTCCAGAGGAGTCAGATAATTTAAAACAACAGTTTGGGCTTCAATTTAGTTAGGATTTTATAAGCTTGAGAGGGAGAGAAAGAGAAATCCTCCCCAACCTCACAGCTTATGATTTGTGTAAGTTATAATACAAGTCAAGCTCAGGAAACAATTCATCTCCAGCAGTTTCATTTCTCTGGGGCAGGAATCACACAATTTTCCCAGATTAGCTCTAAGCAACAAGGAATCAAGATGATCAGAGGGCTGACCACCACTCCTATGAAGAAAGGTTGAGGAAACTGGGCTTGTTTAGCTTGGAGAAGGCTCTGGGGAGACCTCATTGTGGCCTTCCAGTACTTGAAGGGAACATACAAACAGGAGAGGGAACAGCTGTTTATGAGGGTGGATGGTGACGGGACAAGGGGGAATGGTTTAAAACTGAGACAGGGGAGGTTTAGGTTGGATATTAGGAGGAAGTTTTTCACCCAGAGGGTGGTGAGGCACTGGAACAGGTTGCCCAAGGAGGCTGTGGATGCCCCATCCCTGCAGGCATTCAAGGCCAGGCTGGATGTGGCTCTGGGCAGCCTGGTCTGCTGGTTGGTGACCCTGCTTCTAGTTGATCAGTATGGACTCTTTATGACTCTGCTTGCACTAACAGTATTTTCTCCCCACGGAAGAAAAAAGCAACACGATTAAAGCTACCTGACTCCCCACAGCAGAAAGAGAAACAACCAATGCCAAAACCAACTCCCAGTGCTGGGCTCCCCAATTCCAGGCAGGCAGGAAACTGCTGGAGAGAGCCCAGCAGAGTGCCAACTATGGCAATGGGCAGCTGGATGGGAAAAGGCTGAGAGCCCTGGGGGTATTCACCTGGAGAAGAGAAGGCTGAGAGGGATCTGATCAGTGCTTATCAATATTAAAAGAGTGGGTGTCAAGCAGAAGAGTCCAGGCTGTTTTCAGTGGTTCCCTGCAGGCACAAAGCAGAGCCCAGGAAGTTCTATAGAAGGGGGAAGAAGCGGGGGGGGAAGAAGGGGAGTTGTACTGCGGGGATCTCCAGCCACGCAGAGGTGGAAATGCTGCATCATCCCATCCCCAAACGGAGCTGCGTGCTCAGCGCTGGGATGGCCGGGAGAGGAACGGGTGAACCGTGCCTATTGCAAGGGAAGGCCCGAGGCGAGGCCTCACCCCACACCCCCCCCATACACACAGTGTTACCATGGAGATGCCCCCCTTCCCTCGCCCCCAGCGGAGAGGAGAACCAGAGCTCGGGGCTGCGAACCCGACCGTACCGCCCCAACCCACCTGCCGGAACCGAGCGGCTGAAGCGGGTGGCGAAGAAGAGAAGGACGGCGAGCAACGCGGCCACAACGGCGAGAAGCACCGCGTCCATCCTGAGCGCCGGCACGGCCCGCCCCGCCGCAACCACAGCGCCCGGGGAGAGGGGGGAGGCAGAAGGGGAAGGGGGGGCAGCACGTGGTACGTTCCGCTCCGCCCCGCCCCGCGCGGGGTGGAGGCGCCTCAGGCGGACGGCCGGCCGCGGTGGCGAGGCTGTGGGTGGTTATCGTTGCTCTAATCCAACCTAACTGCGCCGTGGGTTGGAAGGGACCCCAAGGGTCATGAAGTTCCAACCCTCTGCCACAGGCGGGGCCACCAACTCCATATCTGGCACTCGCCCAGGCTGCCTAGGGCTCCATCCGACCTGGAATGAAGCACCCACAGTCACTCATGGCGGCTGTTCCAGCACCTCACCACTCTCTGTGAAGAACTTTCCCCCGATATCCAATCTAAACCTTCCCTCCTTGAGCTTAACATCGTTCCCCCCTTGTCTTATCTCTATCTACCCCTTATCAGACAGGGAGCTGTTGGAGAGGGACCAGAGGAGAGCCACAAAGATGATCAGTGGACTGGAGCACCTCCCTATGAAGACAGGCTGAGGGAGCTGGGCTTGTTCAGCCTGGAGAAAAGAAGGTTGCGGGGTGACCTCATTGCAACCTTCAGTACCTAAAGGGAGCCTACAGACAGGAGGGGAATCAACTCTGCGAAAGGGTTGATAACAGCAGGACAAGGGGAAATGGTTTGAAGTTGAGAGAGGAAAGATTGAGGTTGGATGTCAGGGGGAAGTTCTTGACGGAGAGAGTGGTGAGGTGCTGGAACAGCTGCCCAGAGAGGCTGTGGATGCCCTGTCCATCCCTGGAGGTGTTCAAGGCCAGGTTGGATGGGGCTCTGGGTAGCCTGGGCTGGTATGAAATGTGGAGGTTGGTGGCCCTGCATGTGCAGGGCAGGCAGGCAGGGGGTTGGAGCTCCATAATCCTTGAGGTCCTTTCCTACCCTGGCCATTCTATGATTCTGTGGTTCTGTGGTTGGGTTTGATGATCTTGGAAGTCTTTTCCAACCAAGCTGAAGCTCTGAAATCTCCATCCTCCTCCACCCCCAAATCACAGCCTAAAGCATAAAGGGATATTTCAGGCCCCAAATTGCCTCCATGTGACCAGACAGCAGCTGGGCAAGCCAGGGAAGGTGCCAGGAGCTCCTGGTGGCTTTATTGGCTCCATCTTTTCCAGCTGCAGCCTCACCCCCATCCTTTCCAGGGCTGAATGAGCCCAGAGCTGGACTTCTGTTTGCCCAGAACAGAGCATCATTTTCATACTTAAAAAGGACTGATTGCATTAAAAGACCTTGGAGGATGGAGACTCCTCAGGCACGAGGGAGCCCAAACTGCCAGCTTTCTCTGGCGTTCAAGGCCAGATTGGATGGGGCCCTGGGCAGCCTGGTCTGGTATTAAATGTGGAGGTTGGTGTCCCTACATGTGGCAGGGGGTTTGGAGATTCATGATCCTTGAAGTCCCTTCCAACCCTGGCCATTCTGTGATGCTGTGATACCCAAGTCAAAAGTTGATTCCCCTCCTTTCTATGACCCCCTTTTGAATACTGGAAGGCTGCAATGAGGTCTCCCCACAGCCTTCTCCAGGCTGAACAAGCCTGTCTTCATGTGCTCAGCCCTCTGACATCAATGCTGTTGTCCTGCCATAGTGAAGCATCCCAATGACAGGGCAGGTGTGGGGGTCCTGCACCTGGGGAGGAAAGATAGCAGGATGCATCAGTACAGACTGGGGGCTGAGCTGCTGGAAAGGAGCCCTGTGAGAAGGGTCCTCCAGAGGTCCCTTCCAACCCAAGCCATTTTATGATTCTCAGTGTGACAGCCCAAAGCAATCTGGGTGCTCAAATGCCCTGCAGCCACACACCAGCACAGAGCAAGTAAAATGTATCCAGAAAGAAGCATTATTGCAGTGATTTTACTTTGTTTGTTTGTTTGACTGCCTAACTTGCTGTCATTTCTGCTCTGCTTGTTAGCAGTAGGCTACTGTAAAGGGAGCTGGTTGCTCCTGGATGCTGTCATCATCCAGCTAATGGCCTTGGTCTGCAGCCAGCCCTTGTTTGTACGAGTGGTACAGCTTTTATTTGCTTACTTGATCCTTACAGCCTTTAATAGCATGGTCATGTTAAAGATGTGCTGTCATCTGAGCCACGGTGGGATGCAGAGGTAGAAGATGATTTTTTTCCTGTAGGTGTCACCATTATGCCATATAGAAATAGCTTCAACTCTGCAGGAGATGAAACAGTGACTCAGTTGCTCAGCTCGGTTTGGTTGTGCCACCTGGGTCTTCCTTAGAACCATGTTACATCCCTGGGGCTCTATCTCTCAGATGCCTTTCTATATTTTCCCTTGTTTAGATCTGTGAAAGTCGCTCTGGTTCCTTTAATGAGCAAAGCATTCCTCTGGTTTCTTTCATATTCAAAGGGCTTTGAGGCTGACTCCCTACCAAGGCGCTAGGAAAACCTACATGAATTAGGAGGGCAGTGTGAAGGCTGTGATGAGCTGTGGGTGTTAGCAAGTTAACCTTGTCCCACTCAGTGCAAACACTGCACTACAGTGGGAATGAAGCAATCCCAAATCTGCAAACCCAAGCGATTTCCTCATTGCTTGATCCTGACGCTGACAGTTTTTGGGCCAGGAAAGAAATGTGCCCTGAGCCCTGTGGCCAGCTGGCACAAAATGCCCTCTTCCTTGCTGGTCTTGGAAAGCGTCTCGCTTTCCAGAAGAAGGTGACTGGATGTGAGCTGGCTGCTGGGAGGTATTCTTGGACTGTTCTGTAGCTGGGAATTATCTAGGAAAAAGCAAATGAGCACCCAAATTTGTCCCAGGGAACTTGCTCACAGTTTTCTTGCATGGATGATTATTTTCCAGTGCTTCAGCGTGCCCAGATTTACAGTATAGATGTAACTTTCGTGTAACAATATATTTACATGGTGAAACAACACTTTTCTGTGCCTGCTCCCCTACCACTTGGATATGTACCTTTGGTATTCTTCCAAACACTCACCCATAAATGTGTTAGCAAATGGATGCATTTCTGCATCCACTCCTTTGTGCCAGCACCTTCCAGGAAGCACTCAGAATGGCAGGATGGTGGAAGGTCTCCTATCAGTGTGCCAGAAATGCTGTGTGCATTGAAAGAGCTACAGATGTATTTTATTGATACAATGAGCTGATACCTTATACGTGGGAGTGACCAACTGGGACTGGGGTGAACCAAGTTTTAGCTCAGCACCTCCTCCAAGCATCTAAAGAGCCACAGCTCCAATATGAGCTAAGCTTGCGTTCTGTTTGCATTTGTTTCTTGTGCTGGAGTTACAGAAATTTGCATGTGCACAGGTCAGTGTGTCAGGGCTTCTGCTGCAGAGCAGAGCTGCAGCCCTGAATGTGGCTCTGGGCAGCCTGGTCTGGTAATTGGCTGCACATTGGGTTGAAACTAGATGATCACTGTGGTCCTTTTCAACCCAGGCCATTTTATTATTCTATGAACTCGTTTCTCACCCTGGGACAGTTCCTATTCATTTTCATCTTCCTTCTTTAGAGTCCATGGCATGTCAAGAGGTGCTCTAGGTTTGAAGCCATCGCAAGGTTTGCCTGATGGTGTTGTGTTTCATGGCTGTTCATTTCTGCTCTGAAGATCTGAGTGCCTGCTCATCCCAGCTGCTTCTGGGACAGATATTCAGATATTCCCAGCTGCTGTCTGGGGCAGATATGCACCTGAGTGGTGCAGGCAGTAAGATGTGGAGATCAGCTCAGGGCCTCTTTTTCCTTAGAAGCTGGGGGAAGATCTGAGCCAAATAATGCCATAAAAATAGAAATCCAAAAGCAACCCAGTGAGGCTCAAGATTTCCTTGAGCGAGTCTTCAAAAGTGATTGGAGGTGGAGACTGCTGAGCTTATAGGGGATTAAAGACAACACATTCGTGAAGCAAAATCTGTAGGACTGAAATTCCGAGGCTCTCCTCCTGTGTAGCTGCAGAGGAGGATTTACCTTTGTGGTGTGACTCAGCCCAGCAGGCAGGGTGCTGGGTTAAGCTGTGTGAGCAGTGTGGGTGAGAAATGATTCTCCACCATTTCTTGGTGTGTACTGAAGCAAAACCAAGACCTTAATGAAGCCGTGCAGGGTGTGCAGGTTTATATGTCCTGCCCCGTAACTGGGGCTGTCCCTGCTTAGTGCATTAAACCTCCTGGTTCAGGAGTTTGACTAGGTCTATGTGAATGTCCTTCCACCTATTTGCGCTGTTTTATTCATATCTTCTGGCTGTAAATTGTACAGCACGGCTCCTAGATGAAGTTTCATGGAAACAGAGGCATTCCCAAAAAAGAGCCACAGTTCCAGACTTGTGCTTCCTGCTGGGAATCACCCACAACTAACGCCATGCAACTCAACCGAGCTCCCTCAACACCAGGGAAATTACTGTTCTGTGTCTGGCATTTTGTGGCTGAACATCGGAGATAAAATCATTGAGTCAGACCTGGAGAAGACAGCCATGACACAAACAGCAGTGTTATTAACCTCCAGTAGCTGCTATCATTCTGGATATCTTTCAACCAGTGTGGCTGCGGTGGCACAGCCGCTTCCCCCCCAGCCTGGCCTGCCAAGCTGTTTGTTCCTGCTTTAATGAGCTTCCTGTATCTTTTCAAAATGTAAATCGTAACCGCTTTAGAAGGCATTAGTTAAGAAGTCTGTCACTGCAGCCGCGGTTTAATTTCATCTGTCGGTTCACTTGTTTCAATTAAAACCCATTTAATTAAAAAAGCTGTCTTGTTCTCAGGGCATTCATTTCCATCTGAAGCTGAGGGGTGACAGAGCTGTGACTCAGATGGCAGTGTGAGTGGCCGCTGGTGCTTAATAGCACTGCGATCGAAGTGGTGGAAAAAGTGACTCTGTGATTTTAGGCGGTCTTGTGTGGCACTGGAAATGGTCCTCGTGGGTCTCTTCCGTCCCTGGAGGTGTTCAAAGCCAGGTTGGATGGGGCCCTGGGCAGCCTGGTCTAGTATTAACTTAGAGGTTGGCAGCCCTGCTTGTAGTGATGGGGTTGGAGATTCATGATCCTTGAGGTTCCTTCCAACCCGGGCCATTCTGTGATTGGGGTATTCTGTGACTCCATACCTACCAGCACTAAGGAAAAGAGAAGCAGTGATGTCGAAATATGGCTCTATTCCTGCTGCACACAGGCACACTGGAGAAATCCAGGACAACCTGCCCTGACCTTTCCTGTGCACAACCCTGCTAGAGGAGTATGGTTGCTAAAACGCAGCAATATATCTTGAATTGGCCCCAGGAGCTGATGGGAATTTGCAAATCTAATGTGATTACTGCTTGAGGTAAGGCTTTAGCTGCAAAAATATGTTTTTCTAGCCAAGTTACTTAGATCGAGTGCGCTTAGCTGGATTGCAAACTCCACTTAATGTGAGTGTTGCTCACCATTTAACATTTGGTTTCAGCATTAACTGCTTGAGTCATAGCCTGCATTTCTCTTTCTGGATGCAACACATGAGCCGTTTTTGCTTTGCTTTGGCTGGAGGTGAAGTTCTGGTCCTCCTAGATGTTGCCTCTGGGGCAAAGTCTGGCTCCTCCTCAAGACTTCTTGCTTTTCACACCATTCCTCTGCCTTCCCATGGCCTCATGATGAAATGGGCCAGGGAATTTATCTTGCTTTCTGATAACTTTTTAACCACCAAAAGAAGTGTCTATAGGACAACAGCCTTATAGAAATACTGGTGTAACCTCAAAGTGTACTGTTTGCTTGAATTCATCTCCCTTTCAGCCTTCTTCAGCGAGGCTGAACAAACCCAGGTTCTGCAGTGCTTCTGGTGATGCCAGACTGCTCCACACTTCTTTCTGCATCTGTCTGTCCTGAATAAGAACGAGTACCTGCATGAAGGGATAGAGTGCACCCTCAGCAGCTGATGGCTGGCCAGGAGCTAAGCAAACTGCATCACTGAGGTGAAATATTTGCTTTTCTTCTTTAACTACCTAAAGCTCTGAGAGCTGGCAGGCTGTCTCTCTCTCTCTGGGACTGATCTAAATAGATTATGTTGCTGGAGGGAGCTGGTTCCGTTGAAAAGGTATTGTTTTTATTGGGAAAAACAGTCCTTAAAATCAGAGCTCTTTGCATGGGTGTCCAGCAGGATTGGGAGCTACTTGGAGTTTTCTGGTTCTGTGTTTATCCCTTGCCTTGCACATCTCAGCTGAATTGCCTGCTGTCTCCAATAAGTGGTGCTCCTCACTAGTGTTAATTTGGCAATGTAGGGAAAAGAAGAGAGCAACTGTCTGTGCTGTACCAGATCTATGGATACACGGGGGGAACGTAAGGCTGTAAGGAATGTTAGGCTGAACTAGGCTTGGGGCACGTTTCGTTGTGTACCTTGCTGCCTTCAATAGCCAACACAGCAGGGTTCCAGGGCTCATTTCAAGGTGCAGAATGTTTTGGAGGAGGAATCAAATCTTTCCCTGAAATATTGCCCTGTCTGCCTTCCTTGTGGTGTCAACTTCACAGGCTGCCCAAGGAGGCTGTGGATGCCCCATCCCTGCAGGCATTCAAGGCCAGGCTGGATGTGGCTCTGGGCAGCCTGGTCTGGTTGTTGGTGACCCTGCACACAGCAGGAGGGTTGAAACCAGATGACCATCGTGGTCCTTTTCAACCCAGGTCATTCTATGATTCTATGATAACTTTCAACAATCAGAACGATTTTGAGGGCTCTGTAACAGGTTTTGTTAGGAAACACAGCTTGCTCCCCACGGGTAGGTGGGAAAAGATGAGCACTGATGGATAGCCAGGGGCTACCAGGAGCCTTTTGCTGCCTCTGTATGTCTTACAGCATGCACTGAAATGTGAAAGCCTGGAGCCTCTAAAAAAAAAAAGAACAGGGAATCCTAGGTACCATTTGTGCCCACATAGCAGCCACAAAAACACTTTTTCAGGGGTCTGTTTCTGCAGAGTTCTGTCTCCAGCAGAGGCCAAGCTGTTCAGAAACAACCTTTGCTCCAGGAAGGAAAAGAAGTTGAACTGGATCCCCTGTTGAAAGACACAAAAGCAGTGGTCCCACGAGAAGATTCACTGCATTTCATCTGCCACTCAAAACCAAACGATTAAGGAAAAAAACAGGGTATGAGGTGAAGCAGTTTCCAGGTTTGTACTGGGGTTTAGAAGGGAAGGTTACCGCCAGGGTTTGAAATTACATTTTTCCTTTATTTTCTCAGCTCTGTTCCACACAAGATGACCCAGCAAAGGAAAACCCTGGCATTGAGACTTCATGATTTCTGGTTTGTTGAGAAATAAGTGCTTGGTGCTGGAAGCCATCAACTTCCACAGCATAGCACCCGATCCTGTTCTTGCCTTAATAAAACCATGAATTCTGAAAACAGAATCTGTGACAGCTCCGTTGGCTGCCCGTATTCCTGTAATGGCTGGCCTTTCAGAGGGCTTTTTGCTACTTATTTTCTTTGTTGATATGCTGTTGTGAAAATGGAAACACGCCTGCCAGCGACAGTACTGAAGAATACCTACTTTCCCTGGTATGATTTTCAAAAATAACAAGTCCTTTGGGGCATATATGTGCTTGATCCGTTGTTTATTATGGGCTGTCGCTGGCTGGCGATGATGCAGGTATTTCCATTTGCTTTCATCTGATGGAAGGTAAATGTTTACCTGCTTGCTTTGCCTTTGGAAATCAGCTTTCTGAGGGATATTTCCTGTGACACATCTCTGGGGTTGAATCCATTGCTTGATGTTTGCTAGATTTGATTTCTGATTAGGCTACTCATCTGGTTGGTGATGGCTCACAATTAGCACGAGATGTGAGAAGAAGATGGGGGGGAACCTGCTGAATTTTAAGCATGACCCAAAAGATCTTTCAGAAAGATGCCAGGGGTTTATCTCAAGTTCCTGATGAAATCCATCCTAACTTTTCTGTCTGCAATATTGGAGAACACACAAAAAGATTTGGGAGGTCACAGTTCCACTCCCTGGACAATGGAGGGTTTCTCACCAGACGCCAGCAGGACTCAGTGAGGTACTGTTTCCAGTAGCCAAACACATTGACATAGGAACTGGATGAATAATAGATGCAAGATCCCCGAGGATGAGTTCTCAAAGATATGCTTAAGGAGTCCCAAAACCAGAGCAACCCATGCAATGTCATTGCAGAGCCAGGACACAGCACAAATGGAAAGCATCACAAGCAAGATGTTTGCTGCCTGAGGCGTGTGTTTGTTGCAGGGGGCAGCCTGCATTTTTCTCCTTTGCCTCCAGAGGAGATTAATGATGAATCCATTCAGGATTATCACTAGGGTGATGGAGATGAGATCCAAGCTGACAGACACGTAGGTGATGAACTTCATGATTAAACTCCATGGAGAACTTCAACATATGCTGGTAGGCAAGCACTTAAAAGTTTCTTTAGAGGTCCTCTTGGCTGTAGTGTTGTGCTGAAGGTAGGGAATTTGGAAGACAGTGCTGAAGATCCAGCAGCAAGCAAGGATGCTGTTCATGTACTGCCCCTGGTGACTGATGAGCTTGGACCAGGGATGTCAAGTATGTGGATCTTTACCAAGTGAAGGAAACCTCTCCACTGTCTATATGCTGATCAGCCTCAGCACATGATACGTGTAGAGGAGGATATGACATTCCCTCTCAAAAAAAAACCACCAACAACAAACACTGGTTCCAGCAAAGGAGAGGAATACTGAGGCCTCTTTGAAAGCAACAGAGCAATAGGTTCACCAGGGCCACACTGATAATGATCCAGTCCAGGGGCTGAAGGACTTTGTGCTGGATGGTGTTGTTGGTAAAGGCAAAGAGCGCAAAGAGGTTTGCCTGTTGGGCCTATAAATGCCAAGAGAAGACAGAAAAATTCTTACATACCATCACTGGTGTGTGGAGAGGGATCAGCTAGCCTTTCTTAGCTTCTTTTCTTGCTTCTTTCTGTTTGCTTTGACTGCTTGAACCCAAGCACCTCTTGCTCTGTGCCCTGGGCTCCCTGCTCCCAGCAAGGCATGCAAGCTGCAGCTCTTGTGTGCTCTCTCTGTGCAGCTGCTGTTACCTTGCATGGGATGGTCGAGGGGGGGCTGAAAAACTTACGTATGGAATTAGAGAAGTTTGCAGATGGAAAGCCCCACGAGGAACAGTGGGGCTGGGGGTGAACTGGAGAATTGCAGAGAGGTAAAGCTTTCATGAAGTTTGAGCGCAGAGATCCTTCTCTGATCAGTGCTATCAGAGCACGTCAGGTGTTATTAGCATGGCTGGTATCAGCTCATCAGACCTGTGGCAAGAAACAGGTGTAGCTGCTCTGCTAAGAAAAGAAAAAGTCTGGTGCATTAAAAACAAGAGCCAAAATCTGGTTTCACATCACTGCTGTCTAAAATAAAAGTGAGAAGAGCTCAAGTGAGTGCGTATCTACCTCTCAGTCTGTGCTCCCAGGGGGAGGATGCAGTGCAGCTGGTGTAAGCACTGAGGTGCTGTGCTGCAGGGTGGGTGCTGGTTGTCCTGCGATGAGGTGAGGGCTGCAGGTGTGTGCTGGTGGTTAAAATAAACTCTGAGAACAACAACCAGGACCTGGGGCTTGTTTGTGCTTTCAGACACCCACAGCACTCATTCATTTTAAGGTAATATTTCAGCCTCAGTAGCAGTATATGTATGTATATATATTTTCATGCAAAACATTAGCCCTGAGAGTTGTTTCTATTTTAAACTTTAAAAAATCAAGCAATCGTTTATTTTGCCAATAGGAAGTGGAACATTTGATTTTTTTCCTCTCCTTTCTTTTCTCCCAGATGACATTGGCTCACACTGGCTGGATCACAGAGGGAGAAAGAAAGCTCCCATGGTGGAGTGCAGCACGGTGGTTGAGGCTCTGTGGTCAGTGAATCTTTCCCCCTTAGATTTGCATCTTTGTTTTTGAACCCATTTAAGGCAAAGCCTGCTGCAACAGGAGGCTGCAGACACCACAGCTGGAGGATGTAGGGCTGTAAATCCATGCCTGAGAGCCCAGCCTGCTCTGCAGGCACATCTGACCCCACTGCTGGGCATTATTCCACCCACAGCCTGGGTGCAAAGTGTTGGGGCTGAGCTCAGTGCATCTGCTGGAGGATTGCAGGGAGATTGATGGGCACATAAAGGCTGTGCTGGGGAGAGGTGATGTCTTCTGTGCCATTAACATGGGGATGGAAGTGTGCATTGATGGCTGTTGGTGACAGCCTAGCTTATGGGTTGTCTTCTCTTTGATTTAATCACTGGATGATTAGACCAGAGCTTGAGAATTAGGCTATTAAACATTATGCTGTTCCTCTTATTTGATTACTAGTGGTAGAAGTCATTGGAAGTCTTCCAAAGCTCTGTTCTCATGGTATGCAATGAGTAGCTAGCAGCACATCCCTGTGCCCCAAACCAACCTCAGCTCTGTCCACTGCACCCCTGGTGTTTTTCCATCTGCCCCAAAGCCCCCATAAGTGGGACTCATCCCCTACCCCAAACCCTTCCATCTCATCACACTCCCTGGCACAGTAAGGGTCTTCCTAATGGCTGAACTAAGTGTTCCTGGGGACATCGTGAGCCCAGTGTGATCACTACTTGGCAGTGAATATTCATTATCATTCTGTCATGAATAACGAAGGTCAGTGCTCCTTAATAAGAAAGAAGAAAGGCATACAGGAGGATCATTTGGTGACAGAAGTGGCTGGTATATGAAGCTGTGAGATATTATAATTAATATCACAAGAATCACAACGTGCTACGACAACTCCTGGTAGCCAGATGAAGGGATGCCATGAAATTTTAGCTTCAAGAAGTTAAAAAGAGCACTGACTGAAGTTAAATGAAATTCTGCCTGCATAAGAGACACAGGTGGAAAGGAAAATCAGCTTATTTTAATCAAAGCAAGAGGAAAAGCCTCATTTAAATCAGTCCAAGTGATTGCAGACTTAATTCTTTCTCCTTATTAGACTCTTCAATCCTAACCCTACAGCCCTAAGTGATCTCTTAACACTGGAGATGCGAGAATTTGATTTGTATGCATGTTGACCCTGCAAAGTGCTGCAGTGAAGCCATCCTATCCCAGCAGGGTGGCATTCAGGGTCTGTTTTCTGGTAAAGGTGATTACACTGAAGCTATTTATTTCTGTATTTTGTAATGGACAGGGAGAAACTATAGAGCTGAAGAGTCAGCTGTGCTCTGTATAGCCCCATGTCAGAGGGGGACAGTATCATTAGAGGTAACCAGATGGCTGGGAAAGGTGGTATTGCTGGAGCCAAGAATATGTTGGTGCAAAGGAAATTTCAGACAGCTCTCACCTTCCCTCATTTCCTCTTGACAGCACAGCACAGCTTTGCCACCCTTCCATTTCAAGTCTCATCAGACTGGTTTAGAACTTGTTCTGGGCTCTTCAGCATTTTCAAGAAGAACGTGTTTGTGTTACTGAGATGGGTTGGATGCACATGGCCTCACTGTGGTGGCTGACAGCAGATCAGGAGCTCTTCAAGACAGGTTCTGTGCCTTGCCTGGCCGTTGGGAGATGCCCCTAATCAAAGGAAGCACTCAGCTCTGTGGATTCGATAGGGAGGGGAATGGCCAAGCAGGAAATCATAGAATCATCATATCATAGAATCATGGAATGGCCTGGGTTGAAAAGGACCTCAAAGATCATCTGGTTTCAACCCCCCTGCTGTGTGCAGGGTCACCAACCAGCAGACCAGGCTGCCCAGAGCCACATCCAGCCTGACCTTGAATGCATCCTGAGACATCCACAGGGCATCCACAACCTCCTTGGGCAAATGGAAGTGTTTATTCTGTTCATTTATATGTACATATAATATCATATTCATTTTCTATTTTTTTTTCTTTTCCTTTTTTTCCATCACAAAAATGGCATAGATGGAGAGGTTTTAACTAGCCAATTCAGCTGCATAAATGGAGGAGAGACCCCATTTCATTCTGGCACTCCTTCTGGAATCGAGGCCAGCTCATTATCTAGAGATCTCTGCATCTCAGCTTTGCTTTGCTCCCTGCCCTGCACGTGTGAGTTCCTCCTGCTCTCCTAGAAGTGCTGCAGTAAGTCGCAGTTACATTGTGTGGCTTCCTTCCTTCCTTCCTTCCTTCCTTCCTTCCTTCCTTCCTTCCTTCCTTCCTTCCTTCCTTCCTTCCTTCCTTCCTACC
>NW_024962264.1:67807459-67807623 GCF_019238085.1 Lagopus leucura
CTTCCTTCCTTCCTTCCTTCCTTCCTTCCTTCCTTCCTTCCTTTCTTCCTTTTCTTCCTTTTCTTCCTTTTCTTTCTTTTCTTTCTTTTCTTTCTTTTCTTTCTTTTCTTTCTTTTCTTTCTTTCTTTTCTTTCTTTTCTTTCTTTTCTTTCTTTTCTTTCTTT
>NW_024962264.1:67807633-68008180 GCF_019238085.1 Lagopus leucura
TTCTTTCTTTTCTTTCTTTTCTTTCTTTTCTTTCTTTTCTTTCTTTTTTTTTTTCTTTTCTTTCTTTTCTTTCTTTTCTTTCTTTTCTTTCTTTTCTTTCTTTTCTTTCTTTTCTTTCTTTTCTTTCTTTTCTTTCTTTTCTTTCTTTTCTTTCTTTCTAGCATTTCAACAGAAGACCAAAAATAACCCTGAGAAGTAGAGCTGAAAGCAGACTCCTGTTCCCAGGCAGGGAAACACCAAAATGCTGTTTTACCTCCATTTAGCTCCATCCCTTCACAGTTATCATTGGGTTCAGCTCTCAGCTTGATTTGTCCTCTGGTGCCACCTACAACCCTACAACCAACAGCTGGGAAAATTGGTTTTGGAGACTTCCCCAGAGATGGATTTTCCTGACATCCTGTAGTCATTACTTTTTGAAGTCCCCGAGGTGGTCTCCATCCTGTAGCAAGTCTGGGGAGAATCATGGAGTTGTTTGCCTTGGAAAGGACCTTTAAAAGTAATCTAGTCCCTGCTATGAGCAGTGTCACTGATTAGGCAACCAGAGCCCAATCCAGCCTGAAAATCCCCATGGTACCCTATTTTCATGCGCAGCACCAAAAAACCTATAGAAATTGACCCTTAGATTTCGAAAGGACGCATTCAGGAAGGCTGGGAGGCCAAAGAGAAGCTCCTCAGCTCATTCCAATGGGTGCTGCCTGCCTGAAATCAGTCTCGACTCTTTGTGCCTCAGTTTCCCCATGTGCAGGATAGAACCTGCATGGAGAGATGCTGCAAATGCTCATGTGATCCCAACAGGTCCCTGCTTAAAGCTTGGTGTTCGCTCTTGGCTTTGAGTTACTTGCTGATGGAGTCACTTGAACAGCTTCTAAGTTTTGGTCCAAATCCACTCACTGAAACCCTGGCCAGAACCCAGCCATGTGCTAGAAGCTCCAACACCAAGTATTTCTGTAAGAAAAGCCAACTGAGATGCTGTTTCACCTTCTGGGTCTATGCACTGTGTTTGCATCTATGAGTAAACCAACCAGGACCAGAGTTGTTCTTTGCCTTTGAGGCTAACTGGCCTCCTCCAGACATCTCAGCCCTTAAACTGATCTCAAGGATTGCTGTAGGACTGGCTCACTGGCTCCAGCACTGGTGATTTAATTGCTTGGGCAGTTGTTTTAGTGCTTCAACAACTAGTGTGGATATAGCATGGCAGATCATAGACTCCACAAAAAGCAACACCTTCTAGATGATGTATGTCAGCACTGAGGATAATTCTGTATTCCCATCTGCTTTATTTTAAGCAGTTCTGGGGATTGAAGGAGCCACCTTAAGAGAATATAGCCAGAACCATCCTGCTCCATCCACCCACGGGCTGACAGATAAAATCTCATTTGCTTGTGCCAGAAGTCTTGCTCACTTGTTTGTCATTATCAGGAGCTTTGTTAGGCCATGTTAATAAATAAATACACAAAACAAAACTTTTGTTTGTTTTTTTTTTTTTTTTTAAATAGAAGCAAAGACAGGGAAGGAGAAAGAGCAGACAAACTTCCACAGAGCAGCTGAGGATCAATGCCATGATATCTCTGCCAAAGACATTGGAGGGACATATCTGGAAAAGCGACAGCAGGAACATCTGCAGTGCCACGCACCCCATCTTGGTCACCCACCTGTCCCCACAGCCCAGCTGCAGGGCGTGCAAATCTTCCTCCACTTTTAATTGCAATTTGCCTTTCAAAACGTGCTGTTAGCTTCTAGATGCTAGGTGCTGTTACATGTGCTGCTGCACACCTCCCACCCAGGCTGGACACCAACACTGGAATACCACAGCAGATTATATTCTCCATTAAGATACAAAAGAAGTCCAGATAAGAGCTGAACTAACACATTATGTCATTATGTGTTTAAATGTTCCATGTTGGCATTCTCATCTCTTTGACTTTGCTTTTCTTCCCCTTTTTTTCCTTTCTCTGTTGGCTTTGCATCCCGATCCAGAGTATAGATAAGTTGGACTGGACTTTGTTACTTGGAAGGCCACCAGTTTCCAAGCACATGCCAAATACCAGCTCTTCATAACCTCACCATATGATGCAGAGCTAATTTTGACAGTTATCAAAAAAACTTAGACCCAAAAGAGAAGGAAGAGATGCCCCACATTCCTGTAGCTCATGTAGCCAAACCTGGCACCACATCCTCTGGGACCCACGAGGTCATCCAAGTAGTGAAGTGCACATCTGTAATACAGCTGTGCAGCTCAAAGCACAGCCAACGTTCCCCTTGCTGATTGCAAGCCAGCTCTGAAGGAGAGACCATAAAACTGGGAGAGAAAATTAACTCTGGGATCCTCAAATCCTGATGGTGTAGTGGCTCTTACTGTGTGCAGGTTTGGGCAACACAAGATAAGGATATAAAACTATTAGAGAGAGTCCAGTGGAGGACTACAAAGATAGGGAAGGGTCTGGAAGGCAATAGGTGTGAGGAGTGGCTGAGGGCTCTTGGTTTCCTTTGGACCTTGTGGGTCTTTTCCACCTTGAGCCTATGATTCTGTGATGCTATAATTCCATGACTCAGCCTCCACAACCCAATCTCCCTGCAACCCAACAAGCACTTTCTTAATGCACTTCTTTCTCTGTAAAAGCATTGGAAAAGTTAAATTGTCATTAATTTTGAATGATTCTTACCCACTCTGCTATGTAGTTAAACATGACCATGACGTCTCAGGTTCTTCTGATTGCTCACTAAAACATTGGTTAACAGCGAGTTTGCCCAACTACATCTAAGCCTGAATGACTTTCTCAGGGACATGGAAAGTGACACTGGCAGAGCAGGGAGCAGAACCCACATATCTGGATTTCCAGAGGGCTGAAATTCCAGCCAGACATTCAGTAGGCTATGCAAAATATCTACGTCATGAGCAAGGCCAATTTTAAGCCTCTGTTAACATCCCTCGCAGCCTGTGGTACATAAGCCTCACCAGCACAATCACTAAATCATCCCTTTTCACTAATGGGAAGGAAAACCCCACAGACAAAATCAACTTTTCCATTTCTCACTCCACCAAAACAGCACTTGCAAAATTTGAGAGATGGAGCTGTACTTATCTCCAGAGTGACTGGCAATATGTTAAAGCAAACTGCTCAAAAGAGCTGGAAGAGTTATTCTTTTATCATCAGGGATAGAAACAAAGAGGGACACAAACAGCCTCTGGATAGATTTAAGCATGGAGCATCTTGTTTTGTCTTCATGGCCCATTTAAATGTTATTACATCTAGTCAAATAAATTGCCCAACAATCAGGCCATTCCTTCTATTGACCTCTAGAGACTGAAGACAATAAAAGCTCTAGCACTTAAATCAGGCCATAATGAGAAGATTAATGTCTTTGGAAAGGCTTGCCGACTGCAGTCTGGACCACTCTGTGTCATGAGTTCCATTTAATGGACCAGCATTGCAGAGGCCAGTCTGGCTTCCCCACCTGCTCCTTCTTGCCTGCAGCCAGGCCGTTCTGGGGCCTTTAGCCAGACAACCCCAATGGGTTATGCCTGAAATTCCCTCACTTGGCCATAGAATCAGAGAACTGTTTTAGTTGGAAGGGACCCTCGAAGATTATCTAGTCCAACTTCCATGATGAATGGCCAAGGTTTTCTTCACATGGAAGCTCCTAGAAAGTGGCTTTGAGTCGTTTTTTCTTTTCTTTACTTTTTTTTTTTTTTAATTTGGTTTGTTTTGAGAAGAAAAGATGGGGAAATCATAACAAAGATAAGAAATTCATGAGGTGGTTGGAGGTTTCATGGTGAGACCAGTCCTATGCGGTTCCAGCACGGGGCAAAGCCACCTCTCTGCTGCTGGCATTGCCCTGGGGCTGGCATCCAACATCCAAGCTCATCACACAGGTGGTTGGAGAAGGACAGGGTTTTGATGTCAATTCAAGGGCTGGGAACTGTGGATTTTACCATCAGGGGCTGCCTGAGGCTGGATGCAAGCCCCACAGTGTGGTGGGTATGAGCGTATTTGCACATTTGTGGGTTTTCATAGGAGCATCTACAAGGAAACTTCTTATGTCTCTAAGTCTAGGTTTCTGTACTCTGTTTATCAGCTTCGCTGTGGTTTTGTTGCTTCAGAGAAAAGCCTGAAGCTGCATTTCAGGTTGTAATCAACACGTTATGCACCAAACCGGTGTGTTGATTGGGGGTAATAAAAGCTTTCAAGGAAAGGAATTTATTTCCAGCCAAAACCCTGGTTTAAAAATGCAAATCCAAACCTGTTTTCAGAGGCAGTGCTTGGATGAGATTTACAGCTGGGTAAAAGTGTGAAGCTTGAGAAGTGGGAGAGCAGAGTCATCCTCAGCCAGGGCATTGAATATTTGCTGACACAGCATCCTTGGAGCTATTCCAACCCAAGCCCCAGTTTGCTGTGGCAAAATAGTAGGCCTTGGCTCAGGCTGACAGAATATTTTAAGGCATGAAAAAATGCATAAGCAAAAACCCTGCAAGAAAAGAGTAAGACCAAGCAGAAGCACAAAGACGGTGATAGCAGCTTGAGGAGTCAAGGGTGAAAATTGTGCAAAATGGTATAAGATGCTAAGGAAAAAGCAGGAGAATTGGAAGGTGACAGCTTGGCAACACCCAGGATGAATTTCCAGGAGCTTGTGGGACAATCCCTCCCTCATTGGAGATGGTTTGAAATGCCTTGGTCTACTCTGAGTAACAGCCAGCAAGGTGAGCACCTGAACTTGTGCATATTGAGCTCACAAAATCTCTTGGTGCATGGAGAAAAAATGACCTTGTGTTTTTACCTTCTCATCATGCCATCGGTCCTTGAGACAAAGCACAGACCCAGGAGCTCTGAGCAGCTGAGCTCAGGGTGCTTTCATCTCTGAATCTTTCAGACCAATCCTGATGCTGTTACCACAGGGTAAGCACACTGCCCTGCAACAAGCTGGTGCGTTGCTAGAAACAAGCCACAAGGTTTGCATTGGATTTGCAAGTTGTCATCCATGCTCTGTCTGAACTTCTCACCTGCCTGCAGCTCCCTTGCACTTGGCTTAGCCCTGATAGCAGTTCCTCTAATTCAGCACGTGTCTAATGCAGCTGAGAAGCAGAGATGTGGGATACAGGAGGGCAGGCAGGGGACAGTAAGAGACAGGGGACCAGAGACCCTATGGCTATGAATAACACATTCATGGGCAGGAAATAAATGCAGCCCTGTAGCTGGGGAAAAAATGGCTTTAGTGATAACAAAAGGAATATAACCTGCATTAGAGGAACCTCATATAGTAAATTTTGATGTAACGTGGATTTGTAGACCAATGAAGAAAGTGCAAAGGTGTAAAATCATGTTAGCAAAAGGGACTCTCAGTGGATCCTGGAACAAGCAAGAAAAGACTAAAGACATGAACATCATATTCCTCCTAGCAAAGAACTCCAAATAAAGCTGAACCACTGTGTCAGCCACAGAGGAAGAAATTCAGCATGCAAGTTTTTGGTAATAATTAGATATGAATAATGATTTTACATTATTTAGGCCTTTCTCCAGTGTCAGGTGAAGCTTGCAAGTGACAAGGGGACCACTGTGTCAAAAAATGCTAAGGGAAACAAATACAGAGTGGCATTTCAATCCCTTTGAATTTCTCCAAGATGAGGCAGGAGATCTGATTTCATTTTTTCCCCTCTCACTTTGCAGCCTTCCTCTACTTGCAGAACTGAGCTAAAAACCCACAGAACTGCTAATTGAAAACTAAGTGTCAACAGCAGCTCAGCACAGAAAGAGTTTCAATTAAGAGCAATCTCTGCTTGCCATCCGAAGTAGTATTTTCCCTCCTGGCTAAATTTTAAGTGAAGCACAAAGTGGTTGCTTGTCATTGCTTTAATGGGCTCTGAACTACAGTGTGGGAAAACTTCATTCTACTTGGAGGCTAAGGAGCTTTAATTTATCAGCACTGAGAGTGGAGGATTGCTTTTCTGTATGATCTGGCCACTTTGCTTTTACCTCCTGTGCTGTGGGGCGAGGAGTACTGAAGGTCACACTGAGAAGACTATTTAAGAGTTAGAGCCGGATGGGAAGAATCAGTTTTTCCTCACCATCAGTCCTTCTTGGATCTCCATCTGTCCCTCTCCGTGTGCTCAGTTTGGTTCTAGCATCCAGGCTGGCTGAGCTGGGACAAGCCATGGTCAGGAGATCCCAGTTGCCAGCAAGCCTTGATGAGCTTCATTTGGGTTTCTGACCTCATGTGGATGAGCCACTCAAAAGCAGGAACAGAGAATCTCCAGGCAAGAAGAGAAGAGGAAGAGATGCTAAGAGGATGGTGAGAGACGCAAGGACAGAGCTGGGTCTGGGGATATGGGGAAGGTTGCCACAGAGGCTGGTGGCATCTCCTGTGGAAGAAATCCACAAGGGAGCTCTTGGAGCAGCTCCTCTGGAGGAGTTTGGGATGGAAACCACGTGGCAGTAATGGAGAAGCAGGGGAGGAGGGGTTGTGGGCTGGTGGATATGGTTGGTAATACTGGGAAGGAGCCACGGGGCTGGAAACATGAACGTAATACAGTCAGACTGAAAGATTTGCTGCCCCATTGTGGTAGCAGAGGAGGATATCTGCACGGCCAGGCTTGCATGCTGAGGGCAAATTCTGTGGCTTCTGACTGCTACTGGAAGTAACGAGGGAGCAGGACCTGTAATTCCACCATCCCCACAGCCTCAGATACCTGGTCTTGTGTCTTGCTCCCTCCAGAGCAAGTCTGGATGGCCTTGCATCAATCACTTCTCCTCTTAGTCCCCAAGTGCAGAGACAGGATATGGCAGGGTATCACCTTCCCTTACTCTATGTAATAACAACTAATCAAGTGTGCAGGTTATTAAGAGCATTTCCAGATTTATTTTCCTGAAAACCCACTAAAAGGAAGTGATAAAAAGTGACAGCTGAAGAATAAAATGCTCTTAATCATTGCGAGACATAGAAAGTGTTCTGCCTAGTGTTTTAGGGCTCGCACATAAAAGGCATTCAGAGAAGGTTATGGGGGTTGTGTCTCTTTGAGTCACTCAAAAGCAGCAGATCCTTTTAGGAATACAAATACTAAATGCTTCTTTGTGCTCCAGCTTCAGTCTAGCCAGCACTGAAATCTGCTTTAGCACAAAATTAAGGATGCGAGGTTCACATTACTGCTGCTCCTGGGCAATCAGTGGGGAGCAAAAGAGGTGAGCAGATTCTCAGTTTCATCATGATTTTTTTCTTTGCAGTTTGAGTCAATCTACTCTAACTACTGGTAGGGACTGCTGATGATGGGCACATTGCCTACAGCCTCACTCCATAGGTTGGGTGTTAGAAAAAGCTTCTTACCTGAAAGAGTGAACGAGCAGTGACACAGGCTGCCCAAGAAGGTGGTGGAGTCACTGTCCCTGAAGGTCTTCCAGAACCATGGAGATGTGGCACTGAGGGACACAGTCAGTGGGCATGGTGGGGTTGGATTTGGGGTTCTTAGAGCTCTTTTCCAGCCTTGATGATTCTGATTTCTTTCTGCTTTAGAAAATGAAGGAATCTGCAAGCCTGTGAAGACAAACTGAATGCAAGTCAGACCAGCATTTTGCCTCTCCTTCTCAGTGCTTGCTCGTCTGTTACCTCTGGGGAAGGCAGCTATTGAGCAGATATTGAGATCCTGCAAAGGATGAGCTCTATGGATACCTCCATTCCAGTTTTGCACCTGGATTTTTTTCCCCTCTTCCCCTTCCTTTTTCAGGAGATGAGCCACACGTAATAGACTGAAATTTGTCCCTGCAAATGACACATGCATTCAACAATACCTGTAAATCACTGTTGAAGCAGGTAGAGTGTTAAGAGCAGGAGCATTTTCATTTTCTTTTGCTACAAAGCCTGGAAGAGTCGTGGCAGGATGCTACACAATGAAGTTGATAAAGAGCTGCCACTCAAGGTTGATGTCAAGAGAAAAATCTCTGCAAGACAGATGGGGCTTGGAGCATTGAACATAGACAAATGATAGCAACAAAGTTTAAAAGCAATCTGAGCAGTCACTAGTTGTCCTTGCGAGTTGTAAAGAGGATGATGATTGCTCTGGATGGTACCCTGGAGACATATTTCTCATGGCAGAGCAAACAGTGGAAAATAATAGGGAATTGGGCAACGCTCCCCATAGAGTGCTGCCACTCCTATGCCATGGTGGGCAACAAATCAGAGCCCATCTGAGGCTCCCTACCTGTAAATCACAGATGTTTCTGCTTGTTGGCAAGACTCAGTTATGCTTTATGTCCATCTGTCCAGCATAGTCCTTCCACCCAGTACGTTCAGACATCAATCTAGAAGTAATGTGTCTCATCAGGGAAACAGAACCTGTGTGGCAAATTCAGGTGGAAAAGTGGGTTTTTTTGTTTGTTTTTTTTTTTAAGGCTTTGACTTTTCGTAGAGCAAAAGTCTCTCTGCCAGAGCAGACAGGCAGTTGCTCCCATTGCCAATAGCTCCCCATTTTCCTGGCAGCAACGTGTATATTTTGGTCTGCAGATGGGTACTTGTGATCATCAGCCACGCGATGCCCACAGGGTTAGAATCATAGAACCACCAAGGCTGGAAAAGAGCTCTAAGATTACCAAGTCCAACCCCAAGCCATCCCACCATGTCCATTAAACCACGTCCCCCAGGTGCCACATCTCCACAGTTCTTGAACACCTCCAGGGATGGTGACTTCATCACTGCCTGGGCAGCCTGACCAGCCTTCTGCAGAAGAAATGTTTCCTAATATCCAACCCGAACCTCTCCTGGACATAGTCGTAGAATCATTAAGATTGGAAAGAGATCTCTGTGATGTTGGAGCCCTTCTCCCATAAAGCTCTCACTACAAGGGTCTGCACATAAAAGAAATCATAAAATCATAGAATACCCTCCATTGGAAAGGACTCATAAGGATCATCAAGTCCAACTCTTGACTCCACGCAGGAATCAGATCATATGTCTGAGAGCCTTTAAACCCTCTAATTTTCTTACAGTCCTCAGAGGATGGCAAGCTATGATCCAGGCATAAGCTGATGATTAATAGCTTTTCACTGCTCTTGGCACAGTAGGACCAAGGTCACATAGAGGAAGCAGATTTGGGACTCCTTTGAGATCCTTATTTTCCAGGAACATGGAATTGGGTGTAGATTCCAGCTGCAGAACCTCTAGATGTCAGATATGGGGCTAGAAAAGCAATTGCAAAGGACAATTGCTTTGATATTCCCATGCTCAGTCATGAGATAAGCCCATCATCAAGGTTCTGTTCTTGCTCACCAGACTCTATATGAAAGAATATGCAAAGAGCAACATAAGGGGAAAAAGTCCTGGTCCTGATCTCCCTTGTCTTTGCAAATCTGCTCTCGCCAGAGGTGTGCAGAGCACACAGCAGCCCTGTGCATACCTCCAGGCTGTGAACATGCACGCTAGAGTGAGAGAGCAAAGTGGGGTTGATGTCTCCCAAGAAACTTTCTGCATGACATCCTGGGGAACTTTTAGCCCTGCTTTGTTTTTGAGCACTCATAAACCCTTCACTCACAGTGACACGCCATCAAATTTTGATGTCTAACGAAGGAACAATTGTCTCTTTGCCTCTCTTTTATAGCAGCTGATGCTTTCAGTAACATTATCCTGCCATGTTTTGACATCTGGCTCGTCAGCGAGAACATTATCTACCACAATATGTTTTTTCCACGAGCAAAACTTTGACATAAATTCACTGGCAGGCTGGCTTAGATGCTGCTGTGTGCAGCAACCACCACTTCCAAACAGTAAACACATCCCCAGATGCAGAACGTCGACCTTTTGTTTTAGTCCTAGGAAAAGCAAAATGTGAAGCACTGCACTGAGCATTGCGTTGACCACCATTGGACTATGCAAAAATAGAATCCCAGCAATTTGTTCACTTTATGTGTAATATCTGAGGACAGGGTGTTCTATGCAACACCGAATTGCCCACGGGATATTTCCCATGTTGTAGTGAACCTCCAGAAGATCTGTTTGGCTATTTACCTCACCACCAGCTGGTTTTGTTTTACACGCTCTCTCAAGAATGCCGTGCCTCATAGACTTATCCCCATCATCATTGTGTTTCCATGACTTGGAGCCATCCACTCCATTCCTGGCACCAACACCTCTGCCACTGAAGGTCTCTGGGACTTCCACAGACTCTCAGAGCATTACACCATCATCTCTGCCCTGGGCCAAGTGCAGCTCAGTCACCTCTTTATCACAGAATCACAAAGGTTGGAGAATACCACTAAGATTACCAAGTCCAACCACTGATCCATCACCACCATGCCCACTAACCTATGTCCTGCAGTGCTGGGATTTGCCAAGAGCACAGATCTTGGGAACATCTCTACGAAGCCCAGATGGTACTTTCACTTCCCCTCAACCTCCTACCCATGCTCTGACCAGCACAGAGGGCGAGTCTCTCCATATTCATTCTTGAAGACTACAGGAAATTCATGCTAATCTCCCTGGTACTCCCAAAGTACATCAAACCATTCTTCTGGAAAGAAACTCTTGAGCAATCCTGTTCCCAGATTTTGCACTGCTTGGGATGGAGAATGCTGGTCGTAGTTAGTCACAATGGGAAAGCTTGCCTCATCTGATTCTAAATACATAGAAGAGAGATAGCAACATTCTAGCTGGTCTTTGTCTGCTCTAGCCAGCTAGATCTGGGAGGTGACACCTGATTTGGACATTGATTTAGAAGGAGATAATTTGCACCCCAGAAACATGCTCTTCATTGACTGCAACAGACCTACCCTGTAGATCGCTACCGAATCACAGCTAAAGGCATTTCATAGACTTCCCATAGCAGGGGAGCACAAGTGAGATGATCTTTGAGATCTCTTCCAACCTAAGCCATTCTATGACTTGTACATAGTCCAGCTTTTAGAGCTTGCCCATCATATCCTTCTTGTATAAAAACCAGCACAATGTTAGCACGAGGCTCAGCTCAGTCCCACCAACACCTTTCCCATCAAACTGACCTCTCTCTTGTTATCCTTGCAGCTTGTAAAGGAAGTTGGTAGATGCATCTCCTTAAGCCTGATCACTGAGAGTGTTCTCCCTTTTCCAACCTTCTCTCCCTTGGAATTTTAGACATTCAGGGAAGGTCTTCAGGGTCATCACTCAAATCTCACTTGCTGCACCCCAGATAATTAACCTGGGTACCAGATTCCTTATCCAAGTTGTTGAGCAACACTGTGAGAGAAAAATAGGAACACTTCATTGAAGGAATGCAGTATTTCAAACCATGCAGGAGGGATTCATCCATTACCTGAAGGGATCATACAAGAAGGATGGGGAAAGACTCTTTGTCAGGTAATAGGACAAAGGATAACAGATTTAAACAAACAAACAAAAGAACAACATAAAAAAAAAGGTACATTTAGATTAGTTATTAGGAGGAAATTCTTCACAGCAAGAGCGGCAAGAGATGGGAACAGGCTGTGCAGAGAAGCTTGTTGCACAGATCACAGATGCACACAGGTACATGGGCTGATGCCAGCCATAAATCCCCTTGCTTTATCTCCCTATTCTCAGCCTTGCCAAAAACAGAGTGCTGTAACCAGTTGAAATTTTAATGCTGAGATCACAAAATTGTTCCAGCCTGGATCTGCTCAGGGCTCTTCTGTCCCTGCCTTTAATGCTTGCAAGAGGAGTTTGGGGATGGATTTGTCTTTCAGTTAAAAAAACATGACCACAGCCTGGCTGTCACTGAGCTCAGTGCAGAGATGCTGGGTCACCAGGGGTATGGAGTAAATGAAAAGAAGTATTATCAGCACTTAAATGCCAAACTTTCCCAAGCACAGCTGAATCAGTGCAACAATCACAGTGAATCAGTTCACTCCCTCAAGGCCCAAGAGATCTTAGATATATGCTGCAAGGGATATTTGCTATTCATGTCATGGTTGAGAAGCCTTCTTTGGATGACCTGCAAGGGTCAGGTGTGGATGATTGGGGTGAAGATGCTGCACAAACACACCCACCTTAAGCTGCTTCCTCATCCCCTGGGTTCCCTTTTCTTTATTCCATATAAAAACCTCTATGTAAGGAAAGACTTGAAGAATATCTACTAGGATCAATCTTCACTGGCACTACAGTGGCCTTCCTCAAGAGACCAACATCTTGATTCAAAGCAGATAAACCTGTTTTCTCCTCCTTCAGTTCCTCTTCCATAGGAAGAATCATTCTGAAGCTGGGAAGGGTCCCCATCTCAGGCAGGGAGAGATGTCCCTGTTGCGTCCCCAGAGGGAGACACAAGCTTTGGACAGACAATTTGCACCAACAGAAAGATGTTGGGTTAGCAGCACATTTCTCCTATGCACTACATTGTCTTCCACTACCAGACAGAATACCTTATTCAGAGGCTTCTCCCACTCCGCAGCCCTGGGTGCTGACTCTTCCTAACACAGTGTGAAGGCAGGCAGGCCCTTTGCTGGGGCATGGGGCTATTTTTGGCTGTAGGAGAACTGACTGCAACTCCTTCTAATTGCATAAGCATTTGTATAATTCATTGGCACTGGATTTCATCATTGTGAGCCTGGGTTTACAGAATAAAAAAGGACTTGTGCATTTCCTCTCTGTCCTTTATTTTCTCTCCAGCAACTATTCTGCAAGCAATAGGTTTCATGCCAGGTTAAATTCACTTCATCTACTCCTCTTTGTCAGCAGAAAATGCCCTGTTTCATTCCTCCCTTTGTATCTTAAGGAATTCAGGACTGACCCAACTTGAGCAAGCATTTCCTCTAGCAGATTGCAAGGCCTTAGATTGCCTTAGATCCATAGCTTAAAGCCAACAGGACAAAATGGCACACATGGAAAGGCTTATGAAGTGACATGGGCCAGTTGTGTACTGGAAGTGACGCACCTCTAAGACTGTGATCCCAAAACACCTTGAAACAATACCAAAAAAAAAAAAAACAGTCCGCCAGTCATGTTCCCTGTTTAAGATTAGAAAAGACCACTAAGATCACCAAGTCCAACCATCACCCTATTTGCTACCATGCCCACTGATCTCATTCACCAAAAAAATAATTAAAAAAAAAAAAAGAGTTCTGTAACCACTTGATGTTCACAGCCCTGCACCCATTGAGAGAGAGCCCAACCACCAGCCTAAAATATTTCTGAGGTTACAGTTGTGAGGTTTTGGGGTGAATGAAGATGAATGCCTCAAACAATCAACAAAAGGGTAAAATTAAGGTGAAATATGTCTTGGAAGCCAAAATGAGATAAGATCCATGCAGGCTCTGACTGCATTATGTTGGAAGAGATGTTTTAGCACAAAGCATTCACATCATTTTAAAAGAAAAGACCTTCTAGGTCTCATAGCATTATATTTTAATGCTTTTAAGGAAAATGACCACTGTAAGAGAAAATACATCTCAATACTAGAAAGAAAATCACCTACCTGCTTCTCTGTCTGATTTCTCCTTGGGAAGACCCAACCTCCCTTACACCCTTCCTCCAAATGGACCCATCAGTGGCCTATTTATACCTGAGCTGCCAGGTGGGTGAAATCCAAACATTTAGGGGCTGCAGTGCTTTCAGCTGTGGCATTTGTCTTCTCTATTAGGGGGTGCTAATGGTTTCCTTGTGGTGCATGCTGTGATTGATGGATCTGAGAGACATTGGCTATGTGTTATGTGATGTCCTATGTGACTATTCAGTTCTTTTTTGGCCAAAAATGTTGCTCTTTTCCAACAGTTTATGTCTGCTGCTGAAGATGAGCAGATGGAAAGGTGTCTGTGAGTGGGGTTTCTCCCTTCCCTTCCCTAGATTCACAGATCTGGCCAGCTATCTGCACAAGAAAACAAGTTTGTGCTCATGTTGTCTCTGATGTTTATGTGACAGTCTAGATTGTCTAGTTTTCAACCTGGAGCTCATCTGGCTGAAAAATACCTCCAGAGGCACATCTGCTGCTACACTCCCCATTCAGGTAGAGAGGACGCCCTCCTTGAAGTGCACCTAGGGCTATATCAGCACAGTGTGTTCCCCTAGAGAGCTTTTGCTTGGTGATGCCATGTAGCATGTGTGACAAGATGTCTGTCATCCCATGGCTATGTCTTCACTGACCGATGTCTTCTTGCATGAACGTTCCCCTAGCCTGGACACCAGTCCCTTTTGGCTCTTGCAAGGAGACTCTTTAAAAGCTCAGCTCATCACCTCACAGCGCATACCTCCACCCAAATGAGAGGCACTGAGTCTTCCTTCATCCCATCTTGCTTCTGGCTTTTAGTGGTAGGGACCACCCCAAGTCTGTTCTGAGCAGAGGGCGGTGGCATCTTCTGAACAAATAAAGGTCTGTGCTCTCCACTAGGGGCTGCAAAGCAGACATTTCTGTCCATTCTCTGTAGGGTTGTCCTGGACATAACTTTCTACACAGCTCTGTAGCAGGAGCCATTCTTTCAGGTTACAGCACTGAGCATGGCTGGAAGAGGAACGATGGCTCAGAGATGGTGCACAAAAATATTATGAGACTGTTCCACACGTGCCTACGGTTTTGTGTCCCTCTCTCTTTGACGTATGAACAGGATCACATATTCCTCCCAGATTTCTCTCCTCCCTTAGGATGTTATAACTAGTTTTCAAGCATCAGAAAAACCATTTCAAGGGCCTTTTAGCACCTTAGCTGGTTTGGGACATGTAAAAGCTCACTCTTCCTTCCCATCTCTCCATCACCCATTCACAGCAGAGGACAGTCCAAGGAGGATGTGCTACTCCATTCTCCAGAGGTATTTCTGGGAATATCTGATTTGCTGATATTCCTATCAGAAACGTCACTCTGCCTCCATCCATCTCACATCTTGCAGCTCATCCTGGAGCTCTCCGTCTTCTGTTTCTTATCTGATGTGAGTTAAACATTCCTGGAATTGGTCTTAAGGAAACTCAGCTCCCATCTCGGGTTGGCCCCTCCCTGTGTGGGAGGAAGGAAGAGCTGATGCTCACATAGAGAAAAAAACAGTTGCAGAGGGAGCTTCTGCCCAATGTCCCACATTTGCAGCATGGACAACACAGCTGGTGTTCAACTCATCTTAGCTGGGAGCTAAAACCAGAGCGGGATTTTGGGATGATCCGATGGGAAGTGGATATAAATAGTTTGTTCTCGAATCTGAAGAAGGCGTAGATAAATCTATAGGTTTGTACAGGAAATTCCTGTATACAGGAGAATACAGGAAATCCTGAACCAAAGACAGTGCAGTCATGGGGGGAGCAAGGAAAGGATGGAAACAAGCAAGCTCTTCTCCCTAGGCAGCAGGCTTATGCTCATTTCATTTTCACTTGAGGTCTTGTTAGTGCAACAAGTTTCCTGGTCAGAAAAGGTCACCCAGGGTAATTTGTGAGGAAGGCAAAAAAATTCCTGGAAAGCACAAGGAGTGCTCTGCTATGTCTCTATGATGGAACAGGATTGTTTTGGGGGCGCCCAAGCTGGTAGGTGCAGCGGGAGCCTGAAACCGAGTGGAAAGCAATGCAAATAAAATTGACACCCTTCGTGCCCACGTTGGACTTCTAGAAGCAGTGAAACCCCACAAATGGAGGCAAAGACACAGCTATCCATGCCAATGAGTTTGGTGGAGATGTTGCTTTGGTCTGTAGCAGTGCTCAGGAGGCAGCACTGGAGGCAGCTCCATCAGAGATGGAGCACTGGGTGGGGAGCACAGTGTCTTCGACCCACTGAGGGCCACCCTCACCTTGAGTGGTGCCTCTGCCTGGGGAAATGAGTGTTGCCAGGTCTGCAAAAGGCTGGGAAGGGCTCGTTCCTGGGTGGGAGAGTTACTGTAGGAAAGGAAGAGGGAGATGGGGTTTAGTGTGCCCAAGTGTTTGGATGGAACTGATGGTATGACTGGTTTCCTGGATGGGACATCCTGTAGAACATTCCAACATGAGCATTTGTACTGATCCTTGTTTTTTTTTAAGGATGAAGAACTCTCTCAGTGTGTTAAGACTCATTGATTATAGGTTTTGCAAAGAGCTTTGCTGGCTTGTATCCCCAGGCACATCTGCAAGAAGGGATGGATTCTGCCATTCCCTCCCACTGTGGGTTCTGTTTGCATTTTGAATGCTTTCCATGTTCTGCCCACCGGCATGGAGACACAAAGACCTTTTCAGCATCTGAGTGATGTGGACTCTGCAGTCACAGAAGTGTCAACAGCAGACAGTCATGGTTTGGGTGTCTGTAGGAGAATGAGCAAATCAGTGGAAAATCCACCGTGGTGGAGGAAGTCAGGAAAAAAGTATTGAAGAGGTGTCCAAAGACACTCTAATAAGCTCTTCAGGTCTGGGGAAGAGTCAGTAATAAACTATCCAAGCAGGTTCTGATCTGGTTGTCTTAATAATATCTTTGCTAATTAACTGCTGTTCATTTTCCTCATCAGTGGACAGATTTCAGAGTGCATTAGCAAACTGTTTGACTTAATTATTCTCCTCCTTTAATGAGAGAGAATTGAATGAGCCTTGGCTGCCTCTCCACTCCTGGGACAAACGTGGTCAGAGCATCCCCTGGGGAGGACAGAAGGGAAATCCTTCCGTGGACATTTCCCAGGAGGTGCAAAGGTAACAGATACAGGTGTGGCTGCTGGGCCAGGCTCTGAGCACCTGATCAAGCTGAAGGTGTCCCTGCTCATGGCAGGGGAGTTGGACCAGACGGCCTTTAAAGACCCCTTCAAACTCAAATGGTTCTATGTTCCTAGGATTTACATCCAAACAAAGGCTGTTTGCATATTTCATGCAGCTAGGGTTACCGTACAGAGAGGACAAGGCTGTACCCAGAGCTGTGTTTTATTTGGGAGCAGGCAGGAAAGCAGAGCAGTCCCAGTTGCCCCTCATTCTCTTCCAGTCCTACTCTCCCTCCGGATGAGCTGCACATTTCCGTCCGCAGCCCAGGACAGCCTGGCCTCAGATGAACGCCAGGGAAAGACTCTTACATAACCCCTCTTCATCCATAATGGATGAACATCATCAAAATTCAACGGCAGCCTCCGGAGCCTTTCCGGTGCCTCGCCTACAGATTTCTCCAAGAGGCTCAAAATCCCTGATTTAGCACTGCACGTTGATCAGAGAGAAAGCTGGCAGTTTGGGCTCCCTCGTGCATGGGGAGTCTCCATCCTCCAAGGCCTTTTAATGCAATCAGTCCTTTTTAAGTATGAAAATGATGCTCTGTTCTGGGCAAACAGAAGTCCAGCTCTGGGCTCATTCAGCCCTGGAAAGGATGGGGGTGAGGCTGCAGCTGGGAAAGATGGAGCCAATAAAGCCACCAGGAGCTCCTGGCACCTTCCCTGGCTTGCCCAGCTGCTGTCTGGTCACATGGAGGCAATTTGGGGCCTGAAATATCCCTTTATGCT
This sequence comes from Lagopus leucura, assembly GCF_019238085.1. Taxonomy (NCBI): domain Eukaryota; kingdom Metazoa; phylum Chordata; class Aves; order Galliformes; family Phasianidae; genus Lagopus; species Lagopus leucura. The sequence goes on from NW_024962264.1 coordinate 67,824,961, forward strand.
TTAGGCTGTGATTTGGGGGTGGAGGAGGATGGAGATTTCAGAGCTTCAGCTTGGTTGGAAAAGACTTCCAAGATCATCAAACCCAACCACAGAATCACAGAATCACAGAATGGCGAGGATTGGAAGGGACCTCAAGGATCATGAAGCTCCAACCCCCTGCCACATGCAGGGCCACCAACCTCTCCACATTTCATACCAGCCCAGGCTGCCCAGAGCCCCATCCAACCTGGCCTTCAACACCTCCAGGGATGGATGGGGCATCACAGCCTCTCTGGGCAGCTGTTCCAGCACCTCACCACTCTCTCTGTCAAGAACTTCCCCGACATCCAACCTCAATCTTCCCTCTCTCAACTTCAAACCATCTCCCCTTGTCCTGCTGTTATCAACCCTTTCACAGAGTTGACTCCCCTCCTGTTTGTAGGCTCCCTTTAGGCACTGCAGGCTGCAATGAGGTCACCCCGCAGCCTTCTCTTCTCCATGCTGATCAAGCCCAACTCCCTCAGCCTGTCTTCACAGGGGAGATGCTCCAGCCCTCTGATCATCTTTGTGGCTCTCCTCTGGACCCTCTCCAACAGCTCTCTGTCTTTCTTGTACCTGGACACAGTTCTGCAGATGGGGCCTCACAAGAGCAGAGTAGAGGGGGATAATCACCTCCCTGTCCCTCTGGCCACCCCTCTTCTGATGGAGCCCAGGATACCATTTGCTTTCCAAGCTGCAAGAGCACACTGCTGGCTCATGTTAAGCTTTTCATCCATCAGGAACCCCAGGTCCTTCTCTGTAGGGCTGACCCAACCACAACCTGTCCCCACCATGCCCACTAATCACGTCCCTCAGTGCCACATCTCCATGGCTCTGGGATACCTCCAGGGACGGTGACACCACCATTTCTCTGGGCAGTGTGTTCCAGTGGCTTTTGGAGAAGTTTTTCCTAATATCCAACCTGAATAATGGGTTTCTCCTATTCTCAAACCTCTGGACAAGTTTTGTAAGTAGAGCCGTGATTACTTGTTCAACTATCTGTGAGAGAAAACAGGCTCATCTGCAAACAATCCCAAGATGCTAAATGGCAGTTCAGTGCCTGCTTAGGAATCTGTGATGATGATAATTCCTGTGGTTTATCCCAATTTAACATCTGCGGTGACTCTGCTGACATTATGTGACAATGGGGGAGGGAGCATAATTTCCAACACCCTTCAACATGAAAGCATATGTGCATGCAACCTCCAAGGGAAAACATTTTTGCTTCCAGTGATGCTGAGCTTAAATGACTGAAATGGACCATATCTGTGGAGTACAGCATCTCATACTTCTTTCAGATTGGATATAAGGAAGAAGTTTTTTACAGTAAGGGTTGTGAGGCAGTGGGACAGGTTGCCAAGAGAGGTGGAGAATTGGAGAGACTCAATTTCAGGCTGGACAGGGCTCTGAGCACCTGATGGAGCTGTGGGTGTCCCTGTTCATTGCAGGGGATGTGGACCAGATGGCCTTCAAGGATCCCTTCCAAATCAAACAATTCTACCTTTCTATTACTCTATGCCAGACCAACGTTGTTTATTTGGTAATGGCTCTGGCTTGGACCAGATACAGGTCTTTCCTTAATTCCCATACCTCAGGTCAGCACCAAAGCTAGTAAATTCTTGCAATGGACACTCATCATGCAGTATAAACCATCTCAGATTTAGCTGTGTCATCTCAACCAGCTTTCCATGCTTTCTCTGTAGGCAGTAGAGAGAGCTCAGTACCTGCAGGTGATTCAGCCCTTGCATTTTGCCTGATCACCATCGGGTGGGAGGACTTCCCTTCATCAAAGCCATCTCTCCCTATGGACCTCAGAGGGAATCCACGCAATGTTCTGAAGCTCATCCCTCCTCCTGAATTCTGGAATGAAGTGTGCTGTCACACTGGTACGAACAGCCAGAGCTCAGGCTCTGGGTAATGTCAGCATCCACTGGGCTGCTTTTTGGCATTTTCATCTGAGACACACAAAAAACAAGCTCCTTTAGGATGTTATACAGGGGCTCCTTGGATGCAGACTTGCTCTCCAGGTTGGCTGACAAATGAGCATGAGGGCAGAAGTCACAACCGGGGAAGATATGAGTCAGGTCTTACCTCATTAGGGCTGTAGCAGCAACGGGGGGCTGTTGGTGGTGCACAATATGACCCCTTATCTCGAGAGTCTGAGGCAATAGGAGCTACTACCAAAAAGCTGATCTGGGTCGTCAAAAACACCTTGTGAATTCCTGCTAATTCACCCATTACTTCAGCTGGAAGGAGCCCTGCAAACGCTGAAACATTTTGACAGCTGAAATATTTTAGCACTCTTGCATGAAAATGCTTCAATTTTCTCATTTAACAGCTACATCTAAGCTTTTCCAACTAACTTCCATTTTCTTCAGTAAAAATCGTGGGAATAAGCTTTTAAAAAGAAACAAAATTAAACAATTTAGATCACAGATACTTCATGAGAACCTGTTTTGGTTTTCTTTTTTTCTTTCTATCGCAGATGAACAATTCTTTTTTTTTTTTCCAGGTGCAGTAATAAGTACAGCTTTGGTAAGAAAATGATAGCAGCATGTAGCATCAGGTCTTGAAGTAGATGCATGTAGCATCAGGTCTTGAAGCAGACACCTTGCACCGGTGTCTGTAAGTCATCAGAAGGTGGCCTACATCATGATTAGAAGCAATCTTCCCAAGTCTCAGGTTGCATATTAGGAAAGTTTCTTCTCTGAAAGAGTGATCAGACGCTGGCACAGCTGCCCAGGGAATGGTGGATCACCATCCACGGAGGTGTTCCAGAACCATGGGGATGTGGCACTGAGGGACGTGGTCAATGGGCATGCTGGATGGGTTGGGATTGGGCTTGGGGATCTTAGAGGGACTTCCCAACCTTAATGATTCTATGGTGGAGAGAAGGAAACGGTCCTTTGGAGCTCCACAAAGGATGCGTGTCGCCACGTCCGAGTGACCGAGGGACCAGCTGTGGGCAGACAAAAAGCACCAGGGTTTCTGCATTTCAGGTCTCCATCTGCAAAAGGTCAACTGCCTGTGCTGTTGGCACTTCTTCAGAAGGAGGTGTGTCCCAGGCTAAATTGGAAGCAAAGTTTGGGATGATAAAACTAAGCAAGCAGCAAAACCCATTATGCCAAAACCCCTGACAGTTCGTTAGATTAGATCCACTGAGGCGCTAGGAAAGAAAGAAAACAAACCATCGCTCTGAGGCCTTTCGATGCATTTTGCACAATCACTGCCTTTTGAAATGTAAAAAGGAACACCCAGATTCTCACCGGGAGTGCGTGCTCTATTCACATGCAGAGCTGAAGGATTCTCCCTTACCATTTGTGCTGAGATGAAAGAACACCCGGTCTGTTGTTATTCAGGAGCAACTTTCCAGCTCGTATGTAAACCAGCGCAGTCCTTGGGACAGTATTTCGTAGTTGCTCAAATGGAGATGGTTTGATAAAGACGTGCAAGCCAGGGGGGAACCTGAAAGATGTGCTGTGATATAATGAGAATTTTCATGAATTACAGAGACCCGAAGGGAAGAGGGATTACGTTTTAAATTATGCATCATTTGTAATGAAGATGTTATATAGTGCAATGGATCATTGACCTGTGCAAATAAAGCATCTATCACACCCAAACAGAGCTGTTATGTGCTTCATCCTTTGGTCTTGTTTCACCTTCTCCTTGGCTTTCCAGCTAAATTCATGGTTTAAAATTGAATGAAATAGGGCAACTTCAGATCTGCTGTCCCCAGAGTTCTGTAGCATTGATTTTCAGGTCTGTGCAGTGGGAACCACTGAGGTAAACTCCTCTAGTGCATGATTTCTGAAAATGCGTGGAGAAATAGGGCAGTTCAAATCCTTGAAGGAAACGGCGATCATGGAGAATTTGATTGAGATGCTGTTTGTAGTTCTGGGATAGGTGTGGAAAAAAAGGTCAGGAGTAAAATATTAAGGTAGTCAAGTGAAAAAAAAAAATAGCTTTCAGCAACCTCCATTGCTATTTGCCTTGTCTTTGCATGAGGTTCCTATGGGTGTGTTGTGTGTAGGACTCACCTCAGCCAGCATTAAATTCCCAATGCTTGGATGCAACTGCTTGAGCTTCAGATCCTGGGCTCCTTCCCAGGCTGGTGGAATAAAAAGTCACTGAAAAGGGCAGTTCACCCAACCTGTTCTGGATGTGTTTTGCATCATTCCTGGGAAATGCTGCGTTGTGTTTTTTGGCTATAAGATCTTGTTGGCTGCGGGTCTTCGTTGCTCATGGAGCAAAGCAGCGGCAGCCAGCTGAGATGCAGGTGACCACCTGGAAAATGCTTGCAATGGGGCACTCTGCCTGTGGCCACAGACAGCTCTTGAGCCCCAGATTTGATGGAAGGGGAGCAATCTCAGAAGATATTCGTTCATGAAAAAAATGGCCAGAAAGAAACCTCGGTTGTGCCTCCACTGAGAAGAGGATGCAGACTGAGATCTGCAGTCCCTCATGCCCAGTAATTCCCATTGGGAAACACTTAACCCAGATTGCTTATCGATTACAACAAGCGAAGCCAATCATCCATGAATAGAAATACAGAGAAAGGCAGCTCTTACTGTGTGCTACACACAGAATTATGTATTTTCAACCCAAGAATCACTGAAGTGCTATTTGCTGTCTTAGTTGCCCATTGGCTAAAGAACCCAGCTGGTGTGATTTTGTCCAAGAGAATAAAAGACTGAAGACTTAGGAATCTTGGATCCAGGCTAGGGAAGGACTGTGTTTTTGGTCCATCTCTGTTAAAAAAGAGAGAAAAAAAAAAAGCAAACAGAAAACAGTAGAGAGTATATCATTCTCCAAATATTAGTGCTTTGATATCTTTTAATGTCACTGACGTAGGTTGCCCAGAGAAGTGGTTGATGCCCATCCCTGGAGACATTCAAGATCAGCCTGGATGGGGATCTGAGCACCTGGTTGAGCTGTAGATGTCCCTTTTCAGGGCAGGGGAGTTGGACCTTTAAAGGTTTGGACCTTTAAAGGTCCCTTCCAGCTTGAACAATTCCATTTGGACCTTTAAAGGTCCCTTCCAGCTTGAACAGTTCCATGATTCTATGACCTGAGATCCCTGAGACATTCATATAAGCCTTGCAGCAGCAACAGAGGAGCTGTGGGATGCTCTCACCTGTATTGAGATGTTACTGGAGGTCGGTTGAGATAACTCAGAGCATTTCCCACAGCTCTGTGTTTAAAGAGGTGAACCCAGTCTGAGCGACTACTTATCTTGTTATTGGAGTTATCTTTCATGCTTATTTTTGTGATTAGGGAGTAGAAGGCTTTGTAGGAACTCGAGATAGCATGCTGTGATTGGCAGGGCGTGGGAGACGTGAATCCATAAATCTGTGCCAAGGCATAATTGCTCGAGAGAGTTTTTTTTCCTAGCTCTATCCCAGTGAACATATATCACAGCATTTTTAGGTGGACCCCTTGAAGACTTGAGAAAATCACTTGCTCTGTGCAGTGGGAAAACAGCACAAGGTCACCAGGAATCATACTGGAATCACAGATTCCTAGCTGAGGGATAGAAAGGGTCCCAGGGTGTTTTTGGTCATTGGGATGCAGGCCTGAGGTGCAGAGCAAGCCACGTCCATGTCGTAGGTAGATGGTTGGAGTTGATGATCTTGAAGGTCTTTTCCAATCTTAACGATTCTGTGATTCTAACTGCTTTCATGCTCCTTACCTGGGCTGGAGACGCAGCCCTGTCCCTGCGCAGCCATGGCAGAGACAGAAATAAATTGTTGTAGACAGGTAAAAGAAGATCCCCTCCCCTATTTTCATCTTCCTGCCTCTAGCATTAGTTGCCTGAGACACGGCTTGCTGTGCTGTTATTGTTGCTTTTGTTTTATTTTTGTTTGCAGAGACAAACCCTCAGAGGCCAGCTTTGCAGCGTAACAAGCAAAATCCAGCTGACAGGTAAAGACAGGCCTGGAGAGGCGAGCTGGGTCATATGGGCTCATATGACTCATATTTGAGAGGCAAAAGCTTCCTCCCCCACTCTTTCCCATCTCGTCCTCACAACAAAACACACTGCACAGCATCAAAACAGTCCCAAGAAGTCTCTTGTCAAAGCCACTCGCAGTGATAAGAGGTGCATTTCCCACCGGGGGGCCAAGCCCTGAGATAAGTAGAGATGCTCTTAAAGGACACGGCTCTATGGGCAGCGCCGTGAAGTGCCAGGAGACGTCTGCAGGAGAGGGAAATGTCTGCCTCTGGAGATCTGTTGGGGTGATTATAGCTGAGCTGTGGGCAGAGCTGAGCTCCACAGTAAAGCCGTGTGTCTCCAAATTCGGACAGGGGCAAAGCTGTGGTCAGTAGGGCTGCCCTTTGGGTCCATGGTTTAAGGGAGTGCAGCGATGTTTGCATACCTGCATCTGTGAGCTGAGAGACCCCAGTTTCCACAGGTTTTCCCTGCTAAGCATTAAAATGGATGCCTGTTTTCATTTACCTGTACATCTCTTAAACTCCTCGTCACCAGACAGTTCCAATTTGGGTGCCAGCTGTGGAGGAAACATGAATGTACGTATCAAGAAAACAAGGGGCGAAGGAGTGTCACAGAATCGGATTCATTAAGGTTGGAAAAGACCTCTAAGATCCCAAGTCCAACCCTAACCCACCCCACCATGCCCACTGACCACATCCCTCAGTGCCACATCCCCACAGTTCTGGAGCACCTCCAGGGACGGTGACCCCACCATTGTCCCAGTCCTGATCACTCTTTCGGGGAAGACATTTTTCCTAATATCCAACCTCAACCTCCCCTGGTGAAACTTACCTTTCCTTTACATGTGGTCCCTGATGAAGATAGCTCATCACTAAAGAGATATAATCCCCTTAGCACCAGAGTTCACTTTTGGCTGCAATTTTTGGTCACCATGAGTAAAGCAGCAGGAACTTAAAAAAAGACTTTGGTCTTCAAGATTTCATAAATAGCTGCTTTCAGACACAGATAAGCAGCTGAAATCTTGCTCGAGCAGCTCCAAAAATAAATGGCTTCCTGCTCCTTCAGCTCAAGAGAAAATCAACAGCTTCTATGCATGAGCAAATTAATTTTTACCACTTGCAAAGCCCCTGTGATGGATGATTATGCATACGAAAGTGATATTGCTAGCGGGATAAAGGGGGGTTCTCCCCAGGCTTTTGGCCAGGCTTCCCGTGCTGCTGATGTTTTCCTTGGCATTTCTGCTGAAGCTTAGCTGCTCCAGGGGAAGACTTTGCTGGCAGTTTTCCCTAACCAACCCTGCTGTGACAGCTTCGTGCTGTTGCCTGTCACTGCCGTGTGCGATGCCCATCTCTTGGGGTTGGGAAGGCAACGGCTGGGTGATCCTCAGGTCACCTTCATCCAGGCTGGATATTAGGAAGGATTTCTTCTTAGATAGAGTGGTCGGGCACTGGCACAGCTGCCCACGGAGATGGGGGAGTCACTGTCCCTGGAGGTGTTCCAGAGCCATGGAGATGTGGCACGGAGGGGTGTAGTCAGTGGGCATGGTGGGGATGGGTTGGGCTTGGGGATTTTTGAGGTCTTTTCCAGCCTTAATGATTTTATGATTCTACTATTCTATTTGCTGAGCCCTGGGCTCAACTGGGACTTCAGCAACAGAAAAGATAAAAGATGCCTGTGGCCAGCCTTGATCTCTTTTAAAAGGGGAGGAAATAAGGACATGAAGAAAGCTAGCAGCTCTAGAAGCCCTAACCCAACTGGATCTGGGGTTCCCAGGGCTCTGCATCATGCTTCGAGTAGCAAGGAACCTCTATTCTGCATCTCACCAGGGTCTGGATTACCCATGTCACATCAGACCTGGACTCTGACTCATTTTCATAGAATCATTAAGGTTGAAAAGGACCTCTAAGATGATGCAGTCAACCATCAGTTTGTCCTCACAGTGCCTAGTAAATTATGTCCTTCAGTGCTGCATCTCCACGGTTCTTGAACACATCCAGGAACAGTGACTCCACCACTTCCCTGGGCGGCCTGTTCCAGTGCTTGATCACTCTTTCTGAGAAGAAATTTTTCCTGATATCCAACCTGAGCCTTCCCTGGCACAACTTGAGGATATCACCTCTCATCTTGTCTCTTTTACCTGGTGCAGAGGCTGACCCCTACCTCGCCACAGTCTCCTTTCAGGCAGTTGTACAGAGCCATAATGTCTCCCCTGAGCTTCCCCTTCTCCAGACTGAACCATCCCAGTTCCCTCAGCCATTCCCCATAAGACTTGTGCTCCAGACCCTTCACAGATCTGTTGCCTTTCTTTGGACATGCTCAAGGGATTTTGGATCAGTGCTGCCACCTGCACTGATCCATCCGGCACACTGTTTTCCATCTGGCAAAGCACAGATGTTGGTCCTACTCTCCAGCTGTCCCAAGCTGTCCCTGGAGATATCTCTTAGGGATAATGGATCTTCATGACCAACACAATGGAGGAGCCCATGAGGCCACAGCAGCTTTGTCCCACCACAAGGAGCTGAGGACAGATCCTGGCCAGCCACACTGCAGGGCACCTTACCCATGCTGAATTATGCAGTGGTTGATCCCATGCCATCTCCATCTCAGAAGGATGCAATAGATTTCCCTTCCCACCCAGCATCACACACCAGGGTTTGGGTTTCCAAAGCACCCTAGCGTCTGCCGAGCCTGTTGGTGTCAGTGGGAGCTGCTGGCACCCAACCAAAACTGTGCCCATTCAAGGTGACTCAGCTGAAATACAACATTAGCCAGAAAGGTAGGGCTGAGTTGGAAGACTTGAGCAGTTCTGCCTTGATTTTAATTCTGGCCGTGCATATCCTTGCAACGTTACAAAAGCTGCTGCACAGACTGCGGAAGGCAGAGACACACACACATCTGATTTTCAGAGTAGTACAACAGACAAAAGGGCCATAGATAGGCCATAGCATCCCGCAGAGAAAAGGTTGGCTTCCACATGACTCAGGAATGTCCTAGAGATCAGCTTTATCTATTTATGTATTTATTCCGGCTGGCATCTGTGAATCACTGCTAATAGCAAAGGGTTGCATAATTGCAATGAGGATGCTTTTGTGATGGCTCTGACCAAAGAAAAATACATCTATTTTGGCTTGTGTCTATGAATAGCTACTCTGCTCTGACTCTCTGCATTTGCAAACCTCAGATACTACTGAAAATAAGATATGATTGGCAGGTACAACCTGATTAGCATGTACAAATTGCCGTGGCCTTTCTCCAAGCAATCATTTGTACAAATTGTTTCCTCTGCTTCGTATCTGAACAGCAGCAGAGCTATTAGGTAAGTTGAGACTCGAGAAGAAGCAGCACGAGGCGAATGCTCACACCGTCTCATTTCACACCCTTCTGAGTGTTTGGCTTTTTCTGAACTGTGCTCTTTTCCCCTCCCTCAGAAAAAGGCCAAAAAGGCTTTAGGCAAAAAAGGAACTGTTTTATGGTGTTTGTTTTTTTTTTCTCCTGAAGATAATCCTAGCTTTTTCCTTTCTAATTTTTTTTTTTTTTCACAATCTTCTTTCTTTTTCTTTTTTTTTTTTTTTTTCCTTGCAGCAGCTGTTCCTAAAATATTTGCTCATCCTGGGTTTTCAAACAGACAAAAAATATCTTTCAAAGTTTTGAGCCTGTGTATTTCATTCCAAATTGCATCAAAATGGAAGAAGGGGAAAGGAAGAGAACCTTGCCTGGTGGAAAGTGCTTCAGAGTGGGCTGGGATTTTATGCCTCCTTTCCTTTCCAAGCCAGGAATAGGTTTCATGGCACTTTTTTTGAGTCATTTCATTTCTGCACACTGCTCTTAAGACATTTGCCAGTGCCAGTCGTGGAGATGCAAGCCACGAGTCGGATATGCCAAGCAGCTGAGACTGGCTCCAAAGATGTGCGCTCCCTCCCACTCATAGGAATAATTTGCTTGGCTTTATGGGATTTGGAGATTGTGTTGCACCATTCCTGGCAACCAAGAGCGATCAGACAGTGGGATTTTAGCAGGGTCTGTTGTGAGAGGACATGGGGAAATGGTTTCTAAGTTAAAAGAAGGGAGATTTAGGCCAGGTATAAGGAAGAAGTTCTTCACAAGAAGGGCTGTGAGGCACTGGAAAAGGTTGTCCAGAGATTTGGAAACATGGTGGATGCCTCAACCCTGAAGATGTTCAAGGTCAGCCTGGATGGGGCTCTGAACACCTGATGGAGCTGTGGGTGTCCCTGTTATTGCAGGGGAATCGGGCCAGACAGCCTTTAAGGGTCCCTTCCAACTGAAATCATTTTATGATTCAGTGATTTCCATGGTGGTGAAGGTTCCTTTGGCTCCAGGAGACCAACGCTTAGGACCTTCCTGTTCCCTGTAGGCAAAGCGAGGGGCAGCTGGAAAGTGAGTCAATGGAACCCCTATCACTGGCTCCTTTTGGGTGAGGATGTCACTCCAGGAATTTGATCCTACCCAACATAATTACAATAACAGCAGCACTTTGTAGAACAGCCCATCCAAATTTCATAGGCTTTTGAATCAATAATTAGGCATCTTAATGCCGGTTACGAATACCGAGCTGAATTCTGGCTGCAACCTTAATTAAAAACATCTCGCAGCGGGATAAATAAATAATTCCCTTTTAAGTGTGAGGCCATTTTGTGCTTCAGACTCTGCTGGGCTGCAGGAGGGCTGGTGTGTGGGAGAGGCACGATAGCTCTGCCTCGATGAGATAAGCACTGGAGAGGCAGCATGCGTTCTCTGATGCACTGCAAACCACGGGTCTTCCTGAGCTCTGCAGACTTTCTGGCCACGATCGCTTTGCTTTTTCTCTGCTCTCTCAGTGATACGTAAGATATATTTATTTCTACCCTGGTCGGTTCTCTGAGGGCTTAAAAAAATAGAGCGTGAGTGGGTGGGTGGGTGAGGGGAAGAGGAGGCGCTGGGAAGCCAAGAGAAGCGTGTTGTGTTGACGCAGTCATCATCTCCCATTTGCACAGGGATTGTGGTGCAGTGCTGCCCATCCCAAAGCACGGGTCATCCCCTGAGCCCAAAATGCCACGTGGGATACGAGGCATCATCCTAAAGGGCTCTTCCTGGCCGTGACATTTGTGCCGATAACTCAGACGGGGATGCAAAATGAGTGATGGCTTCAGCTGGGAAAAAGATTACTGGTGTAACGTGTAACGAAACAGGGCACACAAAAACACTGTGAGTCATGTGGGAAGTGCTCTGAACAGTGTTTCTGAAATAAATGAAGAAGTTTCAGAGGCCACAATCCAAAATGAGCTTGGAACAAGAGCGCGTGTGTCAGTTCAGATCAAGGAGAAGATGAAGGCAAAGCAGGACCCCGAAATGACAGTCCTTAAGGAGCAATGCTGAGAAATTCAAGTCAGTGAAACCATAAACAGGTTTTCAAAATGCATTGCTGCACGGAAAATCTCTGAATATGTGTATCTGGGTGACAGCTCCAGGTTTGCTGGACAAATTTGAGCTTTGGAATGGTAATTGGTGATATAAAGGAATAGAGGAATAAGAAAAATACAGGGTAGTGCCTGAGCAGAAATGTAGAATGGATGAATCCAATGAATCGATGGCCCCAATGAGCACTCTGTGTTGCTTCTCTTATTGAAAGCTGGGAAAATGTGAGTTATGAAATGGGAATTTCTGATCTGAGGTGAAAAGCCAGCTCTGTTTTGGATAGCTAACCTTGTCGTGGAGTGCTGAAGCAGCCAGCATTCCAGCTGGCACAGGAAATTTAATTAAAATCAGACCTGGGGATGGGGTGTGACTGGAGAAAACAGCAAGTAGTCTCTCTGTCTGAAAGAGCAAAAAAAAAAATGATCCATGCAACTACAGACCTTGTAGTCTGCCCTCAGTTGTTCATTGAGGAGCAGTGCTCAGGCTGGAGGAAGAGCCGGAGTTGGGAAGAGGGATGGGGAAAAAACCTTGGGGAAGAAGCAACTGAGCCCCAGCTTTGGACTGGCTTCAAGGTGGGCAGGAAGGTTTCCACCCCAGTCCACAGCAATAGGATGAGAGGTGATGGCCTCACATTGCACCAGGGGATGGTCGGGTTGGATAGGAGGAAAAATTTCTTCTCCTAAAGAATGGTCAGGCAATGGCACAGCTGCCCAGGGAATGGTGGGGTCACCATCCCTGGAGGTGCTCCAGAACCATGGGGATGTGGCACTGAAGGACATGGCAGTGGGCATGGTGGGGTAGGACAGGAGTTGGATCTGGGGATCTTCTCCAACCTTAATGATTCTATGGTTTTATGATGGAACTCCGAAGGAAGGCAGTCCCAATCCCCAGTGCATCTATTAATTGTGGAGCACGCTCTGTATTTTGCTGGCTGTGGTTTTGGTGGGCACAAGGGTCATCCACCCAGCTTTCCAAAGGGTCTGGCAAAAGTTGAGTGTCTGCACATCGATTCTTTATGCTGGGACATACAGGGACTGATAACATTTAATGCATTTCTTGTTGTTTGAAGGTGAACATTTATTCCCCTGCAATATTTAACACCTTGCTATGGATCCTGAGGAATATCTGCACCTTGATCATTATAATTAACAATAACACCATGCTGCAGGGGATGAGACTTCTCTAAATGCTTTCAATTGTTAATGACTCAGACCTTAAGGTTTAATTCATCCTATTCCCTCCTCATTAATTAAAGGCACTTGGTCTCAGCCAGATTAAAAAAGGGAGACTCAGGGCAGCTGTTACTGCCATGGCACTTCCATAAAGGTTATCCTAGCCCCAGATACTTTGGGAATGGGGATCACCGTGGGCAGTAGTTTGCTCCATCTGACTGGCTGCAAAGATGGAAAATGTGCAACGTGGTGATAAACCTCTCTTCCAGAGCTCCTTAAATCCCTTTCTTTACAACCCAGAGATTATGGCTACAGCTTGATTTCAGCTCCGATCCCTTGATAGCCAGGGATTTTTTATTTTGCAGCTATCAGATTGTATTTGCCACATGCAGAGCTCTTCTATTTTGTCTGTCTCAGATATCCTGGGGTTTTATACCTGAGTTTATGTTGTCTGAAACTCCCTTAGAAATACAACGAAGCCAAAAATAATTGTGTTTATTAAAACTCGTATTGCAGTTTTACTGCCAAGAGGTAGCAGAGGTCAGGACCCGATGGGACGCTTTCCAGGCAGAAAAGGGGTCAAGTGAAAAAAAAATCAATGCATTTTTAAGGGTGGGTCATATATCTGCAGCAGTGCTGTATCAAATCCAACTATCATTTCCAAGATCTAGATAAGATCCAACCCAGACTCCACTTGAAATTTAGTGAAAGTGAAAATTTATTTGCACTACTCTATTCAACAAGAGTAGAGTTGAAGTCAAAGGCGCCTTTGGTTGGTGGCACCTTCTCAGCCCCTTTCCATATATCCTTATATATTTTCAGTCCTTCCAACTTGGCAGTGGTTTGGTGCCAGTGCCAAAATGCTGTTCGGTAATGGAAGGCTTTGTCAGTCCCCTCCAGGGAATACATGTGAATAAGAGGGGTTTGGCACGAGGTCTAAATGACGGCACGTTCTTTGGGCAGAGCACAAAAAAAAAGAAGAAAAAAAAGAAATCAAATAATTTTTCTCTGCTTGAAAAAAAGTACTTTCATGTTAGACTGCAAATATCCTCCTGGTATTTTTGTATCTCCGGAGTAGCTTGGAAATGAAAGCAGCTTTGCAGAAAGGGCTTCAGAGGGGAATTTGTAGGGGTCTGAATTCTCTCTCTTGGTCCTGCCTGGGTTCAGGCAAAATTGGGAATTTTTGCTGCAGAAGTTAAAATCTGCTCAGGGATTTGAACCCACTCCCTGTCCCTCCCTGGGCCCCTGCTGCCGTGGGAGAATCACACGTTCTTTACCCTTGAAAACTGAAAAGCACACACAGAGATTGATTCATCCTTTGCCACTTGATAAAGTGGATAAAGGGAAATTTAAAACCTCTGCACATTTTGAGAAGATGCCACTTCTCCAGGTTTGCTTACCTCCCTACAGCAATTGCTGCTTATAACAAACTCAAAGCAGCAAGAACCAAGTTATCAGTGGTTAATCCTATTAAAGCAGGCACGAGCTGAGGCATAAGGTGTGTTTCTCTCCTCCACCAGTCATGGTGCCTGCCAAGTTATTTCTAAGACCCTTCACCTCATCTGTGACGTTTTGCTGAGCATTTGCTTGACCAGTAGGTTCAAAAGTTGGTAGCAGTGGGATGGACACAGAGACAGGGTGGACAGATGGACAGAGATCACAGAATCACAGAATGGCCTGGGTTGAAAAGGACCACGATGAGCATCTAGTTCCAACCCCCTGCTGTGTGCAGGGTCACCAACCAGCAGCCCAGGCTGCCCAGAGCCACATCCAGCCTGGCCTTGAATGCCTGCAGGGATGGGGCATCCACAGCCTCCTTGGGCAACCTGTTCCAGTGCCTCACCACCCTCTGGGTGAAAAACTTCCTCCTCACCCACACTTCAAAGATCCCTATTTGCACTGCTTTGCTCTGATCTAAGTGCACATATCTGGAGCACTGACTGTGTGTACAACCAATCACTGTACGTCAGCCCACAGCTGGATTTTCTTTGGGTTCATTATTCAGCACGAATATTTTGGCTTAGAAAAGATCTCTTTCACCACGATCTCAGTCACCATTTGATGCTCTGTGCCATATTTGGAGTTCACGTTTTTATATACATAATTTATGTACATATTTATATATGTAAGTTTTGAGTGAAATCTTGTGAGTGCAACTACACAGTGAACATATTCCCAGGGACACAGGGAGAGAGCAGAGTCCAGCAGAGCTGCCATGGGAGAACCAGAGCTGCAGGGAAAAGCCAAGGTCCTCTTCAAGAGTTTTTACAGTGGTCACAAATCAAAGAATCATTTGAGTTGAAAGGGACCCTTGAAGATCATCTGTTCCAATACCCCTGCTTGGAGATATGATTTAGCAGAGGGTTGTTAGAGCTACTAACCATAGTATGTTAGGCTGTGGTTGGACTTGATGATCCTTGAGGTCCCTTCCAACCTGAGTAATTCTATGATTCTATGAATGGACAGTGAAATCCACAGTTCGACAGGATGTTCAGAGCCCCATCCAGCCCGACCTGGAGTGTCTCCAGGGATGGGGCATCCATCCCTCCCTAAATCAGAAAGAAGTCTTTTCTCTGGAGTCACAGAAATATAAAAAGAATATATGGAAGATCTGATTTTTTTTTAAGCTAACTTCCATGATGACAACCAACTTGACCCCAGAGGGGAAAAGAGCTAAGAAAGCCTTCCCAAACCAAACTTCATCCAGATTTCAGGGCTTTTACAATGAAGCCAGAGGTTTGATTGGGACATCTGAGAAGAAAGTCTTCGCTGCCAGCCTATGTGTGAGATATCTGCAGCTTAATGGAACCTCCAGCCCTTCCAACACATGGTGCCAATATCCCACCATGCCCTCAGATCCCCCATACCCCATCAGATGATGGAATTACAGCAGTGCACCCACACATGGCATGGGAGAACAGATGGAAACCCACCATGCCTACGTAAAACCCAACACTGAGTTAAGCAGCCAATTTCTTCCAGCACAGCAGGACTGAACCCATAACAAGCTGCTCAGCAGCTCCTGCCCCATCCAGCATCACACTGTGCACATGATTCACTGCTGGCACTCCTGTGTTTTTAGTGCACAGATGTTATAATCAAACAGTCCCACTAAAGCCCCCAAGACTTGAGTATCTGCAGTCATTATAGCACCAGGAATGCATATTGAGCAACTGTTTTAGTTCTTCAGAGGGCAGAAAAGAAATTGAGGCGAATGCAGGATTACTGTAAGGGTGTTTGAGTGTGACAGAAGGGTATGCAGGGTTACAGAGAAAGGCTGCAGTCACCAATGGGCATTGTGAGGTGATGGGGACCATGATGCCATCATCTGTCAAGGTGGGAAGAAGCCACCACACCTGCCCACGAGCACTTTAGCCTCTTTCTCCATTGCCAACTGGATTCTCGGTTTCATTAGGCCAAGCATGGCCAACAGGTTAAGGGAGGTGATCCTTCCCCTCTGCTCAGCTCTGCTGAGGCCTTATCTGGTGTGCTGGACCTGGTTCTGTGCCCACAGTACAAGAGAGCCATAGACATAGCCCAGCACAGGGCTGCAATGCAGGGCCAGGGGGACCAAGAGGGGCCTCCAGCATTGGCCAGGATGGAGTTCCTGGATCCTGTCTTTTCTGGGATGTTTGAAATTCTTTGCCACTACAGTCCCGGGATCCCAGAGATGTAGTAATCCTCACAATGATGGAAGGAAAGAAGTCTCACCACTATTATGCAATTCTTTCCAGGCCTCTTAGAATCACTAAGGTTGGAAGAAACCTCTAAGATCACCGAGTCCAAGCATCCCCACCATGCCCTCTGACCATGTCCCTCAGTGCTGCATCCCCACAGCTCTGCAACACCTCCAGGGATGATGACTCCATCACCTCCCTGGGCAGCCTGTGCCTGGCAAATTTTTCCTAATATCTAACCTGAACCTCCCCTGGCATAAATTGAGACCATTACCTCTTGTAATTCAAATCATTCTTTCAGCTGTAAATGTTCTCAGGGAAAGGAAGAGTGTCCTTCTTTAGGACAAACTCTCCAATTGCAAGAATGCAAAGCACTGCAGGGCAGGAATCTATTGGAGGAGCAGTTGTGCCTGCAGAGAGCTCACAGTGCCTTGGGCATGGCTAAGCCATGGTTTTGGAAATTGCTTTCTGTCTCTTCCCTTTCTCTGCTCTTCTGAGTGTTGGCATCAGCCCAGGGTGGAGATGGCAATTTGTTTCTGGAAGCTCAGAGAAAGGTTCTGCTGTGCAAAAGGATGGAAAGCATAGATTTCTCTGTGGAATGAGCATCCTGGGGAGAAGCCAGCCTGGAAATGCCTTTGAGCTACCTTGTTCTGTTGGTATCTAACTACCACTTACACTACTTTACCACTCACCCTACTATCATAACATTGACTCATCACGAGGGCCCAGCACTGGGTTATAAGGAGCATGCATATTGGAATTAAGCTAAGTGAAGGCAAACAGGCTCATTCAGTGTATCAATATCTGACTACCTTTGTGAATCTCTCAGTCCTTCTTCCATGTTTGTGTTCCCCAGCATGATGGCCTGGAGGCAGTAAAGGGTTTCTTAGACAGTGAGAATTATTTTCACTGAGAGAAAGGAAGAGAAGCTGCTATTTTATGCATGAAGATGCACTTATTTGCTTTGCAGTTCAGGAAGAAAAGAGAGATGGATGAAGATAAAAGGGGAAATAAACCCTGCCAGCAATTCAGCCACCGTGACAGGAGAAGGTTGTCTCAAGCAATTAGCAGAAGCAACCAACAGCAAGATTAAGTAGAAATGGGATCCCTGGACATGCCAGCATTCATACATTCCTAAACCAGGTAGCTGGCCTCCTCATTCGGGAGGGTGGTCCTTTGGTCCTCTACTATGTTACCTGCAGTGCTGATGTACTCTTTGAACTATTTGGACAAAAAATTAAGGAAGACTGTGTCAAAGTTCTCCTTTTAGCTGTTTTTGCTGTGGGGTGGAGGTGAGTGACTGCTTTCATCTTGGAGGACTGCTATGGGCTTCACGTTAGCCCAGTCTTGGATGGAATATTTTTCGTCCAGGCTTGGGTCCCTCCCAGTGAAAGAGACCATGGGGAGCTGGATGTTCTGCCCAAACAGGAAGGAGGCTAATGCATCTAGGGAGCACAGATCATGAGGACAGTTAAAATGAACTGAGATAACTTATTTTAGAAGGGATGGTGCTGGGAGGTCAGGAAAAGATCAGCTTCCCAGTAGCTAAAGCATTGTGACATATAGGACTGACTGAATGCTCTTGACATCCACTAAGGAAGGGCAGGACAGAACATCAGAAAAAAAGAAAGATTTTTTTGTCTAGTAGTTAGGAAGCATGAAAGGCTGTGAAAAAGCTTGGAACTAGCTGTGAATATTTAAGGCTTTCTCTGGGAGCAGGCATCAGAAATAGGTTTAAAATACCACTTTGAACAAACAAGTCCTGTTAGTGACCAGAATGACCATGCTGTGGGGTCAAAGTTACAGGACAAAATCCACAGGCTTGTAGCTCACAGAGGAGTATCTCCATCCCACTAAGAAAAGAAAGTGAACAGATGCTCCTTTGGGGCTGTCCAGATGGCCAAGTAGCTGCAAAAGGCATAAAGAAGGATCATAGCCTACAGCAGCTTTCAAGTAGCCAAACAGATCTAAAATGAGCAACGACCTTCATAAACCCACTCGATGTAAAATACACCCTTGCAGCAGGGTGAAGATGAGGGGGAATCTCTGTCTCTCTCACGACATAGATATTTCAGCCACAAAAAAGGATTTCAGAGTGAGAACAATGTGCAGTCTGCTCTCACCACCAGAAAATCCACTTTTCCACACCAACTTCTTGCTTTCTAGGCAGGGTGCCAATGGGTACCTGGCAGCCTGCTTGCAGGGCACCACTCCTAATCACATTAGAGGAAAAGCACTTCCTTGGAAGGGAGACAGACATTGCAAAGAAAGGAGAATGTGGGCTGATCTTGCTAAGGGAAGTGAGCAAAATTACCACCCGAAGAGTGGTGTGAAACTTAGCACTGCAGAAATGGCATCTTTGTCTCCAGATGCTTATTAGATACAGAGAGCCTGGAGACATTCGTAGAAACAATAGATGATTGGGGTTTTGGGGAGGTCTTGCATCCATCCTATGATTCCATCAATCCTATGATTCATTCTCCTTCTACAAGGACCATCCCCAGTCCTGGGGAGAATTATCTGTCCCAGCTCATAAAACCTTCAGGAACGGACCTGATGTGACCTGCTGGTGTCCACAATGGCAATAAGGCTTTTGTTTTGCCTTTAACTATCCTACATTGGGACTTTTCTATATCACCATGGAAAAGAGTGACTCTAACAGCAGAATTGTGTAAAACATTGATCTCTGCCATCAGAAAACCTGGGGCTGTTCATTTTACAGATGGTGTAACTACAAAAGGCAGCTATGTTTAGGCAGGTTCCCACTTACCTGGTTGCTGGAAGGACTTGCAAATGTCAGGACCCAAGAAGTTATAGGTGTTATGGCCACATCTGCAGCACTTCCAGAGGAATTCCTGTAAACCAGCATGTGAAAGGAAAGAACGGCATATAGGCAATGGGAAACATGGTCAAGCAGAGGCAATACACTGATTTTGGGGACAAAATGTCAAACAAGCAAAGGCAGAGAGAAGAGCAGGGCAGATCTCAAAGGATGCAGGTAACTTGGCACACTTGAATGATTCCCACCACAACTTTTGCTTGCACAGCCACGCAAAACCTCCTGCTATTCCATGTCTACTCCACATCCATCACTCCTCCTTACTGTTTGTCCCATTAGGTGAGAAGTTCCTGGAGCCCAGAGCTTCGATGTCTTTACAGCACTGCTACAGAGGAGCTCTGGTATTAGATGGTTTGTTTAGGGTCTGGTGCTCAGATGCAGCACAGCACAACTTGGACATTATCAGTGTATTTGGAGGTTTTGGGTCAGTAGATGGTCATGTTATGAAGTAATCCAAAAGCCATTTAGAAAATGACTTCAAGAAAAGAGTTGATGTGGCACTTTGGGGACATGGTTTAGTCAGCATGGTGGTGATGGGTTGGGTTTGGACTTGGTGATCTCGGTGGTTTTTTCCAACCTTAATAGTTCTATGAAAATACTTACAAACAGACCTTTAAGATTTCCTAAGTTGTGTGTTTAAATGCCTTCCACATAAAACGTTCCTCATTAAAAAATCATTACAAATTTCTTTCTCTGGAATCAAACTCTCTTTGATGTAAAACAACATCTTCCATGGGAAAACTCCAAGCGTTTCAATGGAAGATGTCCAGCCAGCTCTCATGTCAGATCTCACTGGAATGGTTCGTGTGCAATAAAATGAATGCTCCTCCTACATGCGAAATGCATGTAACAGAATTAGCTTTTGCACAGGAGAAAGGTCTGGTCAACCACCCAGTTATTAAGAAATTAAGTTACTTTCTGTGAAGGACTCTTGCCTATCACAGTGTAAAGTTGCTCAAACGCTTTTCTGCTGGCAGGGCTCCTAATCCAAGTGAGGACTGATGTCAAGTCAGGGCTCTTGCTTCTGAATCTAGCAGCACAAAGTGAATGAAGAGGTGCATGAAATGGAAAAGACAAGATTGTCCCTTTTCACAGAGGAGGGAAGAGCTTCTGAAGAGCTGGGCTTTCACAGCTTGCCAGTTGGAAGCAGAGCCGCTGGATGAGTTTTATTTGATGTGAGCAGATTCCTCCTACTGCTGCACTTGAAAGGCAGATGGAAAGACCTTAATCTGGTCACTCCTGTTTTAAATTATGCATCCTCCATCTGCTGACTAGAGCACAGACATGCTGACAGTAACTGCTGCGCTTCTTAAAATAATCTCCCTGCTGCAACAGCTACTTGTGGAGAGGTTTACACATCTTCCACCTATGAATGGTGTCTGCACACCACACCTGAAAGCCTCTCTTGAGGGCCAGAACCCAACCTTGAGCCCTGCAACACTGGAAATCTCCAACCCCTGGTCCGTAATATTACTTGCAATGGGTCTTGATGGCTTTTGAGACCACAGCAGCCAAGCCTGGTTTCCCATCTAGTTGGAGCTCATGGGGATCTGTATTCAGATTCCAGCATGTGGGTCCATGGAGCAGAACCAGAACTTGGATGGGGACTGATGCCTGTACTCCACATTGAACACTCTCAATCCTCTGCCCCTTTCTTCCAACTCTAAATCAGTTGTGTCAGCTCCTTAATTATTTTAATTTTTCTTCCTTCTCCAAATCCCTCAAATATATTTTATACATAGGGTACAGGCTTAAAAAGGAAAGCTACTGCTGTGCCCTTTCCTCTGAAATATTACCGGAGAAATGTATGTATTTCATCTCTACCGTTCATTTTCCCAGACAGTTTTTACTTTGAAGGAGTTTGAAACAGTAATAGACTGATGGCTACTTTCCAGCTCTATTGATTAACAGTGAGTGGTCAAGATCTTCAGTGCCTGAGAATATATCCAGAAATAGGGACAGGTGAATTATTGCATTTTCCCACACAGGGAAGGAGCAGGGGACGATGAGACCTACAAGAGGGAGTCCAGAAGATCAGCCTACCCCACGTGGGTGCAATGTCCCAGCGTGGGGAAGAATCAATGATTATTTGTTTTAGCACAAAACAAGGCTAAATCATTTGCAGATCCTGTGATTTCAGAGTGTTTCTGTGGGTTCCTCCAGGCGTGAGGCAAAGAAGAGGGTTGGATCTAGATGATCCTTGAGATCTCTTATAACCCAACCCATTCTAAGGCTTGGCGGCCACCACTGCCCCTCCATCTCAGTGCTCATCTGATAGAGGTGCAATTTCTCCACCGACCTTCCAAGAAGGTATTTTTACTACCAGGAGGACAGAGAATTTTTGAAATTAAGTGCTCTCCTGGGATTAAAAAGCATTTTCTCATTTCTCCCATGGTATCCTAACACTGAAGAACGAGGGAGGGCAGATGCCATGGGTGACGGCAAGCAACTGGTCCCCACAATGTGCACAATGAGCCTGTGAGGAGTTGGGAGTGAAGTTGGAAGTGTTTGGATCTTCTCTGCAAGCTGTTGGTGCTGGGGGTGTTTCTGAACTGCCTTTCAGCTGGGCATCCAAGTGAAGTTTTTGTCTGCACATTAAGTGCTGCCACATCAGCCTCCAAGGGCATCAGAGCACTAGAAAGCTGCCATTTCCAATCCCAATGCAGCTAATAGTCAGTGAATGCCTGCTTCTATGATATATATTACAAAACTCAGATCCTGGCAGGATTAATGCACTGTGAAAAAGACTCAAGATCTTCAGTGTGGCAGGATGCTATTTTAACGCATCAGCTTTATTGGGCCCATGAGTGCCCAGTTTTGGAAGAATCAGGAATCCTTAAATGCAAAGAAATGTAGTGAAGAAAAACAGAAATGACAGCAAAAAAAGATAAAAAGCACCTGTAGAAAGTAAACTATGACAAATTTTTTGGTTTTTGTCTGTCAAAATGCTTAAGTCAATAGCTAACTGAGAAGTACTAGCATCAATACATATTGGAAAGCTGTGGAGTCCGAAGGAAAACAAATCTTTGTGTACTATAAAGTGATACATGGTGATATATATCACCAGGCAGCTGAAACACTACAAGAAAATCTTGAAGTAAAGGCATGTTCTCCATCTTTCTACTTATCTTTTTTATGGAATGAGATTGAACTTATATTATCTCCATTAAATCCAAGAGAATTTGCCAAGGGGGTTTCATCTGTTCTGCAGAAATCTAAACTACCATTTGAAGACACAACATTTCCCACAACGTTTTTGCAGTAGGAATAATGCATCTCTTGGGCTGTTCTGACTTATATCTTGCCCTGTTCACCTTCAGCTATGTATGTGCACCTCTCTTTTCTCTTCCCCTTTCCTTGGAAGGTGCCTGCTTGTTATCCACATGCACTGACATCGCAGGAGGACCAGCAATTTACGTACTCACCCAGGCTTGGGTCAGCTCTGCTCTCTTCATTTCTGTCCACTGATCTCAACAAGAGTTGGGTTCGAGCCACATGGTACCCCTGAGGATTACTCATGATCAATCTAGGGCTGAGATAATACTTGATCAGGTTTAGGATAAGCAATAAGAAGGAATAAACTAAAGCCATACATCTTTGACATTAGTAGTCAAGAAGCATCCCAGAGTGCTATTTCACTGATTTCAGTGGAATTATGTCATGCATTAATTTGAGCCAAAACCACAATACATATTTCAGTGCTCCTGAAAGCCCCCCTTAGAATTTATTCTCCAGTGGATGTTCCATTAAAAGAAAAATACACGACTTTTAGCCATTGATCAGAATATATTGTAACACATCTGAGCAGAGAGATTACAGAATACCTCACGGAAGACTGACCTTTTGATGTGTGACAGAAAGATTGCTGGAAACGAGGGAACAATCCAAGACTTATTAACTGAGAGCACCCAGGGGCATTAAAATCACTGCATTATGGCAGGCTTGGACTCTCGCCGTGCCCTTTATGTGCAGCTAAAAGAGACTTGCAAAAGAAGCTCCTCTGAAGAAATAGATACAATATTTTTGCAGCCAGTGACAAGAGAGTTTTGACAAATTTTAGATCAGCTCACTTGGAGGGAACAAAGGCTGCCGAAGCGAGTCAAGTTCACTCTTCAGTAGTCATGACAACACTTTCAGGAACTCACAATTTAGGGAAGAAGAAAAGGAAATAAATACTGATTGGAGACACAAAGCTATCCATTATTGCTTGTACGTTATCTCTCACCATCTGTGTGGCTTTGAAGCTATGAATCCAATGCTTGGTAGCATCCTGGGGTCCTGGCACTACATGGTACATCACAGCCGAGGTCAGAGCTCAGCAACTGCTGGGCAAATATAGGATCACTGTGCAGAAGTCCCATGGTCAGAGCCTGGGATGTTGTGGGCTCATCGTGAGAGCAATGGAAGAGGCCAGCTTCAGCTCCTTCCAGCTCTTCACCCGGGGCCACTTTGGGAGATGATAGCATTGGTGGACAAAGGAAGGGTAACCGATGGCTACCTGATATCCTGGGTGGCAACACAGGTTTAAGATCTCTTTCAACTTGACTTCTATCATTCAGTGTTATACCTCCCAGGGCTGCATCATAGGAACACAATGGCCGTCCTGAGGTGGGCAGAGTTGAAGGGATAGGTCCAAACTACTGCTGCTAATGCAGAGCACTCAGATTTTACGTTGAGGGCAATGAAGAACGCTGGGCACACTCCATCCTGCTGGCCCCTGGCCTGGTGGTGGCGTGGTTACAGACAGCTGGAAGATAGGAATATCAGAAACAACACCAACTGCTTGCTAAATGGAAGCAGATCTGTGCAAGTGCTTGCCTTGCAAGTCACATCTGTTCTTTGAAAGTCTATTTCCCTTCTTTCCATTCCCCCAGGAAGTTTGCTAGAGCATTATTAGATTTTCTTTTTCCTTTCTCTCTCTCTTTTTTTTTTTCCTTCATCTCTTTATATGTAATAGCTTCCCTCCAGCTAAATCTCTTCTTTGCTTCTTATCTTCTTTGCTTCTGCTAATGCCCAGCTGGACAAATGGAAACCAGAGTCCTCACTGGGCAGTGATGGGCCAATGGAAGCTGGAAAGGCTGCATGGCAGGGGAAAAGGGATTGGGATTGACAGCCCTGGTGCCCAGGCTTCCTTTGCAACCCCTAAATGGAGTTGGAAAATAAACAAACAAACAAGCAAGCAAGCAAGCAGCAAAGAACCAAAATAACAGCAAACCAAACTGGACAGAAATTATGGTTTCATCTGTTTGTAGCACAATGAAGGTAGGTGTCAGAGCTGTGCTGAAGCAGGGCAGAGGAAATGAGAATCTTCCATGGAAACTAATCTGGAGAGGCTGTGCTTGTGACCTGCGACCTCTACCAACAACAGAAATTGTCAAGTGGGGGACTAATTGGAAGGGAATGGATCCCAGTGCAGCTGAGGACATCTGTATCTCTTCTTAGTCTCTTGAGAGCCTCCTTGGACAGCAAGGTTCAAAGCATCACAGAAACTGAGCCTTATTGGACAGAGGCAAGAGATTGCATCCCTTTTGTGTGAAGTTTATGTACTGTATGTGTGTGCTGCAAGTGCCCACATGAGCACTGAGAGTACCTTGGCTGCATACCCCACTTTAAAGTAGCAATTATGGGACCCAACCAGAGCAAACACAGTTGTTGCAATGTCACCTTGTGCCTAGTGTGCCAGAAGAACCACGTCCAACAGCAGTGACAGATAGAAGATCAGCTTTTTTATGGTCACCAAAACATCTGAGAGATTGCAAATGTGCATGCACTGCTTTCCTGGGCAGGCTGTGATATGGTCTTAGGGATATTGAGATGAAAAGTGGGTGAAATGCACAGCAGGCCCAAATCCCAAACTGCAACAGGTCACAAGCACAGCCTCTCCAGATTAGTTTCCATGGAAGATTCTCATTTCCTCTGCCCTGCTTCAGCACAGCTCTGACACCTACTTTCATTGTGCTACAAACAGATGAAACCATAATTTCTGTACACATCAATTATGTTTACTATTATGTTGATCTAGAACATGACATTTTGACTAAATCTAAAATGCTTGCTAACAGTGAGTTTAAATCTAATCCTTAGGCAAACAAACAATACCCACCCCTTCTGGTGAGTCAACCAACTTGGCTGTACATGGAGGTAATTCTCATCACCACATTGAGAGCCAAAGGGAAAACTATTGCGATAAGCTGTACAGAAATCTGCAATTCTGATACCGAGTTTTGTTCCAGATAGGATAAACTTTCCAATCTTACCCACAAATAAAAATGCAAGTTTTCCATCAGGCCAATGAAAACTTCCTCCTCTTCACTCAAGCAAAATGTTTCACTTCAATTTCAGTCTTTTTATAGGTTGCTCTTTATCACGTAGAAAGAAAACAGTTTTCTTGCTGGTTTGTGGCAGTTAACAAAATTATATTCAGCAGCAAGCAAATAGCCTGTTAGAGGAAAGACATAGTTATAGGCATTATAATTCCTCTCCCAACACCATAAATGTCAAATACCTTCAAAACCACAACGTTTTCCAAGAAGCAATGGATAATGCCTTCTGTGAACATCACCACAGAGAGTATGGCTGCATATGGCAAGGAGAGAAACGTGATATAGGGCTGGGAGAGACACAGGTGCTCTCTGGGTGGTGCTAGGGCTCATTAGCCCACCCATTACTGTTTTAGCTCAGGTGATTCAAGCTTTCAGCAGTATGTTTTCCTATCAGTAACGATGCCACTTGGCTGTTTGCTTGGAGCTTTGCAGCATGTGGATGAATTCTGGGTTAGCTCATAGAATCAGAAGGTCATTAAGGTTGAAAAAGACCTCTAGGATCACCATGTCCAACCCCAACCCATCCCACCATGCCCACTGTGTCCCTCAGTGCCACATCTCCATGGCTCTAGAACTCCTGCATGGATGGTGACTCCACCAGCTCCCTGGTGCCCAACCAATCTTTTGGAGAAGAAATTTTTCCTACAATCCAACCTGATGCTCCCCTGGTGCAACTGAAAACCATTACCTCTTATACATTGGTTTGGAAAGTGAAGGCCTTGACCTTTCTAGTGCTTTTGCTGAGGGCATTGGGCAAAACACCGAGAAGTGCAGTTAATGGCCTAAAAACTGCCAAACATCCCTACAAATTTAAACAAGGAAAGATGTGCTTTTCTCCATCTTGGAGTCACAATAATAAAGATGAGACCAAACAGCTGTTAGACTTGGTTGTGCCTTTTTTTCCCCCCTGTATACCTAATGACATCAACGAAAATGTCAAATCTTATAGCAGCTCCTTCCTCCCTTTCCTGTTTCATAATCCAGTGTAAAATGCAGTTAGAAGAGAGGCTAGGAGCTGGTTTCCATCCAGATACTCCTATCCTTGTAGTTTTCCACACAGAGCTAGTGTTAGGCAGAAAAACTTAATATTTTAACCCAAACCACTCACTATTTCATCTGCCTTCACCCATGCCCAGCAGCTGTGGCCTCCAATCTTTACAGACCAGCATATTTCTCCAATGCTTTTGGGTACATACTATTGGCAACAGAAATAACTCATTGGGGGACATCTATTTTTCCAAAGCCATGACCCATCCATGGACTGCGGTTTGGAAACCAGATCCTTAAACAAAACACTTCCAACCCTTGAAATCCCTCCTTGTGCCTGGGGCTTTGCAAGCCTCCACTTCCTTTTGGCATCCATCTCCAGATTGTGTCACTTGCCAGCTTAGTTAAGAAGCTGATTTGAATGTTGTTTTATCACACTGTGCTTCTCAGACAGCATTGAGTCAGCTTTAAACCAGCGCAGTGTGTGCTAGCTCCCAGTTAATTATAGTCATAAAACATAATTTACTCCAGTAGAAGGAAATACTTGAATCTGGAGGGCTCTTTGCTGCAGACACCAAATCCTGAGTTGGGTTTTCTTTTCCCCCTTTATCACAGTGTTAGGAAGTGAATTTTCTGACTGTGGGATGGCAAATCACTGAGGACCACATCCAGACGACCCACAGTGCACGGATGATCACAGCAAGGATGTTTTGTCTCCAAATATCTTTAATGCAGCCCTGAGGAAGAGAGGAAAGGAAGTTGCGCCCTCAATAATTAACAGTTTACATCTTTATTGGGGCTTCTTAGCATCCACCAAAGCCCCCAGGTACCCATCCTCCCTCCAGTAGGACCTACCTCAATTCCCCATGGAAATGCCTCACAGGGTTGATGCTTCCTCCCATTTTCACTTTCCAGGGAGCTGAATTATTCCAGTACTAGTATTCTAATGGAGAACTTGATTTCCCAAAGACCACATGCTCTCAGTGCAAAGAGCTGCATCCTATTTGTTGTCCCTACCACAGCTGGACTGAATTCACTTCATTAAACCCATTCCTTACATCCATGTCATTAAGCAAATCCATCTG
The DNA here is from genome assembly GCF_019238085.1 of Lagopus leucura. Classification (NCBI taxonomy): domain Eukaryota; kingdom Metazoa; phylum Chordata; class Aves; order Galliformes; family Phasianidae; genus Lagopus; species Lagopus leucura. The sequence goes on from NW_024962264.1 coordinate 67,852,427, forward strand.
ATTAAGGCACCTGATGGTTTGAGAGCTGAAGGTGGAGATAAGGAGAGATCAGCGCCCTCCTTGCTGTAGTCACAGCTCTTGGAAACATCCCAAGTACAGGACTCAGGGTTATTCTGGGATCATTTGCATGTGTTAGAATCTCTCTGCCATTGTCCAGAAGGGGGTTTTTGGCCAGAAACCAGGTTTAAGGTTTACACAAGAGGTTCAGGCTTGCACAGCTCAGCGTTTTCCCACCAAGAGGTTGCCTTGGATGAGTGCCCAGCTACAAGGAGACAGCTGGGGAAGGAGCATGGTGGAGGACATACGGTAGAGCTGCAGCAACAGCAACCCACTCTCTCCTTCAAACTGTCATGAGTGTTTGAAATAGGTGGGAGAGGTGTGGGCACAAGCTGGAATATCTTGTGAGAACTCCAGTGGGAGCAGCTTCTGCTGATGGGCACCTTGGAGGGGGCAGCTTGTTCCCAACAGTGTTTGAGGCATATAAGAAGGGTGAGAGCAAAGTGGATTTGCTGATGGAATGGCATATAACCAAATCCCTTTTCCTCACCTCTTTCCTTACTCCTTGCTGCTGGATGAGAAAGTCATCTCATCCACCTGCTTTTTAGCCAACACTGCATGAAACTGTGGTGCTCTCAGATCTCTTCCCTCCAGAGCTCTCCCAAAACAGAAGGAAGAGAGGCATGTAGGGGATACGTTGCCTGTGACATCATGATGGTGAACTTGATCCTCTCCAAATATTCCAGCAGATTCCCTTCTTGTTTGTTTCTCCAGCACTGATGCAGAGATGGTGGGTGGAAAAGCAGCTCTTTTAGGTCTATCTGGCCTATATCTTGTGTCTATCTACCTCAAATCCCAATAAACCCTTAGGAGATCCCAAATAGACACTGGCAGTTGTGGATTCAGCAAGAACAACCAGCCAGACGCTCTCCTTTAGGTTTAGGTGCTAACCAACCAGAAATGTGGTTCTCTTCCTTATGGGTATACACCCAAGTCCAGTAGTGTCGTTTACCATTATGTCCTCTGCACCTTCATCCAGCCTTGCTGGGGATGAAAGGAGTTGCAGGACAAGTAGGGAAATAAAAGCAGCTAGAAGAGAAATACACCTCACGTTTCCTCTTTTATCATCTTTCCTCTTCTGCTTTTTAATCCGATATTAGGAGGTGGGAAACTTTGTTCCAAATTTGGACAAGAAAGACCCTGGAGATGTGAATGCCAAAAGGAAAGGCAAGCTACCTGCAAGACAAAAGCCAAATGCAAGCCGTGGAAGCACAGGCAGATGTTTGCAGAAACAAAGCAGGGGATAAAAATAAAAACAATCTGCCAAATTTACCCTTAATGTGTTGGTTGGTTTCTCTTGCAGTGGGTTATTCAATTGCAAAGGATTTTGAAGTTCTCCATTTCCTGGGTGTGTTACAGGAGCAGCAGAGTTGAGACACAAGCTTTTAATGAAGTTTATGTAAATTTGGGTATGTTTATATTTAGCAAACCAGATTTAGGAGCACTAATAAAGCAGCAGATGAAGCGTAGAAAAGAGCTGGTGCAGTTTTCCACCGCTGTCATCTTTTAGCTTCCTCCCACCATCCCCGACAAAAAGAGTCTGTTTCTGTTGCCTCTTTCCCTTGCAAACAAGTGATTTAAAAAACCCCTTTTATCACCGAATGCTGTCTCCTGAGAAAGCAGCAGGGTCTGTATCTAAAGACCACAATGGAATGTGGAGAAAGAGAAAAATTTGGAGATGCCAAGAGTGGTGACCCCAGGTCCTCACGTATTCTGAGGAAAAGCTGGGTAATTAACCATTGCAATTAGCCTAATGACAGACGTGAGGTGTGTTGACTCCTGTCCATCTGCACAGCACTGCAACCTGGCTGTATAGTTCTTTGATTTGGGGAAGTGAGTGTAGTTGGACAGCCTGAAGAATGAAGCGAGAGCCTACAATGACCTATGTGGGGTTAAGCTGGAGACACATGGGAGACCCATTGTGTCCTGAGGCCTTGCTGCAACTTCTTTGAAATACGTAATTCATCCAGTCCAACCATCAGCTCATCAGCATCGTACCACTAAACCACGTCACTCCATGTGACATCTACTCTTCTTGAAAACCTCCAGAGATGACCTCCTGGATCTGAGCCACCCAGGCATATTCAAGCACTTGGATGGGGCTTCCAAGGAGCAAAAGGCGATCCCACATTGAGCAAACCCTTCCTTATCAGAAAAGAGCAGCACTCCTTTGTACACACAGGAATTCATGTTGAATACATCTGCCAGTCACAGGCATAAAAGCCAAATGAGATTTACAGGCTTGTGCTTGTGTTGGCTTGATGACCGGTGCTGTTTGGGTTGCATCCAGCCTATCTTAACCATTTATCTGGTCCTGTTGATTCCCTCTCTTCCACAGGGATCCCTCATTGTGACCATAAAAGTGCATCCATTTGGGGAAAGAAACGTCTTTAGTACTAGAAATTTCTATAGTCAGAGGTTGGCATCCAATAAAGTGTGACAGAGATTGTTACAGAATAGTGGGCAAAAAATGCTACCGAAATGCAAATAATTTCTCTTGTTTATGCCATCTCCAGCTTCTTATTTTATTAACAAAAGGGACAAAGTCTGGTTTTAGGATTAGCATGGTCAAAGCTTAGGTTTGAGATGGAGCTTACCCACATCCCATCTCAAAAGAGAAGCAACGCAGTGCAGCTGATGACAACAAAACAGCAAAACCCGAGCGTTTCCTATCTGCTTCTTACATCACAGCAAGGCAAAATTGCTGCCAGGCAGAAAGATAGCCAACAGACGGGAGCCTTGCTTCTTGTCTGCATGATTTAATGGGCGGTAGACATGCTGCATGAGAAAACCACACTTTCCTTGAGCCCAGCCTAAGATAGCCGATCGTTCATGTTTTCCTCAGGGATTCCATTCCTACAACACAAAGAGAGTTCTGAAAAACATTTTAAGAACTTATATGTTGGCAAGCACTCATGATATATATACATTTTACAGGAACCAACCATCTGCTTTAACAGCATTCACTGGTGCTTTAATGCTCACCAGGGAGGAAGCCTGCCAGTGCTGTGTGTTTTAAATCAACACCACCAAGCTGAGCATTATATCCAGATCTTGGCTGAAAGGCTCTGACATGGAATCACAGAAACACAAAAGCTTAGAAACATAGATTTGTGTGCACTAGAATGGACCTTTAAGGGTCAGCTAGTCCAACATGAGGAGCATGGAAATAGGCTCCACTCATCATGCAAGTATGTTGATCAGGGAGTTTTGTTTCTGGTTGAACTTTGGGTCATACAGTGGTTGCTGGGCCCATCTGAATCCTTCGCTTCCCTTGTAGGACTTCAGAGACTGTGCATCTGTCCCTGTGTGGCCCATTAATGGATGCTACCTGGTCACCTCCTCTTTGCTTCTGCTTTTCTTCAGCTCATCAGGGAGCAACTAGCAGTCCAGCTGGATCAGCCATTCTGAAAGGGCTATCTAACATCCAGATACCACAGCTAAGTAAAGATGAACATATTCAGTGCATCTGCCGTGCTCTGGAAATGTTGAACTCGTGGTATTTGCATCTTAATTAATGAGCATTGCTTCCCTGGAGTGGAAGTTACAGCCCAAAGGGATCAGGGGAACCTGGGTGGGCATCTCTTAGGAATGGGGGTTTCTTGCTTAATATAAGGTATTTTTGGAGGAAATGGGCTTTTTCATCAGCACTCAAATGTGGTCTTGGACTCCTGAGTGATCCAATTGCATGTGGTGATGTAGAGACAGGAAAACAAAAGCCTCTCAGGACTGACAGACTCACAGCATATGGACCGAACGCTCAACCTCACTTGATTTTTCAGCTGCAGCTTTTTTCCTAATGAATCTAAAGGTGCTGGAGGAGGAGAAGGACACATCTGGAAAAGAAATTTTGGAACCAGGAACCAGCTGTGATTACTGAACTAGAAAACACAGACACATGAAGAGAACAGAAAGAAAAAAAGATGAAAAAGCCAAAAATACAGCCCAAAACACAGGATCTGCCTAAGAGCTGTATTTCATCTTTCTTTCCTGTAGGCTCATCCAACCCAAGGAAGAAGGGCACTGCCATCACAAACCAGACCTACAAGGTTAATACCTATGTGAAAGATAAAAGGGAGCAGGAGAGAAGCCAGAAACATCCCACATGGTGACCTTTGCCATCTGGTTGTGGTGGTCCAGAAGGGAAGGACCTGGGGGAGCTGGTTGGAATCACGTTGGGCAGGGGATGCAGCAGATTAGTGCATCCAGCTCCTGACATGTCAGCAAGTCTCGTTAATCCAAGTTTACATTTTAAACAGAGAATAGGAGCTTCCAACCAAGAGGATTTATATGCAAGGACTTAACAGTTAAATTTATTCATGGCTAAACTGAAAAGCCCAGAGTTATTAAGGCATGAAATTGTGCCAGTCAATTAAAGCGTCAATCACAGCCAGGCTCATTTAGTAGAGCTGCTTTAATCCCAAGAAAGGAACATTTTTTTTTTGGCCTAGTGAGAGAACGCACTGACTTGACTTTGGTTTTAGTGGAATAGCTGTTCCTCAGTTACTGTTCACAGATTTGCCAATTTTCCATTAATTTATTTATTCAGATGCTGCCATGCTCCTTCCAAGGTGATACGTGTAGAGACATAGGTGCAGTTTGAGCTGAAGGTGGGATAACTCTATTGAGCTACACAGCAAACCAACCAGCAGACAAGGAAACGGAACAGAGAGGTATTTAAACTGGCAAATATTGCAACTTCGGGTCACCTTTTTTTTTATTCATACAATGGTTCTTCTTTTCTGTTTAAAGCTCAGCAATTCGATTATTCTACTTGTCATTTCATGCAACATCTGTTTGTTTTATTTGCTCTTCAGACATTTTTTTTTCCTTTCTGATCCAAATGCTGAATGCTGACTTCATTCGTGGCACGGTTTAAACAAACGTTGACTGTCATTTGGCCTTAGGTGAAGCATGGCTATAGAGAGCAAATCTCATACCTTATTGTAATGAGTTTATGGTCAGAAGAAATGTCTCCAGGGATGTTTTACATGGAAATGCTGGAAGAAAAAAGGAATAAAAGACCATATTCAGCATCTAGGCTCACATTCATTTCTGATATAGGGCTGGAGAGTCAACAGGAGCTCAGGGAGGTCCAATAGCTTGGCCAAGCTTGCACTGGAAGTTGTACATGGAGCTTGGTAGAGAGCTGATTCTCCTTCCAATGTATGAAGCTTATGTTTAACGTGGGGCCAACACACATCTTTAAGCAACTGTCAGAGCCTTGCTGGCAATGCAGCAGTATCTAGGACCGCATAAGCAGTGAATTTAGTGAATTCAAGTTCTCCGGTTTAAGGAGGTCAAAGCATTGTCCTCAATATCTGCTGTAGCAGTGGAGCATGTAGGTGAACCAACCCCACCTACAATAGCAGGGTCTGTTGTAATAGGACCAGAGGAAATGACTTCAAACTAAAAGAGGAGAGATTTGATTGGATCTGAGGAAAAATTTCTTTACAGTAATGATAGTGAGGCACTGGAAGTGCCAGAGAAGTGATGGATGTTGCCCAGAGAAGTGATGGATGTCCCATCCCTGGAAACATTCAGGTCAGGCTGGATGAGGATTTGTGCTCCTGATGGAACCACGGGCATCCCTGTTCATTGCTATACGAGGCCACATAAGATGAAAACCAACAGTTGTGCTGGGTGGGCACAGATGTGATGTCACTGAAGAGATTAACACTGAGCACTGTGGCTATGAGCCCTTGGCACTGCTTGGCTAAAGGGCTCAAGATGTCTTCCAGGAGTGAGTTCACAGAATCATTAACGTTGGAAAAGATCTCTAAGATCTCCAAGTCCGACCTCAGCCCATCCCACCGTGTTCAAAACCACGTCCCTCAGGGCCACATCTCCATGGTTCTTGAACACCTCCAGGGATGGTGACTCCACCACCTCGCTGGGCAGCTGTACCAATGCCCAATCACTGCTTCTGAGAAGAAATATTTCCTAATATCCAACCTGTATTGGAGAGAACCCTGTAAGTCTCCCCAGTCCTCCACCCCTGCCTCCATGAAGAAACACCTCAAGCCTTGCAGGGGGATGAGGCACTGAGTACAATACAGATGGAAGAACGCTGAGGTGTGACAGTGATTGGAGCATTATATATGCCTGAGAAAGTTGCATCTAGCTGCAATTTGCAGTATTAAAATAAGCCAATTTAATTACTAGGCTGCAGACTATTTTTTCCTGCTCCCACCTGCCACGAGATATTGTGAGGAAAAAATAGCACATGTGAAAAGAGAGCCTTAATAAAAAGTTGGGAGAAATTTAAGTGGGCCTTATCTCTGTTAGTATCCAGGTAACTCCTTTTAGTACTAAGGAAAAATTTCTGAGGTAGGCTGTTTGATTTATTGTCCGGGTCTTAAACTAGAACATTTCTGTCTTTAGCTCTGACAGTAAGAACAGAAGTGCTAAGCATAAGATGTCCACATTGTTTTTCATTTTGCTGATGGATGGTTTGACAGTCGAGAGACTTGTCACTGCCATCTCTTTTTTTCCTACCACTGATTTTTATAGGACATTGGCAGGGGGAGAGAACTGAACTTGCCATCAGCTGGTGGCATTTTGTCCGTCAGGTTTTTATGGTGAAATCTCAAATAATGTCTTGTCAGCTTCCTAAAAGCTGCAATGTTTTTCAAGTGTCACAGCCTTACATCCTTTGCGGCATGCAAAACGTTGTGTGTGTGCATTTTTAATCACTGACTTCAGAGAAAGTTCTTCCTTTATTTAGGATGACCTTGTTTAAATCCACTTGGACCCTCCTGGGTCAGCTTTCACCTTGATTTGTCAGGTTAGCGAGGCTGAGTAAGCTAAATTTGCAAGCAATGAGACTTAAAATTCAAGCAGACACGTCTTTTGGGTCAGTGCATCACTGAAGGGAAGGCTGGTGTCCCACAGTCCCTCTGGCTAGCTACATTTACATGGCCAGCTAGGCATTTGAGCATAAGCCACGCTCAAATTAAACCACAAGACTGCTTTAAATGGCCACTTCAGCCCAAGATCTTGAGTGTGGGCAAAGAAGGGAAAACCAACATGCTGGGCCATGACTCCCTGTGTGTCTCATCTACAGAAGTAGGGGGAGATATACCCACAATGGATGGACACTACAGTTTGGTGCCTTGGCTTCATCAAGGACCAGCCATTTGAGAGTTTTGAGCGTGCACTGTGTGCCCACAACTTCCCCTTCAATTTAAGGGCTTCCATTTGTTATTTCTCTCTACTTTTCTGTGTTACTTACTGGACGGAATGTTTCTAACTGATACTGCCGTCTGATTTTAATGACATCACGGACACAGACTATGGCAGTCCCTGTGTATGTGGGATTTCTGAGTCACCACCAGACACTTCTGCCAAATGTTTTGACACAGCTTTCCAAGACATTGAGATATACACAGGCAGGATAGAATTTATCCATTCAAATGCAGGTAGCTCCAGGGTAGCCATCTGCTCTGGGCGAGTCCCTGTGGGCTGTTTTATAGCACTTGGAAACAAACAGGCAGTGAAATGCATCTCATCTGCAACAGACAGCTAATTTTGGTCAGGAGGATAACTTCCTTAAAAGCATTTATTTCTCCACGGCAATGGCAACAGAAGCACTGTGTTACTACCTCAAACACAGGCATTAGGCATAGATGACTCTACCTCATTTTCTGATCCATGGGCAGCTCTAAATGGAACCTTGATGGAATGTTTTGGTGACCCTGGGTGCCAAGGAGGGAACCGTGCATCTTGGCACTGCAAGAGTTTGGGAAAGGTGAAAGAAACTTATTTTCTAGCCAGCTCTGTTCATATTCTTTTGAAACATTTCCTGGAAGAAATCCAAGGGAGCATCCAGCCTTTTGTGTCTAGAGATAGTCCCCTATAAGTTCAGATCCTAAAATGTTCTCCTGGCAAAAAGCTGCGGGAAGAGATGTCTCTATCAGGCTGTGTCGTGACCCAGAAGAAGAAAGGGAGTACAGCCTCTTCAAAGAAATTCCACTTGTGCCCTTTGGTTCCGTTTTACTCTGCTGAATTTTTACTGCTACGCTAACAAAGCTCGTTTGGATTGCCTGGACTGGGTGCCTAAATTCTGTGCAGTGGGAGTGAGCTCAGCCACGGGAGTCGTGTTGAGGAGCAGGTTGTGGCTGCTCTCTGTGCAACTCACGGTGCAAGAGAAACTCGGATGGGTGACATTTGTGTGACAGCTCTTATGAGGAGAGGTTGCCAAAAGAATATCTCCCCAGGCTACAAGTGTCCTTAATGTCTTGTGAAATTATCCATTAGAGCATGGGCTGTGCTGAGTTTTGGCTAGCAAATGGCACATGGAAGTGGCCACGCCAAGAGTCTCTCACCTTTAGATTTGAGCACAACTCTTTTTTATCACTTATTGCCATGTCTCTCTGGAGCAGGGGGAGGCACAATTCCCCTCCCCATTCCTCTTCCTGCCTCCTCTTGCAGCTCTATTTAGTGATTTAGGAGACTGAGCCATAGAATTCAAACCTAATAATGGGATCATGCTGATGTATTGATTTACTCTACATCTGATGAGCAGTGCTGCTTTATTCTTCTCTGGGCTCAGCAGTATTACTTGTAGTTCATCTTCGATGAGATGTCTCTCCTTGAAGCTTTTTTAAAAAATGTATTAGTGAGCATCATAAAATGCACATGCAATATAAAACACGGGGTGAAAATGTACTACATCACACTGATTTCCAAAAGCAACACATCCTGGGTTGTTATTCGCTTCATTTTCTTTCCTTGATCCTTGGTTCTTGCAGCATTTTCTCACAGCGGTGCTTTTGCTTTCTCTGTAGCATTTCTATTACTCCTGCTAATGTTTTTCCAGCCACCTTCCTTAAAGGGGTATTATGGAGTTTTCCCTATTAGAAGACAACCTTAACTTGTAAACTGATGGGACAAAAGAAGTCTGAATCCATTATCGGAGGGTCTTTGGGCTAAATTGTTATTACTGTTATTATAAAGAGGAGGAGGTGGAGGAGTATGGTTAGGGCTAGTTCTCACATCAGTACTGGATGCCCAAGAGAGAGAAATGTTTCTTCTTTCCAACACTCTTGAATGTGTCATAATGTTCATGTTGTTAAACTAAGGACTCATCATCATTAGACATTTCTCCTCAGTTGCCAGTTGAAAAACATAAAGAAGTAAGCAAGGAAAAGCAGCAAGCCAAACTTCAAGCCATTGGTGTCCTGATAGGATTTTTAAGTAAATTTGACATCAGAACATGTATGGGGTGGTGTGCAAGCAAGTCTACACCTGCTGGGGAAAGATACCTCCTTGGTCACTTTATCAGAAGCACTTTTTTTCTCCCAGAGAGACATGAACATCTCCTTATAGAGACAAACATTCCCTGAAACCATTTGCTTCTCAGCTATTTTGAAGGCCGTTTCATCCCCTGGTTTGATCCTGCAGTCCCAAACTCCATGCTAATTACTCTTCATTTAGATGATGCATCAATTTATTTACACTGCCGTCGTGCAGACCTTGAGTTTGGATTTCCAAAGTTTGGCAGCAGCCTTGAATACTCAGGGGATCTATTCACCCTTCTTCTCCCAACAGTCCTGAGATCCAAAGGGCTGATGGAATGGTTTCCCCATGGACTGTTGTGTTGGAGTCATGTACTGGTGGGCTTGGAGGGCTGGGTGAGCAGTCAGTGAGCCCCAGGGTGCTGGGAATTTGGATCACTCCCCAGGGCAGTGTATCTGCAGGCACCACTGAACTTATCTGACTGTTAGCATGTTGGATTTGTTGTAGCTAAAGGCTGTTGGCATTCTGATGTCTTTTGAGGATATAATAGAGAAGTGAGTCCCGAGGAGTGACAGCACTAAACTCTGAGTAACGTCTCCAAGGACCTAGATATTCAACCAGAACCGTTTTCTTTAAGCTGCATCAATTTCCATATGCAGCTCAGATTTTCTGACAATGCTGTAGAAATATCATGCTTGGAAAAGAGCAGTTTATTATGAGGAATGTTTCTCCTTCAAAAGGCAAAAAAAAAAAAAAAAAAAAGACTGAAATCCTTTTAAAAAATCCCTGAACATTCTTTCAAAAGTAATTAAGAGGTGACATTCTCACTCACTCTCATCCACTCTCACCTGAGAAACATCAAACGCCCTCAGCCTGGAGGTTTGCAGACAGTCGTGAGATTAAAGGGAAAAAGCAGGGTGATAGGAAGTGAAAGACTGGTAGAAGCCACAGGTAATCATGGAATCATATGATAGTATCATAGAATGGCTTAGGTTGGAGGAGACCTTAAAGATCTATGTAGATCTATGGATAGTTCCAACCCCCTCCACGGGCTGGTTGCCACCCATTAGATCAGGCTGCCCAGGGCCCCATCCTACCTGGCCTTGAATGCCTGCAGGCATTCAATCACATGTGGCTTTACTAGGACATTTCTGCTCCCAATCTGCCATTGCTTCTCTGCTATTGCCTCTCATGTCAGGAGAACCTCTTCCAGACCATGGCTCATCTGGGTACGTTCATGCCAGGCACATGACGTAAGCTGCTGCCCAGAGCTTTGTCTGTGAGTCAAATGGCTGAGGCGTTTAGGAGTCTAAAAATGTATATTTGGCATTCAGATTGTCTGCATTCAAACAGGAAAATCACAGGCTTGTGAGATGTGCTAATGGTTTACGAGCACGAGGCTGTGTTACCAGGTACTGTCACCAAGTGCCTGGCATGTGGCCACTCTCTTCCTCCCTCTTCTCCTCATTGCTGTATTAATAGACCATGATTGCATTCAAAGGTTCAGATACATGAAGCTAGGAATTGCAGAGAGGCTGAAAAATGGATCTAAGTAATGTGGTTCTTAGGCAGTTTTTCTCATCACCTGGAAAGAGTTAACTTTCATCACCTTTCGCATGGGCTGAAACAAGGGAGGTGGTGGAGTCACCATCCCTGGAGGTGCTCAAGGCCCATGGAGATGTGGTCAGTTAAGGGTCAGCTAAGGGACATGGTCAGTAGGCTGTATTGGCAGTAGGAGGATGGTTGGACTCGATGATCTTGAAGCTCTTTTCCAACATTAATGGTTCTATGATTCTACGATGTCAGACCCTATTTCAGTTTGTGGTGCACTTAGAGCCACATAGACTGTGACACCATGCTGTACAACATCCCCACCTTCCTTGGGCTGGGACACTTTTGTCACAGGGAAGCAGATATTTAAGTAGGAAACACAAGGAATCAACCCTGATGGGAGTTTTTGTACACTGTGAACAGGAACCCATTGGCAACAAGGGACCAAGCCCAAAGTTCATCCAGGGCAAAGTACTGGAGAGAGCTAAAGACAGCTGTCTGTTTGCAAGATGTATTCTCCTTCTCCCAGAAAAAGACATTTGTGTAACATCATCTTTCAATCTCCACTTGTTTCTTGTTTCCTTGCAAAATTGCACATTCTATGTGAAAGATCATGACCATTAAAAGAAAGTGGGCCCATGGAATAGGTGTCTGTTTCCTCCCCTGTGTGAGAGAGCAGACACTTCTTTCCTGATGTTTTGCTTAAGCTCTGTCTCAGAATGATGCACAAGATGGAGAAAAGGAGCCGAGTCTGACGACTGAAATTCTTGCATGCTGAATGTGAAATATTTGCAGATAAAAATGGCAGTAAAACAAACAAATGGAAAATCATTTCTTATGTAAGAACACAGGAGGAAAGTGTCACAGTGCTGACAGTTGTATCAGACATGCAGCTTAAATACTGCTAAGAGAAGGTTCAAAACAGAAGGAGCTGTTTTACAAGGCAGGTAGGAGAACTCTAAATTGTCTTGCCCAAGAACAGAGTTGCTAAATATCTATATGAGTTTGAGTGGGAGAGTAGACAAATCATCCAATTCAGGAAATAACTTGGTTGGAAGGGAAAGCTTGGTATCTCTGGTTTTATGAGCTGCTCAAAGGATAGACAGCTTCAAAGGTAGATGGAGTTACTCAAGGTCTGCTCCAGTGGAGATCTGAATGACTCCAGCCTTGGGAGCACCAGGCCCAGCATTGGCAGCTGGTAGAGCACTGAGATGCATCAAGTGAGGGTCAGGTGGGGGTTATGGAAAGGCTCTGTTCCACAGGGCAGTAGGGATGGCCCTGAGCTGCTGGAGCTCAGGGAGCAACACTGGGACATTGCTCTCAGCCATAGGGTTTGGGTGCTGTTTGTAGATGGGGGTTGGACTCAGTGATCCTTGTGGGTCACTCTCAGCATCTCACTGATGAGGGTACTGGCCCTTGCTGAGCACTGTGCATCCCCTAGGAGAGGCAAGATGTCCTGTCCCTTTATTTTTTGCCCAACTACATCTGGGACATCCCAGCTGCTGGGAGACCAAGGGGAGAAATAAGACAGAGGTCTTCAAAAACATAACTGACCTGGGAACGGTGCATGGAGATGATTGGTTTCAAACTTAAAGAGGGTAGATTTAGGTTGGATATAAGGAAAGTCTTTCACAGTGCGGGTGGCAAGGCACTGGAACAGGTTGCCCAGAGATGTGTTTGATGCCCCATCCCTGGAGACACTCAAGGCAAGGCTGGATCAGGGTCTGGGCAAACTGATCTACCTGTGGTGTCCGTGTTCACTGCAGGGAAGATGCACTGGATGACCTTTAATTGTCCCTTCCAACTCTAAGGATTCCATGGTTCTATAACCACTCACTCACCTTTCTAAAGGCAGGGCTTGAGTGGAGGTGAAGAACATGGGGATTTTGCTGAGCTCTCCACGCAACTCTCCAGCACGTGTTTCTCAGCTGAGCCCACCTACAAAGTGCTGACTTGAGGCAGCTGTGAGGTTTTGTACCCTTTGAGCAGAGACACACTGGCTTTCACTGCCCTGGGCTTTTCGTTACATCTCTAGCTGATCTCCACCAGCTTTGCTCAATGTCATTATCAAAAATTTCCAAACCCCAGCTGGGGTGGCTGTAGGGGTTTGTCAAAATTGTCTTTTCTCTCCAGATCACTTCTGTGTGTGTTTCTGTACATATTTCCTCTGCTGGCGGAGTGGGATAAAAAGCTGACTTGAGACCTACTCATTTTATGCCTGAATTACTTCAATTTTCTCTGCCCGAGGCTCCTCATTCTTTTCCACCGTGTTGCTACTGGTCTGCTGGGAATCTCTCCTTTCCTGTGAAAGTTTCTTTTGTCCTCCAAAATGTGCACTTTTCCCAGTGATCTCCAATTTCTGCCCCTTAGATCTCACGCAGTTCTGTTAGACACTTGTGTATGCACGCTCGATTTCAAAACGGCTCAAATTTATGTCCAGCCATTTTTATCTATTTATCTTTTGGGCGATGATGCACTGATTCCTGTCTGATATAAAACAAAAAATGCAACAAAACAGAGTGCATTTTCAGCATGGTTTAGCAGTGCCTCTGCAAGAATCTCGAGTCGCTTAGCTAAACAGTGGGTGCTCACTTGGGCGTGGAAAAGGCCTTGGTGTCTTTGGATGCGTATGGCTTTACTTAACCTAAGTACAGTCTTACCCTGGAGAGTCAAAAAGCAGAAGGCGAAGGTGATATCGACACAGTTTGGGTAACACTGCTGGAACGTTCATGAGAGACACCTCAGTATTTTGAGCAAAATGCTTTGTTTCAATGAAGCTGTCTCCAGCGTTTGGGATTCTCAAAAGGCAGTCTTAGCACTAAAGACTGAGGCAAAGGAGTTATTCAGTTGCTCCACCGCATTTAGCAGCAGACCTGCATTTTCCCTGGTCTTCCTTCTGTTACTGACACACTTAAAGACACCTTTCTTGTTATCCTCCATCTCCCTGATCAGGTTTAATTCCAAGTGGGCCTTAGCCTTCCCTGTTACATATCTGATGGCCTCACAACCTTCCTATATTCCTTCCAAGGGCCCAGACCCCTTTTCCAAATTATGAATACTTTCTTTTTCCACTTGAGTTTTTCCACGAGCTCTTTGCTCATCCGTGTGGGTCTTCTGCCACCTTTGCCTGACTGCTTACTCTTCAGATTGCATCAATCTTGACCTTGCAAGTGGTGCTTGAGTGTCAATCAAATCTCTTGTGCCCCCTACCTTCCAGTGCTTTAACCCATGGACATTCCATTCCAGGACAAACATTGATTTTCACAGAATCACAGAATTGTAGGGGTTGGAAGGGACCTCCAGAGATCATCGTGTCCAACCCCTTTAAGACAAACCATTCTGCATGATCCTTAACTTACGAGAAGTGTTGTATTGGATCATCCAGAATCATATTCTTTCCTCCTTTTCCTACTGAGGAACAATCAGTTTGAAAAAAAAAAACCCACCACTTTCCATATGCTTTCACTGAAAAGGATCAAACTCTTAGTCTTCATAGCTCCTCTCCACTCTGTTTTTAAGCAGTGCTAGGCATACCATCAGAACAGGGATGTTCAGAGGAATTAAGCAAGATTACAAACTCTGAAGGCAGTTTAGGAACTCATAACACAGAAAACTAGTATAAACTTGTCATTACCACCTTATGCATATATATATATGTACCAGAGCAGAACAAACCAGATTTTTGCTATGTGCTGACTATGAAGTGTTCCATCCTGGGGGCTTTTGCATCCTGGCAAGACATTCTGAATTAGCATCTGGTTAGTTTTAATCCTGACAGTGCAGTCAAAAGGGCATCATTAGCTCCATGGCAGGGAAGAAGATGGAGAGCTTAGGGAGGAAATCAAACCCTGAAGCAAAAACACATCCCTGTGGCCAGTCAGATCCAGTGACCAGCTGCTACTAAAATGCTGTGACAGAGCTGATGGTGGCCCAAAGTGTTTTCTGGGTGGAGAAGACTTGTTTTTGATAAGTCAGTCCAGAGATGGGCAGTCAAAGGATGACCTAGAGACATGTGGGTGTGGGAGTGCATATTGCACTGGCTTGGAAGCAGAGGCATCATGAAAATTGCAACCAAGATGGGGAAGGGTGATGGGTAACAAAGTGCACCAAAGTGACAAGACAATGACATTCTAAAGTAGGGAGGTTGTAGCACCTGTTGATGTTCTGGAAATGTGGAAGAGAGTGAGGGTATGCTCATGTCATACGGTGTCTCGTTGCATCCCTGGGATCCACGTTTTGCAAGGTGAAAAATCATAGGAGAATCTCAGGGATACCCCTCAATTTTCCCTGGGCGATGGCAATCTTCTTCGGAAGAACACTGGAGAACAAATCTCAACTTCTGGCATTGCTTTGTGTTCTGGGCAGGAACATATGACTGTAGTGATAAACAGCATCTTTGGAACATATGGAACCTTAGACTCATACCGTATGAGTCCCTGTTCTTTGTCTTGCATCAGTACTTACCATGGAGGCTCCTATAGTGGAGGGTGGACTGTAAAACTCCTTCTCAAGCCCTTATCTGAACAGTAGAACTTTCCTTCTGATCAACATCTGACCCCATGGAGTGTTGTCTGTGTCCTCTTTCTGTTGACGCAAGTTTGATGCAACAGGGTTGGTCAAGAGCAAAGATGAGTGCAGAAAAACAAACCCCACCAGTACATAAACACAAAAAGACACTTTAAAGCCCAAATACCCAAAGAAATTACACCAAAATAAAGAAACCAGTCTTGTATATGTATTTTTTAAAAAAGATACATCAATTTTAGTGTATTTTTTCAAGCTTGCTGGACATCGTACTGAAGCACTGTAAAGCTGTCAGAGAAATTATATACTTTTTTTTCTGTTGTCAACCAAAGCGTGCTTTCATGGAGTCAATTAGCCACAGATTATGAACACACATCACTTGTCTGAGAATGAATTACAGTACACCCCAATAAACATACCCATCTTTGCTCACTGGTTATCCCCATGATGGGGATGGCATCAGATTTTCCTATCCAACCATAAAGGAAACTGCACGTTCGTGTTTCATCCTGCAAGTGTGCCTCTTTCAAATGCTGCAGTGCTACAGTGTGAGGGGAGAGAGGGTCATTGGTGTTACTGCTCTGGCGTGCAAACCTGGACATGAGCTCAGTGTGAAGACTGCATTTACACCGGTGGAAAAAGTTCGTATAAGCTGGGCTGGCATGAGTGCTTGGATCTACAATGGAGCCTATAACTGCTGTTGTATCTGATAGAGAACTGCAGTCAGCATCATCTTTACATGGCATATTATGTGCTTTCCACCGACCTTAGAGCCCTTTTTGAAGGTGGAGAGCCACAGTCCTATTGAGATTTTTTTGTTCGGTTGGGGGGTTGCTTTTTCTTTCCTCTCTTTTTTATTTTTTTTAATTTTTTTTTTTTTTAACAGGTGGGGAAACTGAGGCACAGAAAGGTGGTGTGATTTGCCCACAGCTGGTGGTAGACCTTGAAACCCCCAGTCTCTCTCTCAGCTGCTCAACTCCCACCTGGGACATGGTGGAATGGCTGTTTGCTTGGTTCTCTTGGGGGAGAACTGCATCTCCTCCAGGAGAGAGGGGAAAAGTGTCACTCTCAGTGGCAATGTCTGGCAGTGGGCAACAGCACCCACGGTTTCTGCCACCCCAAGAGGCAGGAGAAGCAAGGAACCCGAAATGGAGGGGCAGGAGTTTGCTGGTCAGGCACTGAATTGGAGGACACAGCTCTACAGGATGCATTCGTGTCTCTCTGTGGCTTTCAGGGCCTCGTGCATGCTGGCGGCAGAAAGTCTCCTGTTGATATTCCTGTACCTGCACCTCAGAAGGTTCCAGAAGGTAGTCCTCAAGTCTCGGTTAAAGAAAGCATAAATTAAGGGATTGATGAGGGAGTTGGTGTATCCCAACCAGAGCAGAGTCCTCTCCAGCCTCAGGGGCAGGCAGCTGCAGTGTATACCACAGATAAAAGGCCGAGCCGTTGACATAAGGAAGAAAGGCAGCCAACAAAATGTAAAAGCCCCCACGATTATACCAAGGGTCCTGGCTGCTTTTTGTTCCCGTTTGAAGATGGAAATATTCTTCCGGTCTTGCCGGAGCAGTTTGGAGAGAGTGGCACATTCCTCCACCGCCTTGGTGCGCTTGGAGCTGGGATGGCCGCGGCTGGAGGCCTCCAGGCAGTAGACACCCTCCTCTTCATAGTGCTTGGAGAAGTTCATAAAGCGGTGCTTCTCAGCGCTCACCTTGGCAGCTTTGTAGATCCGGCTGTACATGACGAGCATGACCGCCATAGGGATGTAGAAGGCGACCCCTGTGGAATAGACCGTGTACCCAAAGTCCTGGCTGATCAGGCAGACTCTTTCCACGGTGACGTTCTTAGCCCAGCCAAAAAGAGGAGGAAGCGTGATGGAGGCGGACAGGAGCCAAACGATGAAGACCATCTTGGCCATCAGCTTCCCGTTTTGTCTCACGGGATACGTCAGCGGACGAGTGATCCCCAGGTACCTGGAAGAGGAAGAGTTGCAAAGCTCAGGAGGGTTTTGAGGCATAAATACTTCTTAAAGAATCATAGAGTCCTTAGGGATGGAAGAGACCTCTAAGATCATCTGGTCCAACTGCTCCTCTGCCACCAGTATTACTCACTAAGCTGTGTCCCTGTGTATCACATTTATACATTTTGCTTAGTGTTGGGTGATTTTCACTCCTAACTAGTGGTGAGGCCCTGGAACAGGTTGCCCAAGGAGGCTGTAGATGCCCCATCCATGGAGGCATTCAAGGCCAGGCTGGATGTGGCTCTGGGCAGCCTGGTCTGCTGGTTGGTGACCCTGCACATAGCAGGGGGTTGAAACCAGGTGATCATTGTGGTCCTTTTCAACCCAGGCCATTCTGTGATTCTATGAACTTCAGCCCGGAAAGGGAGTAAGAAATGAATTTCCCAAGTGAAAACATTCCCAGGGATCTGCAGCATCTTCTGTGAAACTTATTTCATACTCCTTCAGCTCTCTTGCCTAAAAGCCCTGTTTCAACTATTCCCTGCTGCATTCTTGCAGCCTCTCCATGCATGATACAAGAAGTCATTGAATTTATGAGCACAATCTGGGACCCGCATGGTTTCCTTGGGAATAAAATTAAAGCTTAGTTTTCCACCAGAGATAGTTTGCACAGAGAACACGCAACAAATTCCAGCAGTAAGATGTATGCTCACAGAATGGTTTGAGTAGGAATGGACCTTTAAAGGCTATCTGGTCTCACTTTCCTGCAGTGAACAGGGACACCCAAGGCTCCATCAGGTGCTCAAACCCTCATCCAACATGACCGTGGGTATCTCCAAGGAGATGGGCTGTCCAACGAATGGAGGATCTTATAGGAGGCACCACAAGCATGCGGTGACCTGTGGGCACACGTGTTTTAGTGGCTGGAGTTCTGAGTTACCTTATTAGTGTACGTCAACCATCAGCTCCCCTATCAACAGCAACGCACGACTTTGAAACACCCCCAGTGTCGAAGGGGTTTGTATGACTCAGAAATTTTGTCAACTGTTAGTTGGGAAATCGCAGTTGTACAAATGAGTAGGGAATTAGCCACTGTCAGCAAGGGTTCCCACTGGAAAACTTCTGCTTCCTATTCACCCCCAGTGAGTGCAGCAAAACCCTCCAGCTGTTGTATGGATTTCTTCCACGTTACAGCCAGTTTCGTACGAGCCCTGCCTGCTGTCAGGAATTTGCAGGCATTTTTAGGCAGGATGGAGTCACCTCCTAATTGTCTTGGATAAACTGGGTCAGGCTGGAAAGAAAGTGAGAATGGCAGCTGTATGGGCAGTTTTTTGCTGAAAGCTTTCCCAGTGAAAAAAGGCCTTTTTTTTTTTCCAAAAGGAGAATTTCTGTGGAGAATGATACCCTTGATGTTTCAGTTATTTCTCTCCAACATTCCAGCCACCTCACTGTAGGTGTTAGCAGGTTTTTCTTCCCTGATTCTTTTCCCTTCTCCAAATCCTCCACCAAGAGTGGAAAAAGACAGAAATAAAAAATAATCCAATCTTCCCTTCCTTCACCAGCGCCAAATAAATTCTAAGCTGGAGTATTCTCCCCTGAATTCCAAATGAAATGAGTTCTACCTCACTGAATTACTCTTTACCTATTTTCCTCTGTATTTTCCTCAGCTGGCCTTAGTTGCAAAAAGCAAGGCAAACCTTACACAACCACCTACACTGCTGAGTGCCTCACACTCACACAGGCTGAAGGGCGGTGTTTGTAGGCACAAACTCAGTGCAGCCTCAAAGGAAAGCACTTCTAACTCCATCACCCCATGAGAACATGTCTGATCACTGCAGGGGAGTTGGACTCCACGACCTTTGAGGGTCCCTTCCAACTCAAACAATTCTATGATTCTATGCATTGAGATGAATGAGATCTGATGAGACAAAGATGGACAATGGGACTGGTTTTGGTGCTGAGCTTCCAAACAAATTATCTTCTCCATCTTCCTGCCTGATCCGAGCTTGGTGAGAAGTGATGAGCTTAGGTGGGAGATGAGGCTCCAAGGGTGCAGAGTTAGGACAACAGGCTGAGAGGGAATGGCCTCAAGCTGCATCAAAGGGGGTTCAATGTTGGATATTAGGAAGCATTCCTCCAAAGGAGTGGTGATGCACTGGCACAGGCTGCTCAGAGAGGTGGTGGGGTCACCATCCCTGGGGGTGTTCAAGAACCATGGGGATGTAGCACTGAGGGCAGTGGCTGTGAGCATGGTGGGGTTGGACTTGGTGATCCCAGAGGACTTTTCCAGCCTTAATGATTCTACGATGCTAACGAATGTCCCTCCTGCTGTAGGAACCAGCTGCAGACTGGATATCTTTGGAGCTAGGGGAACACCGTGCCCTGCTGCTACATCCCCAAACACAGCACGGAAAAAATAATCACTCCTTCACATATCCAGGCCAAGAACTTTGCACGCTAATATGTGCTGCACTGTGTGATATCCTTTGTTACGCTATTACCCAGTCTTCTTCAGAAGCTGATCCCACTCGGGATTTGCTGAAACTTCAAGGAATTTACAGGCTAGCCAAGCAAATTCACAGTGACAAGATTAGAAAGGCAGGCAAAGCCAACACATCTCTACTGTGGGTGCCTCGTGCCATCTCTGCTGGAGGAAATGGAGCCGTTCTGAAATCTTTGCTGATGGCTGTGATGAGAGCGGGGAGAACTCAAAATAGGGCAGCATCTGCCACAGAGCAGAGACAGGCACTGAAATTCAGATCAAATTCCCTCGCTTTGATTCATTTTCGTGTGTGTGTCTGTGTTGCTGTTAATCGTGTTTAGTGGTAACGAGGAATAAAGGGCAGTTCCCACAACAGGGATTTCCTCGTGCTTTGTGTGACTTTGCTGTTCCATCAGTTGCTCCAGCCTCCTGGACTGGCCACTTCAGCACATTCATTCCATGCCCAACGGCAGCTACTGGCTCCTTACATCAGGGATTAAATAATAAAGGGAAGGAAAACCTCCTCCAGGTGGAGAACAGCGGGCAGGTGGAGGTTGTGGCTTCATATATCCATCCCCAAAGCATCCCTGGGAGCTGCTCATCCTGCTGTAAATACACCACAAGGGTCTGCCTGGCCAGGGATACGTTCGGATGAAGCAACAGGAAAAGCAATCCAGCAAAATGCTGTGCAAGTTTCACCTCACCAACACTTTCATAGAATCATGAAGGTTGGGAAAGACCTTCGAGATCATTAAGTCCAACCACGAACCATCATCTATGCTCGCTAAATTTTCAGGAGGCATCCCTTCCACTGGGGACAATACCAACTTGGAGCTCATCATGGGGTAGAAAACACCAGGAAGAAGGGAGAGCCCCACAAGGATTGCCTAGGAAATGGATGGAGATTTCATCCTCCATTCCTCCACCAAGAAAATATAAAGCATTTTGAGGGCCTTCGTTTATCCACAGCTTGGATTCTTTACAGAGAGCTTCATTTAACCTGAGTATCCAAAAGGTTTTGGTTTGTTTTTTGTTTTTCGTAATAACGAATCTATAGCTTTGGCAGGCATTTATGTAAGAAAAACGTAGGGGAAAGATGGATGTTTCCAGCATTTTTCATTCTTGATTTAAAGGAAAATCAATCAAACGCCACTTCAGACAAGATTTATTCCACCAGCTTCAATCAGGAGGCTTTTAGAAAGCGCTCTGCATTAATAATCAATAATAGCAGCCTACATTTTAAAAGTAGCCATCATCTTGGACAAACTGAGCATCTTTTATATCTAAGCTAAGCAAAGAGTGAGGACACTTCAGCCATCAATAAAAAGGCAGAACCAGGCAGCTGCCCAGTGGTGCCGACCAATTCAGCATTCAGGAGGGCACCAGAGGAAGAATTCATGTACCCTAGGAGGTGCCAAGGGAAGGATGCACAGGTGCTGTCCTTTCTTCTTGCAGGGCAGGAGGAGCAGCTTTGGGGAAAATTCCAGCAAACCCTTCACTGAACAGCGCTTTCATCTCTTTTAGAGCAAGTATTGCAGGCTCTCTGCAAGCTCAGCAATCCTTTTGCTTCAGCTTTACATTAGCACAGAAGATGAAACGCGTGCTTTTGGAGATGTTTCTATCAGGGGTTAAGCCTCAAATCCCACCCATCCCAAGATCCTGGATCCACGCTCTCCCTCCATTCACCTCCATCAGGAGCCTGATGGGAATAGAGCAGATGAAGGCTTGATGAGGAGCAATGGTGACTTAAAGGGTGGTTCATGCAGCCCACAGCTCTTTCCTAGGGATACTTGAGGGAGAAAGCAGTGGGAAGTGCCTCATTCTCTCCTCAGGGAATCAGAGAACATCCAAAATATTCCCCTTCCTTGGGCATGGGATGGACTGAACCCAAGGTGAGCTTGGTCAAGAGGTTCACCCACCTATCCCTCTGTGTCAGTGGTCAGGCACTGGCACAGACGTTCCAGGGAGTGAGGAGCTTGGAAGCTGAATGAGATGGGTACAGGTGGACTGGCCCCATTCCTAGTCTCCTCTAGCCCAAATCCACATGCCCAGTCCCATCTTCATGGTGAAGGGCAGATCAGTGTCATCCAGGACATTTGCTTGCACTGTGCCTGCCCGCATTGACAGTGGTATCGGGCTGGAGAGAAGTGGCTAATATGTGGGGGGATGAGATGCAGTGATTTTCATATAGGGTCTGTTCTGTTTACTTGTGCGTTTGAGAGAGCGTTTGTGTGTAGGAGGAAAAGGGATAAAAAGGGAAGGGGGAAAAAAGGAAGGGGGAAAAAAGGAAGGGGAAGGAGAAAAGAAAGGGAAAAGGGAAATTTGGAAACTGAAGCCAATCTAGTTAATGTTCAGCTGCTGCTTCACTCCTCGTGCATCGAGAAGAGAATTTCACCTATTACTGCATTTGATCTCACTGACGCAGACACGCTTTCCTCCTGACTCTTCATACACCTGCTTTTCAGGAACAGCCTGTTTGTGAAAGCCACCAGTTCAGCCGCAGAGCTGTGAGGTTGGTGGGGATTTTGCTTTCTGAGCAGCAGCACCCCGTGCACAGCAGCGACTGGCAAAGGGCTCGGGTGCATGATGCTGCAGCAGCCAGCTTATGACTGACCCTCTTGCTTTGTCACCCACTGCCACACCTGGGTGAGCCACCAGGGAGCTGTGACAGTCACTGTGGCCAGGGAGCGCGTCTTGCCAACCCTGTCCCTTCTCAAGCTGCTTATCACAACCCAGCCTGGCTCAGCAGTGCCAGCACAAAACCAAATCACCCTTTCCAGAAAGCCAGCATGCGTTTCAGATCTGGATCCGTCCCACTGGCTCGTCAGCACAATGTCCCTAATGACGCAGGCTGCTATAATTAGACCCAGGGGGGTGCTGGCTTGCCTGAGTTGCGTTGCTTTGCCAGACATGCTCAGCCTTTCCCTTTGCACTCCAGGTGTGGGAGCTCAAACCAGCAAGACCACACTGAAACATGCGCTAGGCTACATCAGGGTTTTATGGAACTTGGGATGGGGTGGGGAGATGCCAGCAATCTTGGCCAAAGCACAGGTCCTGAGAGCAGCAGAGCATCCCATAGGGTTGGGCTACAGGAGCTCCATAACCTGAATGGCTCTGAATCTGTACACTTCTTTGGTTGAATAATTTCATCGAGCTGGACTCCATGATCTTTGTAGGTCCTCACCTGTGCCCTCCAACTCAGGATATTCTATGATTCTAACCTTATGAACCAACCCCCTTCCATGGTGATACAGATAGACAAAGGTCTAGCGTCAGGGCTCTGTTCTGCAAACCAAGAAAGACCAGCATGCTGTCCAAAGGGTGAGGATGAAGCAAGTACTTTAAGAAGTTACTTGAGCTGCAAAGGGCACCTAATTCATACAGAAAACCCTCACTCATCCTGTGCACTTGGAAAACACATGCAGCAGCACTGCAGAGAGAAGTTGTGGAAAACCCACCTCTGGAGGCATTCAAGGCCAATTTGGATGGGATCCTGAGATGTAGTGGTTGGCAGCCCTATCCACTGCAGGAGGGTTGGAGCTCAACAATCTTTAAGGTCCCCTCCAACCTAAGCCATTCCATGATTCTACGATCTTGATTCTGGTGGCCCTCAACCAACAGAAAATCCCCGTACCCAAGCACGCCGCTGCCCCATTTCCCTTACCTGTCCACGCTGATGATGCACAGGGTCATGATGGAGGCAGTGCAGCACATGACATCCATGGCGATGAACACGTTGCAAAACACCTTCCCAAAGAGCCACTCTCCCCCCACCAGGTCCGTGATGGTCACAAAGGGCATGACAGCGAAGGCCACCGAAAGGTCAGCGGCAGCGAGGGACACCACCAGGTAGTTGGATGGCTGCCGGAGCTTCTTGACAATGCAGACAGAGATGATGACCAGACCGTTGCCTGCGATGGTCATGAGGATGATAATGGAGAGCACAGCTCCAATGACAATCTTCTCAGTGTCCCCATAGAGCAGGATCTCCTCGCCGCAGTCCGTCGCGTTGGTGTGGTTGGAGGAAGGCAGGTCTGGCTCGGCAGGGACAGAGGGTTCCTCAGTCATGAATGGATTCGGGAGCGACTCCCGAGCTGGGTACTGCTGCTCTGCGTTCTCCACAAAGAGAAGATGGTGCTCCAGAAACCGCCGGGGGCTGCCCCTCAGCAACATGCTCTGAGCTCTCCGCAGCGGGCAATGGCACAGGCTTTCTCCCAGCAGTGACACCTCCAGTGGCAAAGCAGAACATTTTTATCACATGCAGGCTAAGAAAATAAAATATCACCTTCCAGCCCTACCTCTTGCCTCTCGGAGCTGCAGATGGAGCTCATGTGCTCAACGAGGAGCTGTTTCCCAAGTCTGCCTAAAGACGCACAGTTTGCTGGATCTGGAGGATGCTCGGAGGAAGCTTGCTCCACTTCTGAAGGAGCACAAGCTACCCAGTCTTCCCACAGCGGCTGCCTAATTGCCTACATGCTTTTCCAGCAGCACAGATAGCAGCAGCTGATTGCAATTGCTCATGGCATTAAGCACTGCTGCCAAGCCGTGATGCTGGGCTCGCACTTCCCATGCACATCCGTGTGCCCTGCACATACCATAAGTGAATGCAAGAGAGTGGGTGACAATCTCAGCCCCAGAAGGATGCCCATGCACCACCAGCTGCATCTCCTGCGTGTGTCAGTGCACAAACTTCACCCTACAAATCTATGCAGTGTCAACACGGTGACTGCACACACTGAGCTGCATCGGGAACACACGCAGCATCGCTGCCATCAGTACAGGCAAAAGGAGGGCTGGGGTATCCCTGAGCTGTGGGGTCCTCGATGTGCACACAAGCAAGCAGCAGTGCTCCCACCCATAACATTCATCCCTGCAAATATTTCCTCACCACCGATGGGGAAACTTTGGGGCGAGGCTCACCCTAAGCAGAGCTCTGAGCATCGCGCACGCCCTGCATCCTCCTTCTTTCTGCTTTCCCCTTGAAAGGAGTTCTATTTAAACCCAAGGAATCCCGCAGACCCCTCTCTCCCCCTTTTTGCATTCTACCCCCAGGGGGTGACGAGGATCCCGTCTTACCTGTGCCGAAGGGGTGAGACATCCTCCAGTCGAACCCCGCGATCTCCGGGCAGGAGAGGAGCCGAGAGCCCCCGGAGCATCATCCTCTCTCCCCTCCCCGGTCCCTCCCACCGCCTCCCTCCCGCCTCTCCCAACAGCTCTGCCTGAGCCCCAGGAAGAGCAAGGAGAGCACAGAGTTATAAGGGGGACAAAAGCAACGGCTGACACTGAATCAAGCCCTACCAGTGGAAAAGCTGGGGGGCACAGCTGGAAGTCGAGCAGCCATCCCTGAGCGCGGTGCTTCGGGTGCAACACAGCTCTGGGGCTGTGCAGGACCATCAGCATCCTTCCCCACTTCTTTTTGCTGAAAGGAATTTTGCAGGGAGGGGTTTCTCTCCCTCTTCCATGCCGTTCTTTTTTTCTTCCTTCTCCCCTTCCCCACTCCCTGCCAGTAGGAGGTCTCATATTCATACAGCTTTATGCTAAAGAGATGAGAACAGCTCAGGCTAAGCCTTCTGCTAAGGAAATGGAAACAGAGGAAAACCCAACCTAGCAGGAGCATGCAGCCACTTCCATGGGTTGTGCCTGGGAGCACTGGGCACTTCGTGGAGAACACACTTGGGGAATACAATGGGCACCTCTTAGCATCTTCTCTTTGCCCAGCCCAGCCCTATGCAAGCTCTCCCAGTGTGCAGCACCTGTGCACTGATCACGGGGAAAAGCAGCTTTAACCCAAGGTGCTGCACATTGTGATACCTCAGGTCATTGCCAGACGTTCCCTTCAAAGTGCATCTGAGAATGAAGCTGCATTGAGCTGAGCTGGGGCTCAGGCTGAGCTTACCACTTGTGTTTCTCCTTCGCTGTGTGTGTGGGAGGATGGCTAAAATAGCTGCCTTGCCAGGGCAGGCTGTGCTGAAGCGATGGCTCTTTTGCTTATTGCAGTAGAGGTTGCTGCAGCCAGGCATTAGGATGGGATGGGGTTGATCCCAAAATTTCTTCTCTGAAAGAGCCCTTCCCAAAGAAAAATCCAAGGGTTTCAAAGAAGCAAGTCCAGGCCTTGGTAGGGGGCTTGAAACTAGATGATCTTTGATGTCCCTTCCAACCCAAGCCAGTCTATGATTTGGCTTCTCTGTGCTTGGAAGGGTCTGTAGTAGAATATCACCCTCACACCCCTTGGAAATGGCTGGCACCAAGCCCTTGAAGGTGAATGAATTGCAACAAAATCCACTTTCTGACCTTCTGGGAGGGAAACCTGCAGCAGGGAACGTCTCTGTACAGCACCACAAAGCACGCTGCCTTTCCCCTTCCAGCAAACAAGAGATGAACCGGGCGCCCCAATCTCTGCCCATCTGTGTTCTTCCATCTTCACCAGTGGCCACTGAAGCGGCTATTTTAATAACTATTAATTGTCGACATTAATCTCTATTATCGCTAATAATGAGGTAAAAGTTATTAATATGCAAATTCTGAGAAATCTCATTAACTCCAAGGTCTTCGAGCTCCCAAAGTTTGTGGGATTAGCATCCCAAATTAGGCTTTCCCGCATTGCAGGTGTTGATATTTCTCCCTCTGAGGAGGCAGAACCAATCCAGAGCAATAAAATTATTCACTTGGCCCTATCAGTTTTCAAGGAGCATCAGTAGGGACTGCTTTTGCTCCTAGGGAGTATCAAAACCTTCTTTGATTTGGAAACAGGGGAGCAGACAATAATCCGACCCCATGGTTCTTCACTGGTGGCTGAGGTCAGGAATGAGGTTGCCCAGAGTGTTTTAAGGATCTGTAAAGCTTCCAATGTCACCTCCTCCCCAGGGGTTCCTCCAAAAGACATCCCTGTCTCCTGATGGGTCTATAAGCTCAATTCCCAGAGGTTCCAGCAAACACCATCTGGGTATTGTGGGTACCCAAGAAGTGGTTTAGGCCTCCAAGACACGGCAAAGCAAAATTAACCAGACACTTGAGTTGTCCAAGATGGCAGTGGAATACATCCTTCAAAAACCAACCTACAATGCTAAAAAGGGAAAAGAGTATTCAAAGAGTCCCTAAATGAGATATGTGGATGTAGAAAGGGATCAGTTTTGGTTGGACTGGGACAAGATTTCTTGACCCTCTTCCTCAGCATGAAGTCCTCAGCCCAGCCTAACATTCTCTACTCTCCCATTTCTTTGGCTTCCCCCCAGCAGCAATACAAGGCATTACCTTTCTACAGAATTAAGGTTGGAAAAGACCACTGAGATCATCAGAGCCAACCTTCAACCCATCACCACCACGCTCACAAACCCTCAGAAACTCATCCTCAGGGGAGGAGATGAAGGCACAGTGATGGGACACTGCTCAAAGTGCCCCGTGGGGACTCAGGGTCTGGTCCCATACTGTTGACAATGGTAGCCAAAGGATTTCAACAAGAGAATCCAGCTAGCAAAGAGCTTCCTGCATAAAATTCTCTTTCCATGTAAGGAAAAGCCAAAGGAGATTTAGGAAGTTCACAACCAATCTGTGATTTGAAGTTCTCAGAGCTAGGCTGTTGTGTTTTTTTTTTTTCCCCTCTCTTACTGGACATTTCCCCAAAATAGTCAGAAAAAAATAAGAACTTTTGTTACAAAGTGATGCCATGAATTGTGCTGCCAGAAGAGACGGGGAGCAACAGGGAGCCTTGTAGAAAAACACTGTCCCAAAGAGATGTGCAAACAGCTCATCTCAACCCAGAGAGGTGGAAGATGCTCCATCCCTGCAGACACCCAAGGTCAGGTTGGATGGGGCTGTGAGCACCTGATGGAGCTGTGGGTATCCCTGCTCACTGCAGGGACTGGGACCAGATGGCCTTTAAGGGTCCCTTCCAACTCAAACACTGTGATTCTATGAGATGGGTGTTATAGCATCAGGCATGGCCACACTCCCTCTGCTGGAGTCTGCACAGGCAGCAGACAGCACTCAGCTTTCAGCATTCACGTTGCCAGAGATGTGCATGTTTTGAATAACCAGGAGAAATTACCATTGGGAGTTACCCCTGCACCCCAGTGCAGCCAACCCATGTGCTGGTGACATCACAGGGTCTTCCTGATGGCCTGGAGAGATGCAAGTGATGAGGATGAGGCAAAAGGATGCAGGATGGGGAGGAGAGGAGCCCCCAGCAGCGCCTGGTGGTCTGCAGATCCAGGAGAGGAGAGAACTGCAAAACTTAGAGAGGAAAGGGTGAAAAAATGAGAGATTTAGTTGAAGTTTCTGATGCAAACCTCCAGCCACACAGTACACAGGCATAATCACTCAATTGCCAGCTTTTATTAGCAAGCTGCTATCATTACTGCCCAATCTTTACTCCGAGTGGTGGCCACATGTTGGACGTGCAGCACTTTCACCTACTGCTCTCCCATCCACCACCTCTGGGGTAGAGCCTGCCTTTAGATATCTGCAGTGACACGTGGACTACTTTATTTTGGAGGGGGGGGGGGCATATAAAGAACATACCATCCCACCTCCATCCCATCCAAACGAGAGATGGAACAAAGCAGGTGATACAGAACATGGGTGGACTTGGTGATCTCGGGGGTCTTTTCCAACCTTAATATTCTATGACTGTCCTGGTCGACCCTCTTCTAGATCTCAGCTGGATACAGACCTCTGGAGAACAGCAGGGAGGTTCCCCTAGGATGCCCCCACCAGATGGGACCAAAGCAATGGGGACCAACGTGGTGGTGGGCTGAGGACCTTTGGAGGTGGCAGATGCGTTGGGGTCAGGGAGCAAACAGCATTGGTTTGGAAATAAAACCCTCCTTGTCTTCTTTGGTCTGTCCCCTAGATGGCACCTGCTCTCAGCAGATTAAATCCCTGATGGAAAGCAGTAGGAAGAGATACATTAAAAACAAAACAACCCTAGAAACCTAAACAACAACAAACCGAGAAAAGCAAAGAAAGAAAACCCCAAACATCAAATGTATATATTTTGATCAATATATATATATATACTAAACAAAACCTAGAATTTATAGCTGTTTCATCATTTCTGCTGCTTTTTCCTCTCTGGGTGTTCAGTTCCCTCCTCAAAACACCACTGGGAGAAGGTTGCTGGCCTCACCCCAGATGCTTTCTGCAGCAGTGAGGGGTCATCTGGGGGCAAGAAAGGCCACCATCAGATCTCAGCACCTCCATGAACACTTCATCCTTATCGTTTTGGCTGAAGGATGTGAACCCCCACTCCTGCGCAGCAGCCATCAGTGTGTCCTGGTGAGGAAGGGAGGATGAGGTGCAGGGAACACGTCCCCATCTGACCCCTTCCATCCCGAGCACTGAATGGTGCTGACATTCAGGCTGACTATTCTTAGATCTGCTTTGAACAGGGCACTTCGCACCTCAGAGGGTTATGGCCCTGCCAGGCTGATGCCCAACAGCCACAGCCTCATGTGATGACAGCCAGAAGGCGAGATGTCCTGCACACCCCTTATCAGCTCCTCATGTATTTAAAGTCCTGCTGTAACATCAAGAACATCATTGCACTGCTTCGGCAGTTTTGCAGCCTTCCCAGTTCACCCCTGCACCCAGAATGGACCTGAGGGATGTCCTGGTTGAGGCCCTGTCCTGTGGGCTGAGGACGGAGACCACAGGGGAGGCACAGGTTTCCCTCTGGAGCTGTTGGATTCACAAACTGATGCATGAAGGTCTGCGTAGCAGCTGGCTTCTCCTTCCCTAGGGAGCCCATCTGCTCTTGGTTAGCTCATTTATCCCTTCCCAGCCATCACTGCAGTCTCACACATGGAAGAACATCATGCTGGGCCACTGGAATCATCCAAAGCATTTGGCTTTGACATCCCAACATCCAGCTCTGCACCCTTACTCACCTCAGACCAAGACTTCCAGACTTACTTACTACCATTGCTTACCTTTGTAGGAATGCCTCCTTTCATAGAATCATTAAGCTTGGAAAAGAAAAAAAAATCAAGTCCAGCTGTCAACACATCAGCACCATACCATCAGCCCTGTCAGGCTGGATGGAGCTCTGAGCACCTGATGGAGCTGTGGATGTCCCTGTTCATTGCAGAGAAGGACCAGGTGGCCTTCAAGCATCCTTAACTCAAACCATTCCGTGAGTCAGTTCTGCATGTCCAGGACAGACCAGTAAGAACACGTTCTGGCTTTCCAGTCATCTTGCTGGAAGTAGACAGCAGGCAGCTTCATACTGAGCACAAAACCCATCAGGGCCTCAAAATTTGGTGCTGTTCTCACACTGAGCAATGAAAAATCACCAGAACTGTCTCTGGGACCCATACAGTAGGGCAGAACATGCCTCAAGCCTCCTCAGAAGTGATTCTATCATTGCTAAGTTCTCAGCTGTGAGGGTCACACAATGCTGAGGAGTCTTTGGGAAGAGCTCTCAGCTGCCTTCCAGGTATCAGAGCTGTGTGCAATGCTCAGCTCTTAGCACAGAGATCTTGCTTTCTGAAGGATGATTCACTTGCTGAGTACAGGTGGTTGGAAATCACCTCTCACTCCTTCCTCCCCAACCCCACAGCCTGTCCACATGCATATGTAAGTTATTTGAAAGAGTCAGTTGTAGGGCAGCTCATGCTGACAGAGGGAAGAATTGATCCTCTGGCCAGAGACCTGTGAAGATGCAGAACCTTCCTCCTTGCAGAGGATGCCACCATGCTCGCGCTGTCCTATCTTTGCCTCAATCTCATGTCCACGTCTGCAGTGCAAGACTCTTGAGGACCCTGGTAAACTACAGGGAACTGGAGAGAAACTGTTCAAGCTTGGGTTCCATATAGATAACTAGTGACATCATTTCCAGGTAACAGAGCTCATCCTCAGGCTCCCACAGTGCACCACCTCACTAATTTGAGGCTCGTCTCCACATTGGGCAACGCCAACACAGAGCCATAAAGGCAATGGTAACCAGGCCTTGACTCTCTCGGTGCACTGCATCAGCTGAAAGGTGCAATTATTTCTTGTTCTTCTCCATTAACCATAGCATATCTCATGTTGGAAAAGACCCATGAAGGCTCACCACATCCAACACCTGGCTCCACGCAGGACCACCCAAAAATCAGACCCTAAGACACAAAGCAATCCCATTGTGGCTGCCCAGACTCCTGCCTACAAGATAACGCGTCTATTTACTGTCACAGTTGAGATGCTCAAATACTGCAAGCATTGGGGATTACAGAATTAATCTCAGCTACAGGGATACCCACAAATAACCAAAGAAATGCATACATCTGTGCGGGACAAAGACCCAAGCTGTGCTGGGAGCTGAAGGTTAAATAAAGGACACCGATTAGGCATGAAGTAGAAATATATAAACAGTATATTTCTTTTTATTTTGCTTTTAAATACAATTTCCTTACACAATAAAGGAATCCCCTTTCCCCCACCCTCCCCACGTCCCAAAGCAACTCTTATCAAAAGAAATCACCCACTGTAAAATCAACACTAGATAGAGGCATGCGCTTTGAGAGCATATTTAGCAAGTGCAACATCTATAGGTCCTACCTCCATAAATAGGAACGTGTGCTTTCCCTCACAATAGTTCCCCAGCAACCTGGGGAACAAACTTCCCAGACACCAAACCCAGAGATGTTTAACCAGCTATGTGCCATGCTGCAGGAGAAGTGGCGCCAAGGGAGGCGGTCAGTGGGGTTTGGGAATCTTTGAGGTCTTTTCCAACCTTAATGATTTTGAGAGCAGAACGGGGGAAAATGAGGAAGCATTTGAGATGCAGCCCCCTTCTCAGGTGGAACCAAGGGTTTGGTTTGCACTCATGTAGGACCACACATTTTGGGAAGGAAGGTTGCTGGATGTCTTACTTTAAGACAAGCCTTGCTTTTAAGGGTAATTCCTGTGCGGAGAAAAGGCACAGCCCCACATATCGTTGAAGAGGATAGAGGAAAACAGAGACTAAACAATTCTGAAAGTAACAGAGCACAAAGGCATCTGACTCACTGAATCAGAGCAGCTCCACCAAATGCACGAGGCTGACATCCTGCGGGGGTCAACAGCACGATGGGTTTCTCACTCTCCAGCAGCTGCATCATGCTTTCTCCCACCCTAGGATGGGAATGCCGTGGTCCCACATTTGAGAAGCTCAGAAAGACATGACGACACATTAATAAATGAAAAATGAAATGGAAAGGTGGCCCAACTGCTCCTAAAGGTAAGCAGTTCACGGAGGAAGGGCACGCTGCGTTGCTCAGATGTCCACACCAAGGGCTGCACCCTTTGCTCCATTGGGCAGGACCAGCATGGCCATGTTATACCACCACTGCCTATGTGGACAGTGGCAGAAACCGCCCAAGTCATCCAACCTGGTGAAACCAATGTAAATTTGATGCTGAAACAGCGATTGTTGCTGATAGGCATGGTGACAGCTGATCACAGCCACCAGCGAGCTGCCGAGCGCTGAAACCAATACCCCAGCTGCTGAATTTGATACACTGCTTCTCAAAGCCCACATCACGTAGCTCCACTACTGCCACAGACCTTCTGTTTTGACGTGCGAGAAGCAGAAATTCAGTGGAGCTCAGAGGTTCAGAAGGAGAGAATTTAATTGCCAACTATTTTTTCCAACTCTTTGCCATTTTGTTCACTTTGAGACTCCCACCTGGGGCAAAGCAAGGGATGGTGATGGCCCTTGTGTAGCAGCAAGAAGCGTCACATGGAGGACAGAGATGCCACACGCATCCCCTCCTCCTGCAAGCAGATCTTTGCAGCACAGATGCAGATGGGGAGCAGAAGGCAGCACGTCCCTTGGGACAAGCTCTTAATATTTAACACTGCATCAGAACTGTGCCAAGTGATCCGAGCTCATGCAGAGTTTTCTACAAGGGAGAGAGTCACAGCCAAGGATTGTCTTTGCTTGGAAGGAAAACACACAAAAGCTGAAAAGGAAAGTGCTAATTTGTAGTTCTTAAGCATGTGCTCAGGCAGCTCCCTTGTATGTCTGCTCCTTACACCATATTGATGGCTTGCTCTTTGCAACTAGAGCCAGAGCCAGTAGTATAATGGTCAGGGTTGGCATTTAAATGCCTCAATTAGATATGAAAACAATTAGAGAAGGTTATTCTCTTCTAACATCCACAGGCTGCAGCACAGATAGAAAACTGGGCAAACCCCTCCCATACTGCCTATTTAAATTGTTTTGGAAGCATGACAGATGAAAAAGATGACAGCCCGACTGGAACACTGTGCCATAAAGTAATCAACTAAAGAGATGCAGAAGACAGAGCAACAGCAGGACAATTACAAATCCTTCCTAATTGCCCATTATGGCAGAGCGAGCCCCAAGGGAGCAGCCGCTGCCACGCTGCTGCTCAAACACAGGCTCGTGTTCTCCAGAGAAAAATACCCACTCAGCATTTTGTCAGCATTCCTGCAGTTGGGGATGCCAGAGAGCTTCCAGGAGAGAGCTGGAGAAGATGAGATCTATGTCAGGAGATGGCATCAGAAGCAGTGAAAACACTGAAGTTTCGGAGGAACGCACAAACGTTTGAGCCAACTCCCATTTTTTCCCCTGTTAGGCCATTTTGGTGATAACATACCAAAGGACAAATACAGAAAACAGTGGATAAGATTAAGGATAAACATGAGCACGCCCCAACCGATGGGGCAGATCCTAGTCTGTGACCCAGTAAGTATCCACGTGGAAGGAGCTCCAGGTGACACAGCATGTCTCAGGTTCTCCTCCAGCATCTTCTGCAAGCGTTATCCAACTTTGACCAACTTCATGTATTTTTCTGTTGTCGTTTTGCTTCTGTCCCCAAAGAAGGTCCAGAAAAAAACACAGTTCAGCAGCAGTTTCTGAAGCAGACAAATACAACATGCAAAAGTCTACGAACTGTTTCAGTCTTGGGGATGGGGACCTTTGAAGGACAATTATTTGAACCACAGCATGTGGGTGCGATCGTCTACCGTATTTGTTTTTTTGGAGCATCCCAGTTCACACAGGTCATCCGGAAGCACGCATCACATCTCACAGCTGTTGGATTCATCTTGAAACACTTCACCAGGTGGTACAAACTAGTTGAATTCGTTTTCTCCACTCCCATCCTTCCTCAGTGATGCCTTGACGTATCACCCAACTCCAGTTTGACATTTATTAATAGCTTCAGATGTTGATGCCAGAGAACGCGGGGGGTTGTTGTTAGTGATGTTGCCAGACTTGCTTGCTAAGCAATCCAGAAAGTGCTATATTGCCTGTTCAGCAGCCCATGTTTCAACAACTGCCCTTCATTTACATGGAGAAACAACTATTTCCATACATTAGAGCGTCAACATCATCTTTGAAGGCAATAAAACGAGTCTCAGACCAACAAAGCTATTCAGGTACAAATCCAATTTTAATTATCAAGCTAATTTCTAGCTCCTACATTCAGTGCAAGGATCAAAAACTACAAATTCAAGAGTAGAAATTTATTCTATTCTCAGTTTCCAATTGCTTTGGCAACTGTCAGAAGACAACTCCCAAAATGCATTTATTCCAGAAGCATTCTGCGACCTCTGTGGTTCCAGGTGAGCATCATGGACTCTCAAAAGCTACCAACATCCTTCAAACCCAACTCTTTGGCAACAGTTATACATAGCATTGTGCGTATATAAAGAGCTTATAATAAAACTTCTTTTACATTCTAATTGTCTTAACCTTCACAGAAGTATTAAAGTGCTCGATCAACTCTGAACAGTCCCTCCTTCCCTAGTTAGCCTACTTCCTGGAGATGCCTGCCTACACTTACGTCAGCAAAACCAGAAGCAAACAAGAGAAAAGGTACTCGTAGGAGGAAAATCCTCTGCAGGACCACTGCAACTCCTCAACAGCCATGAGGCCTTGGTAGTCTTACATCTCTCCGTTACCCACATCTTTAGACACGGGTCCGAAATATTCACACAGGCTAAACCAGCCCCCCATCACTTGATTCTTTGGCCCCACACATTCTGTAGAAAGAAAACTTTGCAAAACAGAATCCTAGGGATGCTACTGAGAAAACACAAACACTGAAGTCATACTGGCAAAGCAACAGCAATGAATCCCCAACCCAATAATTGTGATGGCTATTTAACTCCCCCCAGTTATCTGGATTTTAAGTGACCTTCAATTAAGTTTGACTCAAACCAACGTTTTCAAATTGACACTTTTTTGGTCCTTGTGAGCAGGGACTTGGAGGGCGCATCTCAAAATTAATTCTTCTTGCAACACTTGCATGCCAGCCCATCTCAGCTACTCTGCACTGGAGGAGATTTCATCCAGGGCCTCGGAGAGGACCAGAGGTTCATCCCAGCAAGCACACTGTCTCCTCCTTCCAGCCACAGCACCCACAATACAGTTCAAACTACCCTGCAGGATGACTTCTCTCAGCCAAGAGCTGAGACACCAGCAATGTACTCCCAAGATAGGTAATAGCTTACTTGACCATAAGTTAACACTTGTCATTCTAGTTCTGGTTAAATATAACATCCCCAGCACACAAGCATTGTCAGGCCTGTGCAATTGCTCTTTCACAATAAGTACTTAATTGTTTGCTGTCATCTTTTTCTGTTGACTGGAGATCAGAGATGCTTTTACCGCCTCCACCCAGTCCCCAAAATCCTGTTTGCCTATTGCTCACCTTCTCTTTCTACATGTAGACCTTGGTAATAGCCATCAGCAATTTCACCACAAAAATGAATCAAAGCCCAGAAAACATTGATGAAGGCAGTCAGAAGCCATGCACAGATTTGCACTTAGTATCACACCACTGGTCAGACATCACGTGAGTTACCCCTGCTGCCTTCAGGACCAACTGAAAGCCCAATGTGTGACGTTTACCTGCTTTCATCTGCTGGAGTGTTACCTTGACCTGCAGCCTTCTCAGCATTCACAGAGAATGGGCTGTGACATGAAGGCCTTGCTGCTGCTTGGCTTGCTATGAAAGCTGACAGCTTTCCCTGTGTTAGCTCTGGGATGCAGTGACCATGCCCACAAGGGAGCACATTTAACACTCTCTTTCATTAAGATGAAGAAAATAAACCTTTTCACACACATGTGAAAACCATAGGCGACTGCATCGAGATGAAATACCACCTGATATTTAGCACAGAGACAACAAATCATCAGCGGCTCGAGTCTGTTCGTATGCTGAGAAATTTTCTCTGCAGCTCTCTTCCCTCTCATTGCAAAGTTGGCCTTCCTCATCGTGCAGAGAAACACCCAACCCGTAGGGAACCGAGCAAGCAAGCAACATTTCTCTCTGCTAATTTACAAAACAATTTCCCCTTTTCTCATTTTTTGCTGTTTTGAAAGTTTGTCATCATCAGGACTCCACTTCCCTTGAAGTTTTGCCTGCAATCTGTAGCGTGCAGCAACGGGCAGGCATTGACATAAAGGGCAGCTGGTTTCACAGTACTTCAAATAAGAAAACTGACCACTGTACAAGCAAAATTAAATAAACTGAAATATAAAAGACTGCAGAAGTTAGATTCATCCAGAAATATAATATAATGTCTGGGAGCAGGGGAAAAAACTGGAGATTAGTCACAGAACAGAAACAATGAAATGAGCAACAAATATTGATTAGGCAAAGGAGGAGAACTTTCATTGCATGCTGTACATTAAAATTAAATGCAAAATTCACATATCAGACCACCAAGACAGAATGATGAAGGTCTCAAGCCATGGGAAGAGGAAAGTAAAGAAACATCTTGAATAAAGAATCATGGAAAAATAATAGTAAACAAGCAGCTTCAGAAGAAAAAAAAAAAACAAGGGACCATACAACAAATGAGAAAAAGCAGCACTAAAGCAGAGAACAAGTATATGGTCAAGACACCACAGGTAACACTGATTGCACAAAACACTTCTGATATTTTGAAAGAACCAGGCCTATTTGAATATCTATGCAAAATATATACACAAATCCATATGTATATATGTACACAGAGGCACTACTGTACATATGTATATGCAATCATTAACACAACTGCCCTTCAACAAGTTTCAGCATCTGACTCTGGGTGCAAGCAAGGACGTTGCAGTTGTGCAAAACTACACTTCTGTGTTTGATTACCAAGTGGTAAAATCAGAAAGAGCCAAAATAATTCAGACCCAGATGCAGTTCCACCAACATCACCACGTGAGCCCAATTTCTGAATGCTTCCAGGTCATCTGTGGGACTTAAATACTCATCCAAAGCTGTGGGTTGTATCAGTACAAACTAACTTGTTTCCAACCCTTCTGCTAATGAGTCTGAAGAGACAGTCAGACATTTCCCCTAACAACAGTTTGCTATGAGGCCATCCCACTTGGGATACCAATTTGGGAATGCTGGATTAATAGGAAATGGAATTCAAAGGCCAAACTAAATAGGACTGTCATTCTGTAAAAGGGTCAGCTGTTGTCCTTACAGTGCTTTGGAAAAAAGGGACGTGATGCATACAAAAGGGATTTTCCCCCACCCCTCAAACAAGGGTACACACAACTCTGAATGCATGCTCCAACTGTATGGCATGCTGTTTTTCCAGGGTTTCCAGCTTTGGGATGAGAAAAGTGGCATTTCCATCGAGCTTGCTTGCCTCACAGCTCCAAAGATCACTGGCCTCCCAAGTCCATGGCTGTTTTGGTCTGACACTTCAATGCTCAATTGGTCTTTGATATGTGCATTACCAACGCCATATTAGAGCAGAAAGAAAGTGGTGAAAGAAAGAACTGCAGATAGACTGTCCTATGCCTTGGCAAAGACGCCCCATCCTTCCAACTCCAAGAGAGCCATCCTCACAGCTCCGCATGCAGCAGATCTTGTTTAGTGCTCTGCATCCATAGCATCCAAGTACTTGGCTTCAATGATTCTAGGGAGCAGGTTATACCTAAGAATGAACCAGAGAGAGTGCATTAGAAACTGTTCAATTCAAGTGTTTTGTTTGCCAAGTCTGATTTTCATTTGCCCGCAGACACATTCATGTTTTGTGCTGGGGAGGCAAGCAATAGCTTCCTGCTGTCCCCAGCTTGCTAGTGGATGGATTACTTGTCCATAGGTCACAATTTATATCCTGTTCCTGTTTTCTTAAGCACTCTCCCTACAGTTTTCCAACACACAAACCATGCCTGATGCAGCCTTACATCCAGTACAACACTTTGAACAGCAAGCATTGAGGGTTCACAGGAGAAACCCTTCCCAAAATTTCAGGGCTGGCACAAGCTTTAGGATACAAGGGTATTTATCTTGCATTTCCTCAGTCCTCCAAGTACATCAGGTCACTCTTTCCAGCTCTCCCCACGAGGAAGTTTTAATGGGAACCCAGCAGCTTCAGAGAGTCTTTTAATAAGCACAGAACACATCAAGACTTGAGATCAAGAAGTTGAGCAGGGCAGTGACATTCCAGCTGCTGGTAAGGCTCCATGCCTACCCAGCCCTTAGCATCCATTTGATCACGGAGGTAATGATGCCTCTATTCTCTTGCTTTCCTGTATTCTGGGGGGTTGTTTGTTTTTTGTTTTGGTGTTTCATTTTTTTTGTGTTTTTTGTTATTTTCTTCCTCCCCACAAACACCTTCATCAATTAATGTATTTGGGTGAGAAATGAAAGCCACTAAGAACATGGTAGAAAGCTGCTCTCATCAGATCCCACGGCACATTTGTAGTTTGACACTTTTCTTGTTTAAGAAGGAAGCAATTCAGCTGTTCTAACAGTGTACAGTGCTAGAAAGCCTGTTTACAACCTGAAGGGTCTTTTCAAAGAGCTAGAAAAGAGATCCCAAACAGCACTTGCTGCTGAGAAATGCCCCACCTGCTTCGACTGACCTGCCATGAAGTAAAATGCTTGAAAGCTGTGAAAGCACAGAAACAGAATGTAGAAAGATTCTTCCTCTCAGAGCAACTTTAAGTACGTCCCAGGGCAGGGATAGGAGTGTAACAAAAAACACCAGACACCCCCCAGTTTTGGCTCAACGCTTGGAATTGGGCACACCAAAAAAAAATATCATTTTCTCCCAACAGACCATTCCACTGCAATAGTAAGTCACCGAAATCAGTTAGTTTTCAACACTGACACTGGAAAA
The DNA here is from genome assembly GCF_019238085.1 of Lagopus leucura. Classification (NCBI taxonomy): domain Eukaryota; kingdom Metazoa; phylum Chordata; class Aves; order Galliformes; family Phasianidae; genus Lagopus; species Lagopus leucura. The sequence continues at coordinate 67,891,303 of NW_024962264.1, forward strand.
ACATTGGACCCAGTAAATGACAACGCAAAGCACGTGTTTAATGCAGTTGGAAGGAAGGGAATGCAGCCTTGAGACAAGCAAACCATATGGCAAGTTTTCTGGATGGGACACCGAGCTGTGACTCATTCAGCTGGGTTTGATTCTTGACTTTGACCCCTGGCTATTCTCCTCTTCCTCCCTCTGCTTCTTTAAAAAAGCATTTCTTCTTTTCTGCTTCATCTATTTAGAGCGCCAGATCTCCATGAGAAAGTCATTATTTGCTACAGAGCTAAGCATCATGGTGCAGCCTTCTCAGCTGGAGCCCACAGACATTGCATGAAAGCAATGTGGAATTCAGAAGGAAGGAAGCAGAGGGCAGCTTTCCATTCCAGGTATTCCATTCCATTTTCCCCTTAGCAGCAGGGCCAATTACAAAGGCTATTTGAAAAGCTGCTCTGGCAAGAGAAACAACTTAGTAGATATAGCATAAGATGACAGTGCCTTATTTAGTCAAAGAAAACATGTATTTGCACCATTAAATTACCCAGCTTTTTGAGAAATTCAGGTTCTCTGACACAGCATTCTCCACAGTAATTTACCTTATAACAACTTATATTAACTGAATATTTATACCTGCCCAGAGATTGTGAATACCCCATGCTTAGAGGTGTTCAAGGCCAGGTTGGATGGGGCCCTGGGCAGCCTGGGCTGGTATTAAACGTGGAGGTTGGTGGTGGCTCTGCCTGTGGCAGAGGTTAGAGATTCATGATCCTTGAGGTCCCTCTTCCAACCCGAGCCATTCTATGATACTGTGACTTCAGTAAGAATGCCCTGAATTTTCTTTCCTATACTGAGATACTCTGCAGAGGCTTGGAATTCCCACAAGAATCCGTCATCCACAAATTATTTGCCAGCCATTTAACCAGGCATCCCTAGAGCCACCTACCTGAATGGTGGGAGAGCATCTCCTACCAGAAGAGCAATTATTTCAGTGCTCTCTACTGGCTGGTTCATCTTCAAACACCCAGCCCAAATAGCTCTAACTGGGATCCTGCTGAAAGCCATGGCAGCTGACATTTGCTTTTGTTTTGGAAAGAACTGAACCCAGCTTTACCAGCCAAGAGGATTGCCACCACAATAGCTGCTTTTGCAGATTATCACATCAGGAGCACTGAGCTTCCATATCAGATGCAAAACCTCCAGCACTGCGAGCTCAAAGAGAACTAGATATCACTGGATGCCATACAGGCCTAAAAATAATCAAATGGACTGGAAGGAGATATGTTCTGAGATCTTATTAAGGCTTCTCATTACAGCCTAAGAATGGAGAAGAAAGCATGATTTAACTGAAGAATGATGGACAGACACTGTTTAAAGAACATTAGGAAAACATTAAACTTCAATGATTCTCTTTCAGGGATTGGACACGATGATCATTAAGGGTCTCTTCTAACTCACGATATTCTGTCCCTGAATGAGGATTGCAAGATATTGTGGGGTTCCTGTAGTTTTATGTTAGATGCATTTTGAAGATTTCAGGTGGTCTGTCTGAGCTGATTACTTACAATGGCATTCAGCAACACAGGTGGTCTGTAAGGTCACTGCATCCCAGCACTATATAAAAGATAAGGATTCCTTCCTCTTTACATTCATGTGGTGCAAAAGAAAGTTTCCAGCTCTGCCCTGACTGCAGGTTTTGGGGAATCAGAATGCAAAGCAAGATGGAGCATTCTCAATACCAAGAGGAAAGGCTCAGATGACTGCAGCTACTCAGGAAGACATGTGCTCACAGGCACTGCAAAGGGAGACCCAGGTGCCTCTTTGCCAGCTAAAAAGTGACAAAGCAGACCACGTCCCTTTGCACAACACTTTGTGTTATTAAAGTCAAAGGCTCTCTGTGCTATTCCTCCTCAAGCCATCATGTACTCAGGAGACCACTGTGTCTCCTCTTCAACCACTCAGGCTTCCAACAGCTGGAAGACAAGAAGCATTGGAGATAGTAAAAAATACAGCCAAGCTTTGTTGGGAAGAGTTTCTTACCTGATTGGGATCATTCCTATCATGATGAGTGGGAAGATCATCTTCATGTAGGGCAACGGTGACATGCCAAAACCACAGAGGATGAGGAGCTGCAGGACCTGCAAGCCTGTGAAATAGTGGATCTTTCTCTGGGGCACTCTGCGGATGTAATGAGTCGGAGGATAAGCAGTCTGGGAAGAGAAGAATGATGTCTGAGAAATGCAGCAACCTGGACTTGTGACTGCAGGACACAACGCAGGCATCAGAACAAGGGTTTTAACAAACCCAGTTTACACCACGCTGTGCATTAACAGTCCTTAATGTGCTCAACAGCTGAACGTAGGATTTGTAGGGTTAAAGCATGCAACAACCTGACTGCATTGGCAACAACACACAGATGATGACTGGGCACGAGAAACCCGGGGGAGAAATAACACACAATGAAGACAGCCTCAGGGAGCATCTGGAGTGCAAGAAAATATCTTGATAAGTACAGTAATGAGATTCCCCTGAGTAGGATTATCAGGGCTTTGCAGCAACACATGAAGTGCCTGAGGGGGTGCACAGAGAGTGATGGGAAGCAGAAATATTCATCCAGCAACCCCATCACTTGTTTCCACACCTGAAACCCAGCTCTTCATTATTACATAGCCTTTCTCCTGCTGATCAGACTATGCTTGCCCTGGTGGTCCCATTTTCCATCTGAACCTTGCTACGGGAACAGCAAGAGATGAGATTGTGGAGGTGCTGGAAGAGGCCAGCCTCCAACAGCCATGATTCTCCACTCACATGAACTACTCGCTTTTGAGAAAGAGCAAAAAGTGACATTAATAGGCTAAATATCACTCGTGGTTTCCACTGACAGTGACTTGCTCATGTCTGAGTACAGGCTTTGACTCACTGTCTATACATCAATGAAGCGTATGAGCGACTGTCTGCTGGCACTGATACAGACTCAACGGATTCAGATTGTGCCATGACTCATTAAAAGGTTTCCAGAAAAGTGAGAGTTCCATATTTAACATTACTTTTTAATTTTCCAAGCTGAAGCTCGGAAAATTCCACAGAATTTCTATTAAAATCAGAAGTAATATTCCACAGCATCACTATTCAACCACATAACTATTCAATCTCCATTCAAAAAATCAACATGACAATGGTAATCTTTACCCCGATTTCACAGTCTTGATCTCTGATGTTACATCCCAGAGGTTAAGACAGATTAGCAGAAGCACCAGGCTTGCTAAGCCCTTGATCCATTACATAAGAGGTGAGCTGGAGACTCATTATTGCTCCCAGGTACTGCCCACAGTGCCAATGAGGGCCTTAATGCACTTGTCATACAGATGGCTTGAAAGCAGATTTCCAGATTTGTTTTCATCCCACATCAGAAGCATCTCAATAGCACAAGTCATTTCATTTTGAGTGTACTATCTCATGACACTTTGCACATGTTGAGACAAAAGCATAAAACGAGGCAAAAGTGACCTTTTCTGAAGCTTTGTCAGCAAAACTGAAAGTCATCATCGTAGATTTGTTTCTTTTTTCCTAACTATTCTTAAGACACACATACTCTGCAGCTGACAGACACTGGGGGGGGGGTTTAAGACTGACAAACACCCCGTGTGCAATGGTTCTGCAACTATCACAGGCAGTGTTTGAATGCATGTGTTGTGCAAATGTGTTCGTGCCCTACAGAGTTCAGAGCAGGTCTTCTCCTGGTTCCACCCATGCACTCATTCTTACCCTCCTGGAGAAAGGCTTTCTAGAGCAATCCTGAAGCAAACTGAGAAGAGTGGGATTATCTGGGACACTACTCCAAGCAGGAGAACTCAAATGCTTTCACAGCAGGGAAACGCAGAAAGCAATTTATGCAGAATTTGAAAGGAATGAGATGAGGTGTAATTCTCTGAACAATTTAGCTACCACTTTTTTCTAACCCAACAATAACCTTGCCACTTTTGTTGTTTGACACAGCATTACTCTCTCACTTGTTCATCTGCTTTCACACAAAAGAATTCTCTTGCTCATGTCTCAGTGACAGTCAGACTCAGCCAGAGACATCATCTTTCACTCCCTCCCCTCTCTGCAGAGAAAGGTGAAATGGATACGCAAGGTGCAGGTGGAAAATGGAAATCAATGGAAATCAAGATGGAAGATGGAAATCAGCCTCACAAGAACATGAATTTTGGGGGTAAGCCCATTCCCAGCACCACCAGCTAGCCACACCATGTTAGCTCCTGGCACTGGCTGGCTCCCGGGTTGTAAGCATGATTTATTTACTCCACACCAAGCCAATGTGTGAACATTACCTGTTCTTTGAGCAGCAGAGCCACCCTCTCAAAGAGCTGGTTCCCATCAATGGAGGTCAATGCAATGTAGAGGAAGAGGCCGTAGAGGACTGGTTTTGGAATCCACTGAAGAGGGAAAGGGAGGAGCAGGAGCGAGAGGCCAACCAAGAAGTTTGCCACCAGACTCGTCAGCCGGGTCTCCTTCACACTCACAATCCTGGAAGCAGAAAAACAGGAATTAGTGGAGAAGGATAAGAACCCCAGTACCCACATAAACTTCTTACCGGGGCACACAGTTCAGAGGGAGCTCAGGACACGTGCCACTCAGGAAAGGGAAACTCATCTCCACAGCACTGAGATCAGCACTTCTGGCCCCACGCTGACACCGAGAAGACAGAGCTCTGCTGGATCCAGGCCAGGCACTTAATCCACGACTCAAACAGAGCACCTGGAGAAGTGCCAAATTCCCCTTCTCCGAAGCTGCACGGATCCCATCCTGAACTAAATTGCCCTCTAAACTAATTCTATCCAGCACATTGCAAGAAAATAGGCAAGAATCCTTTTTCTGGGCATTAATCCTTCCCTCAATTTACCCAACGCATATGCAACTGGCTTTTATCCAGAATAAAACTCGTTGGCTTCTACAGGAACTAATGAATGTCTTGGAAGGAAAAAGATGGATCTGCATTCTCAACTGAGAGTCAACAGATGTATGTGAGGATTGCCTTGTTTACATGGAGGGAATGCTGGAAGCACTATGCATGGAGCTAGAAATTTAATTCTGCTGTGGATTACAGCAGCAGTGCTGTGAATTGCCTACCACCATGTAGACCTTATAATTCATTAGTGCAAATTTCATAGAATTTATGAACAATTTTTAATAAATAGCAACAAAAGATGGACAGAAAAGTGTGCAGCAACTTCCAGAGCCTAATCAGGGGTGAGAGGGTTGTTTTGTTTTGTTTTCATTCAATGTAAGCCCAAAACAATGGGAGCAAACAAAACCCTCATCTCTCAAGAGTACTTATAGAGAAAAAAAGAGATTCTTAATGTAATTCATACTTATACACATATTTAGAAGATAAATCCACAGTATAAGCGGGTGAATAAATCCCCTATTATTGGTGAAACTCTTGCCACAGGCTCTCTAGGCATCATCTGGTGGCTGCAAGACATTCTGAATTAACTCTCTACACAAAGCACCGTGAGGATTAGCACAAGATCTATGAGAACATTTCCCTTTTTTCCAAGTACTGCTGACACTTCGTAATCCCTTCTGTACTAAAGAAGGTTCCTTCTCAGTGAATTCTTTCAGTATTGAGAACCTTCCTTTTAAACATGGTCAGGTTGAACATCTGAAATTTTGTTTTTTTTTGCATTCAAGAACGTAACGATGCTGTGGGGGAGCTGGATGAAGGAATCTTCCACACATTCATTTAGGGTCTGAGGGAAAGCACAACAGGCCAAGGCTTGCTCTTAGCACTTGGATAACACAGAATTTACATGAAACCTAAGGAATAACAACTATTACAAACAGAACACCAAGTCCTGAGGACAACACTTAAATTCCCCAGTGAGTGTTGAGGCAGATTCTATGTGTCATCCAAGATTACCAAAAAAGGATACGCAGAAGAGACAGGAGGTATTAACCTCTGTGGAACTCCCCTTCTTCCTTCACATCTGAATTTAAACAGTCAAAACCACAGCCTTCCTCCTTCCAAACACACTTTTGCAAGTTTCTTAATGGGATGTCCCTCCCATTGCCTGGAGAAGCCAGAGGAGGAGAGCTGCTTCCCCCTGTTATCTGCAAACTGCTCCATCAGCTCTGGAAGAACAGGAACATCAGCTGGGGGATATCATTTGGCATCATTTGCACAGCCTCCAGGCCTGCATCACTGCAGAACAGAAGTCTCAGAGACAGAGACAAGCAAGCTTTAAGTGCAACTGCAGGGGCTATTTCAGATTAATCTGATAGTCCAATAAGGAGCAGTCAGACCACTTTAGTGCCATCAGAACCACTATGAGCCTCTCGAGTGTTGCAGTAAAGCAGGAGGGAAGAGATGCACTAAGTGATTCAGTCCATCCGTGTGCAGTAAGAGCTCCCCTAGTTTTGCCTTTGGGCAAGCTACCAAGGAAGCATTTCTTGTTTTGGGAAAAAGAAGATGTTCACAATCTGCAAACAGAGCATACACAAGGTTGCTAGGTTCCTTGTGAGTGCAATGATGGAAACTGAAGAGCTCAGGATCAAAGCTAGATATGAAACCAACACATTTCAATAAGATATAAGCCTGCACGGATGGGAACAGCCCAGAGCAGCAGCCTTTTGGTAACAGATTTTTGAAGCTCATCACATTTTGTTGTCTTCTCTTAGGGATGCAGCAGTCACAGCATTGAGGAGTGTCTGAATGTACATAAGTTCTGCAATAACTATGCTCACTTGCTGTTAAAGCCATATAAAGTAGCCTGGAATCCCTTGCCAAAATAGTTAGAACTGCTCATTATTTATCAAACCCCATGTTTTTGAAGCTGAACTTCCCACCCTCCAGATGCTCCTTTGCCAACTCTGGCACCTTTCTAACTTCCAGGAAAAAAAAAAAAAAAGCAGTTCAGAATCTGGTTTGTCTCTTGAGGAAGCAGTTCCAGAAAGTCTGTACTGCAATGGAAATGATGTAATTAACAGATTATAGAGCAGAATCCAGGCTCGTTTCCCTAGGATCCTTTAAAATGGTTAGCATGGGATTAGCCATTCCCCACCTCCTCCATATGCCTATTTGCAGATTGCCAGACTCCCATCAAATTCAAGTGGTTCACCCACAGGGAAGAAGAAGAAAATTTCGCTTTCATTGTGACGGAGCTTTATTCCTGTTAGTGCCATCATCCTCATGGAGCCTTGATTCGAATGCAGGAGAGGAACCTGCCAAGGGAGTCAGCACCAAAAGAACTCCCGATTTTCTAATTGAGCTATGGTACGTTTTCTTTTTCAGCAGAGCTAAGAGAAAAAGGTGACAGCATTGCTCAGAGCCTCCTGTTTATGGCTCAGCGCTTTGCAGAGAACAAGCAGCTTCAGTCTCAAAGGGAATTCAGACAAGCAGGCAGCCCTTATTCCTGTCTTTGCTCCCTGTATTTGGTTCAAAGCACAAATTTACACAGAGGCAGAGCAGTGCCACAAGGGAAAGTACTTAGAGAGATTAGGTCATCTCTCAGTTCTTTTTAGGGTAATCACTGGACCTACATCTATGTTAACAAAGCAAAGGAGGGCTCTCCCCTGTTATTTTGAGGGCAGCTGGGTGACAGAGCAAAGGACAAGGACAGAAGGCCCTTAATTTGCACAAGGAACTGAGCTTTGCCAGGAGAAAACAGCACAGCATAAAGACAGTGGGTGGCAAAAGATGAAAGGAGCCACTAGGTATCTGACAGCAGAAAATAGGGAGGCTTGGCTTATGGGTTTCAAAGGGAAAATGATGCATCTCCTGGACTATAGTTGTCTATAATCTCTTCTGTAATGCATCAGGAGAAACAGACGGATCCCAAAAACGTTTCTTCTCCAAGAGAATGGTGATGCACTGGCAAAGAGGAGTGGAGTGGTAGAGTCACCACCCTAGGAGATGTGGCACTGAGGGATGTGGTCAGTGGGTATGGTGGGGGTGGGTTGGACTTGGTGACCTTGGATGTCTTTTCCAATTTAATGATTTTAGTCTATGAATACAAGCCTACAAACCCCATTAAAGCAACTCAAGTTTTATTCTTTTTTTCCCCCCTTCTCATAACATAATGCTTTCCATGGATTCAAAGCAAAGATACAGTTGTAGGAACAACTAATACCAACACATCCTAATGGGAATATGAGCCCAGGAGCTGATATCCCAACAGAGGACTACAAAAGCACTGCAGGGAACAGCAACATATGGATGTCATGTGAAATATCTACCAGCAACCCAGAAAGCAGACAAGCCCAACTGGGCTGGGCCCAGAACATAACAGCATAGAGGCAAGATTGAAATTAAAAGACAGATCCACTCTATTTCCCCAAAGTAAATGACCACTTAGTCTCACTTATGAGAAGTGAGGATTCTGAAAATGGAAACAAAAAGATAGCATAATTAAAACTAGTGGCATGTGAGTGGAAATTACCACTTCTGAGGTAAAAGCGTTCGAGTGTAATGTACCGAGATCAAACGGACCAGATAATCTCTATTCTGGAGGAAGTTTCATAAGAAATTGGATTTTTTAATTATTATTTTCTTAAATAAGACCCTGATAAGAAAGTATTTGACAACTCAGAGCAGCAAAAAAAAATCTTGCCTTAAATAGAATGGTGTGACCCAGGCATGGTTTTTACTTAAGGAAAAGAGAATTTAATAAGCCTCTTGCCTTTCCAAAGCATGGTGGAAGAACATAGGAGCTCTGAAATGCTGCTGCATTTTTCCTATCCTTTGTAATAACCACTAGACAGGTCCCACGGGATGAATCAGACTGGATTTTTTCTGGTGAAGATATCTAGAGAAGTCTGGCCAAAACATCTCAGCTTCACACAGAGATAAAAGCAAAGAAGGTCTTGGCTGACTCTCTGCACCTAAATTTGCTGAATTCCTTCAGGCTACTTCCTGCCATTGAGAAAAGCACGAGTTTGTGGCTCTTCTAGAACAAGTGATTCGGGGAAGGGGGATGAAGCAGAGCAACAAACCGTAGCAGCTGAGGTGGCTTTGTTTGGTCCACTTTCCCTTCCACTTTCATCTCTCAGAGCATTCAAGACTACAGCTAGATCTCCAACCATACTCTATATCCCATTGTACCCAAAGCATAAGGAAAGCACAAATCAAACCAAAGAGAGCCATGGTAGCTTTGAGGTTCCTACTTACGTCTCGTAGATGTGCCCGTTTTCAACCCTCTCCTCTACATAGGCCAGAGCACGGACGTGCATTGGAGAGTGAGGGAAGGCAGCATGGATCCATGGAAGGCCAAAGATGGACAGCCCCGTATTTATCAGCGCCACAAGGAGGAGGTCCCAGTGGTAGGCTGTTCCCTTCACCAACCTGAAACGGGGTACGGTTGAGAGCTGTCAGATTTGGTGCTAACAGCAGCAAGGCTGCTCTTCCTGAACCTCAGCTTGAATGTTAAACCAAGTGCACTTCCATGCACTGAGCAATTTTACACACCTCCTGTCTTACAGCTAATGTTACATGAACACAAACTGTAATGGAACTTGATAGCTTTCTCCCAAAGCAATCAACTTCTGGAAAGAACAACGCTGAGCTAAAAGGCAATCTGCTAAAATAACAGCCCATAAGACTCACATCAACATTTTGCCACTATTGTTTATTGCTAAGTCAACTCAAAATATACAGGTACGCCTGCTAACAGAGCTGACATGGGCATGGGTTGTCAAACTAGCAACACTGAAGTTTCCTCATCTGCCCTGCTTCTATCCCTGATCTCTCTCCTTCCCCACAAGCAGACCCAGGAGCTGAGTGCACGCTTAATACGCTGCAGTCATCTCCCACAATTATTGCTTCTGCATGATAAGAAAATAGGACATGAATTCATTAAACTTCAGCTCCTCCTCAATAGTCAGCCCAGGAGATAAGCTCCTAACTTCAGTTAACGCTGCAAACCCTCCCCCCACTTTAGTTTGAGGGAAAACAGCCCTTAAACTGGAATGTTAACCAAGGTGTTAGCCACATCACATTCACTTTGGGCTCCATAGAGAACAGCTGCTAACACTGAACTCACAGCTCTTTTAACACTGTGATTTTTTGTAAGGTCCCCTTCCCAAACATACCACTGTGTGCTCAAACAAGTTGAATCAAGTTTACATTTTTATGGGTGGGGAAATTCAGCCCTCAGACTGTGTTACCTAAGTTAAGGGTCCATCAGTCATCGTTCTGTCTCTGGGTATCAGAGCAAAATAGCACTTGGGCCCTCTCTGACACAAGTAGAGGATCAGCTGAAATGCTCTCCAGGCACCATCAACTACAAGGCGTGCTCAGATATCATTTAGGTGTCTTAACACACAACAGTACCTAAGCAGAGACCTGGGGCCATCTCAGATGCTCCGGGATAGTAGGTACCTGGATCTAGCAAACAATCCAGCACAGAAAGATTGCCTTATGGGTATGAAAACAGCACTCTCAGGTGGAGTTCAGCTTTGGAACAAAGACACGTCATACTGAAAGTGCTCACCTCCATTGAGGGAGGAGGCAACAGGGTGACTCAGTCAGATGGATGTCTACACTGCTTTGCCTCTGAAGGTGGAAGATGCTGGCAGGAAGGGTGGGGCTCAGGAGGGTTGTACACTCTTCCTGTGTTGGCTTATACTTTGAAAGCACAGCCTCTGCCCATGTGCTGATTTCTCAGAGCACAGGGATCACCCACCTCCCACAGGGTCATCACTGCTTGTCCTATCTGCTGCTTTCAAAGGGTTTTCTGTGTACAGAGACCATATGTTCAGTGCCAGCATTGTTTTAATACTTGTCTCAATCTCACAGCATTGACTACACTCAACGCACATGCTTCTGAGCTCTGCCTAGCTCAACACACACAATAGCTCTAGGTGTCTTACCCTGGGTTATTCTCACACTATCCAACCAGTCTATTTTACCTCTTGGACTGTCCCATAGCTTTCTTCTATTATTCTTTAGCAAAGCAGCATGCTCTCAGGTACATAGCATATTTTCCCTGCTCATTCTACAGGAAGACACTGCTATATTTAGTAGGACTCCAAAAACCGTATTCTCTTTGGTTGCAATAGGTGATGGAATTTTTATTCTGTGATGACACCACAGAGCAAGCTGTCAGGCTCTATTTTCCTCCTCTCCACACCCCTGCCCTGAAACATGACCAGCATAAGCTCAGCTCTGTACACAGCATTATGAAAAACGCTACAAAGAAATACAAAATGTTTTACGTTCCTTAAGGGCACCCTATTGGAAACAACAACCCACACTGGGATAAAGATGACCCACTTACATTACAAACTTATGTAATGCTTTACCTGAAAGGGGGATGATATAATCAAGATAACAGGAATAACCATGTAGTCAAAGAAAGTCAAATTGGTTCAACTGAGTTTGAGCTTATCTTTTCTCTTCTAATTGTATCACTCTATCTACAACATGGACTATAACACAAATTAGTGTTCAAGGAGAACCCTCTCACACATCACACCAGTGAAAAACCCTGAAACACGGTATTTTCTGGAAAGAAAGTCACACACATTCAACTTTCAATATCATCTGATTGCAGTTGGAAGAAAAAGAAATGAATATTTTTATAATCTTGTAACTTTAAACACAAATCAGATCTACTAGATAAAAGTGAAGCTACATCAGATATAATATTTTACTTCTCTTCCCCATTCTCATTAGAGATAAATAGCTTCAAACACTCTCCTAATTCTCTAATGATAGTTGTGCAAATCACTGACTGGTCATTTATAAAAAAGCATCCTTTCTGAGAGAGCTGTGCACATATCCACACGGATCAGATGCTCCATAAGCCATATCTGGATGTACATCCATAGAAAACCATAGCAAATACCAACAAAACTTCCACACAGGGGCAAAGAAGAAACAGGCAGAGGCATTGAGCTCATCAGCACTCTGCATTATTGTTTGATTCACTGCTACAATATCAGGTTTTGGGGGATGGTGATGAGAAGTTCTCCTGGTGTCCTGAATATTCCAATAGTCAAGCTGGATTTTGGATAAAGCTATCAGAAGACTGATTTGCTCGAGGAGCAAGGTGTAGAACATAACTTGAGAACTTCCTTTTGTTTTGCAGCACTAGTTGAGACCCCACTGGTACAGGTCAATAGGTTAGGAAGAAGTTTCCCATCACAGGGACAGCAGAAAGTTGAAAGCATTACCTGTTCTCTGGAGCATTTGTGAGCGATGCCACAATGTTCTGCTCTATGAAGAAGAGCATTGAGAGGAGGAACCCCAGCCCCATAGCACTCATCACCGAACCAATGGAGAGGGACTGGACAGGAGCCAGCACAAACAAGCTCTCAGATGGGTTGTAGTTAAATTTGGACACTGCAAAGAGGAGAGGAATGAAATTAGGGTGTGCTTTCTTACCAAACCATCTACAAAGACTCACACTGTTCTACACACGTTATCATCTACAGGGAACCAACACAAAGTAAGCCGTGATACTCTGACACGTGGGAGCCAGAAGGCCATAGAAGACAGCTCTATGTGGCTGCTATAGTTCAGTTTTCCTCATCCCCTAAGAGCTTGGCTACCATCCTGACTTGTTGGGTTACGGCTCGTTCTAGTGAGGCATTCCCTTTTTTGAACAAATGAAAAAAAGGGGAACTCATTTTCCACAGACACGAAGCATTTTTTACATTAGAAATACTTCTAACTAGCAGTCGACTCCTGTTCATCAGCTGACAAGGTATTCTACATAAAACTTCCCCATGTGCAACAAGCTGTGCCCCTGCTTTCTGCAAGGGGAAAAAAAAAATATCTATCAGTACGGGTAAATTTCATACGGCCAAACATTCTGCAATCCAACTGAATGGAATGGTCACCACAGAAAAAAAGCCATTTCTTATGCGTTTCCATACATTTCCTCATATCACCCACTCACGTCACCACGGGACAATGCAATTCCTGTCCCCATTATCACTTCCTGACGTGGAAAAGCTGATCAGTGTGGCCAATGAATGGTGTATCATTTTTAGATTTCCTCATGTAACTTACAACTGCCCAGATGCTCTGCACTGTTTCACCTACATTAGGAAAACGTCAAGTGGAGACAAAGAGGACAGACTGGGATCATCAACTCTACGTCTGCACAACTGGCAACAAACCCTTCCTGCCTGCTAATTACTCTGCCCTTTGTTCTTTGCCAGAAATTGTTGATTCTCTTTATTGTAAGAGATACACACCTTAATCACAACTAAATGAAAAGGCAGGCTGAAATAACTCATCTAGAGAAAACTTTAACCAGTCCTGCTTGATTATGGTTTCAAATAACTTATATCTGAGACTGATGAAATTAGAACTCCTGGAGTGGGAGGCAGTACAAACAGTGTCTGTAATATTATATGGGGGAACGTAGATTATTATTTATTTACTTGTAGCCAAACTTCCCCAGATTCAACTTTTTCTTGAATTGCAGACAGAATAGCGTCCCTTAGCACTGCAAAGAATAAAAACACAACTTACTTTCAATTTCCTTGAAGATATAGGAACCCACAACAGAAAAAGTCAACACTGAAATGGGTAAGGCACAGTCGGACAGAATTTCACGGACTCTCGCATGCAAATATGGGCTGTAATTTAAAGACAGAAAACTTCCATCAACATTACACTGAAGGGACAGTTGCCCAATCCAGAGTGTTAACATTAACAAATGAAAAGTCAGTCCAATCTTACCATTCTAAAGAGACATTTGAGGTGAAGAAAGTCTTTAATTCAGCCTAAACCCTGTGGAATCTATCCTTGAAGGTTGATGAATACATAAGCAAAATCCCAGAAAGAACAAGAAAATAAGACACAAGCTGGTCCTCCAGCATCAACTGGCATCTAATTTTCATAGCAATTTTAATTACTTGCTTGGCCATTCCAAAGAGTTTTAAAGGCAATAGTATTAAAACCACATTAGAACTGGGCACCTGGCTTCCAAGAGCACAACAGAGGTACCTTCCCAGTAGGCTTTCCTACACCATCAGGAGTTTCACCCCCCAACAACGGCTTAATGCTTATTTGGGGAGAGTTACAAGTTCCAAATGTTTAATATGATTCATCCAAAGCTTTCCAAAAATTCACCTGTGATGCCAAATCAAATACGGAAGGGCATCAGTCAGTGAGAGAACATTTTGTCTTGCTCTAACATTTTCCAGGTGGCCAGCCAAGGTCACATCTGGTTTTGGCTTCCACCACCACCACCATTAATGGGAGAGTTCCACCTGATTTCACCGGGTTACAAGAATTTGGACCTAAACCATTATTGATGCCTCACAGGTAATACGAAATAATCAGTAGTCTGAGCTCTAAGGCTGAAGTAACTCACCTTTTCTTAAACTGATAGAGCGTATGACCAAGCCAAAGGGTACCCAGCATCAACATGAGACTAAGGACGGCAGTTTCACGTCCATAATGCACATCATGCGTGCCTGTTTGATTCTCTAGGGACATGGATCTGCTCACTGATGAATTCATCAAGAAGGTGGTATTGATGCCGAGGCTTGGAATAGCATCAGTTCGTGCTTTTTCCAAGTAACTGTCTCCTGTGCGCCCATGGTAGTAATATTTCTTAAAAACTGTACAAACAACCAACAGGCAAGCATTAGGATAGGTTTGTGACAATCAGAGCAAGTAAAATAATGTGTTTTTTTTCTTGCTTGATCATGCAGTATTATTAACGTTATGCTTCACCAGGTTTATAGCTCTATCCCTCAAGCCAGAGAAAAGAAATCAGGAGAGCTGCCTCTCTTACAAAGACAGCACTTGACAGATTCTTCTTTTCATTCCTTTTCACCAAATGAAAATTACACTCATCTGAAGCAACAGATATGAACTGTAAGAACTTATAGCGCTAATTATTTACGTTATTTTGCTCCTCTCATTGGAATCACCGCTCTTAAACATAAACAGACATCAAATTTCAGCAGGCTGCTAAAAAATTACATCAAAAAATTAAGAGCAGACAGGCTACTTAGACCCTTAAGAGGACTGCACAATGCACAGTAATTACTTTTCCTCCAGGACCGCTCCAGATTTGAAGATAAGTGTTAATGATATGCAAAACCTGGCAGAACATTTAAAAATCACACTGCAAATTGAGATAGAGTTATAAAGCATCTGAAGTAAACCTGAACAAGTGAAATAGTAGTGCCTCTGGAACTGCCCATAAATGTATTAGATTTAGCTCAGTTAAGAGTCATTTATACAAGTAATTAACAGTTCTAAGTGTACTCTTGCTCTTCAGTATTTAGTCAAGTTCCCTTTTGTATGGCATTGTCAGGCTTCAAGCATACAAACGCAATATTGGGATAATTTTGCCTCTTTCTGGAGTAAAAGCCTGCAGGTATCACAAAGAAGAAGTGAGAACAGATGGGGGTTGGCCCTTGTAGTCTTCCTACAAGAAGTAGGTAATGAGAGGCAATGGCCTCAAGTTGTTCCAGGGGAGGTTCAGATTGGATATTAGGAAACATTTATTCTCCAATAGAGTGGTCAGGCACTGGCACAGACACGTCTCTGGAGGTGCTCAAGAACCGTGGAGACGTGGCACTGAGGGATGTGGTCAGTGGGCATGGTGGGATGGATTGGACTTGGTGTTCTTAGAAGTCTTTCCCAGCCTTAATGAATCTGTGTTGCCACTGGTAGCCAGCAGACAGCTGGTTCTCCCCTGACAGGGGAAACATGGGAGGATGGAAACCACCATGTCAGAGCTTGGTAGCCCCCCTGCCTTTCTTTGCTTTCTTTTCCTGTGAATACTCATTCAGGCTTCACAAAGGAAACTCAGAAGTTTAGGGCAAGAGCTTCTCCTTTAGACAAAAATACAGCAATCTCAGTCCAAAACTGCTTGTTTTGGACTTTCATAGCATTCTGTACCATGCACTCTTTCCACCCCATGAAAAACCCCAAGCACCTCGTTGGGTGTTTTTTTTTTCTGATGCTGTTCTCAGCATGAGCCAGAAAGGAGGAGAACATTGCAGTTTTAATTATGAGAACCTCCCCCAGTAAGGAGCAACCCCGTTACGACCTCCCTTCACACCGCGCACTTCTGCATCGCGTGCTGCGGAAGAGGCTCTGCTGTTATTTCCTCCCTATCCTCACAGCTGCATCCAGCCCAGTCAGGACACTCAGGTCTGCTTTGCAAATAGGTAAACTGAGGCACAGAGCACTGCTGCAACTAGCATGAGACAAGTCGTTGGAGCATTTGCTGTTTCTGGCTCTGAATACTATGAAGGATGCTTTTGTCATCACAGAAATGATTACTGGAGATCAGTAGCTGATCAGGGCTGAAAGCCTGCTCACTGTCTAAGCAGACCCTCACAGTCACTAAGCCCTAGAGATGTACACAATTACTGAGCCTATAATAAACCAGCAGTTGCAGAATTGCATGTGCTATGCAGAATACACTGACACGCCTCTATTTAGATTCGAAATCATACAAATAAAAATTCAAGTTATTTACACAATAATGTTTTGAGTCTTGGGGATTTTCTCAGTTCCCCAAGGGATACTGCATTTCTCACACATTTTAATAGATTTAGGGTTGATCACAGATATGTGCACCACCTCTCAGGCTGCAGTTGAATTTGCACCCACCTCAAAACTGGGTAGGGCTGCTCCAGTTAACCCTAAATATAAGAGGAAGAAGCATTCTGTCTTATTTACCCTTCTATTTTAGTGCACTGAGGATGTGTCAAGGCAGCAGCATATCGAGGGCGTTTCTCTGAACGACTTGCTATAAAATACTAAAAAAATTGCTATAGGTTTTGTCATTTTTGGTTGTTTTTCTAACTGAGAGCTACGTGGATCTTGCTGCCCCATTCAGAGCAAAGCAGGTGGTGCTCCAATTGAAACAGAGCCATCCTCAAGCCCAGCGCACGCTCAAGTTCCTTCCAACAACATTAACTTGTGTTGTTTGCTTCAGCCAGTCAGTCGTCATTTCCTGCAGAGTGCAGATGTCAAGATCAAACAAATACAGCTTTGGTGGCTGGGCCACACACTGAAAACAGTGTCAGTGGGGATGGCTGGTGCACCTGGCCCAATTCCTCTGTACAGGGTTGCAGCCCTCCCCCATCTCTTTCCTGCGTGCATATAGTACCTTGCAAAAACCAAGGCTATCAGCAGGCTAAGGAAAATACATCTGAGCAAAAGGAACATATCCTTTAGCCTTAAGGAAGACTTGATGTTGCTGATAGCTTTTACCAATGCCAGCTTTCTCCTTTTACCTAACTGTTCAATCCTTATTTTGAGAGTTAAGTGAGCAAGTATCTCCTCCTGCTATAAGACTGGAGCGGAAGAGGAAAGATGAGCACGTGGCTATACTGGTGTCATCTGTTTAAATATGAGCACCAAGAGGGTTTAGGATCAAGGCTGTGCCTGCCAACATCACTGCCCTTCTGCACCTGGGAACCTGGCTGGACATGGGGTCTCATCTGCTGATGAATTCAGTGCTCCCAGATGCAGCTCAAGCCAACAGGAGCTGCTGAACAAGCTGAGTGCTGGCTTGATTTTATTACCATTGTTCATATAAACAGCCCTTTTCAAGTTCAAGGGAAAATTAGACTAATTAGGCTAATTCACTAATTACATTAACATCTAGCCTCTTCTACTGTCCCCAGTGCAATGCACTGATTGAGCTACTACTCCCATATTCCTGAAAGTTTGGTAGCAGAGGTAAATGGATGCTTTCCTCACCTTTAACCCATATCCCATGCCTTTGCTATGCAGAATTAACTCCACACTACAGAACGACTGCAAACACATACTGATTTTCACAGAGCAATTCAATACTGCTGAACAACAGCCTAGTGCCACAGGTAGAATGCTCCATGCCTGCAGCGCAGGGCACTGACAGGACACACTTCAAGTACCACACAGAGCTGCATCTTAAGCAGCAAAATATCCCAGAGCTGCTCCCTCCTTCACCGAGCTTTTAACTTTTAACTGAGAGTGCCATAGAAACGTGAAGGCTGCTCATGTGAGTACACAGATTAACCCATAAATGGGCAGGTGGTGGCTGGAAAGGGATGAATAGTTTGGGAGCATGCTCGAAGGCACTACAGTCACTAGGCCACCATTAAGGGAGAAGGAGATCTCAGCTCATAAGGATGGACAATCTCAACATATCTTTTGCCTCCCATTCAACAATGTGGTGTGGAGAAAACTCTTCATTTAAATAAGACTTTTTAGCATGGGAAGACTCTCACTGAAACCTTGGTGTGGTTTCTCTACCTAATCCCATCTCAGCCAACTGAAATGAGAGCTAATAGAAATTTTGCATTTCCAAGTAAACTGCTGACAGAGAGCTGCTTGTGTCTCAAGCACTTTGATTTTTTCCTGAAGACTCTGAATGAACATGGATCAAGGAAATGTCATGCATATTTGCAGCCTCATATTTCCCTGTGGCAACAAAGCAAAACAGAGATCTGGACTGAAGAATACTGTTGCAAGACTTACCTTTAATAATACCTTTGAAGGCATCAAGCACAAAAGTGATTGATATAAAAAGTGCAATTATTTCTTCTGTTGACCTGTGAAAAAATTCCATGAATTAATACAGCTATTAGCAGAGCATGCATTCAACTCCATTCAAAGAAAGTCAGCATATTCAGGCATTCACATCAAAATATACAAATTATAGTTAGACTCTAACTCAGGAAAGAAAACCCAGTGAATCTTTTAAAGCTTCTTTTCAAGCTGGAACAATAAGCCAAAATGATACGAGCTTCATCTCTCAAAATACATTTTGCAGCAAGTTTGTAATTAAGGAGCTTGTGGAATGTGTAATTTTTCCATTTGCTGAATAATCCAATCAAAATACAACTTTTTGAAAATAGCTACCTTTTAAAGAGCTTCATCAGAAGACTGAAATTAAAGAGGGAGTACATCACAAGGAAAAAGCTGTTCCACAGTCCAATCCAAGCATAGAAAGCACTGAAATCCAAGTTGTAGTCATCACAGATTCCTCGAATGACTGCAGAATTGAAGCATTCACACATCAGATTAAGCTGAGATTCTCATTTGCTTGATGGCAAGAAGAGAACTAATTAAGACTTTGCCCAACCACACCTATAGCAGACACCATTAAATCTGTTCTTATACTCCATGTACAAGCATTGGATCAGTCTTTTTTTCCTCCTCTCCCCCAGCCACTAGAAATAGAGCAAAAAATATTTGGAAAACATTCTCCCACACTGCTCAAAGCATCCTTCCTACGTATTAAGGCCACAAAATCCTGCTTAGAATTTGCTCTTTATGACAACTCAGGTGCTGTTGAGAAAAGGATCTCATGCATGTTTTTGGACCACGTTTACTCTGTCAGTGCACTGCAGACTAAAATTTCCCAACTTAATTGGAGTCCATTGAATTGTTCCTAGAGATACTGATTGAGTTTGCTCCTTTTCATCTCTGGCTCAGTAGTATAATCTCCCAGCTGTAACTGGAAAGCTACTTATCACACCATATCAGAGTGATAAAGATCCCTCGTTGCTGGCTCTTATCAAGGTGGTGAAATGCAGCTCCATGAGAAAGTAGCCAGATAAAAAGATTTCTTTCTTGAAGCACAAATGCTTATTCTCATGACTTTTTCTTTTCCCCAGATCATTCCATTAAAACCAAGTCTCTTTAACTAAACATGCATCGAGCTTCTTCTCTCAGCACCTAATGTAGCCCTTTACAATTGATTTAAGAAAAAGAAATGCAACTAGAACTCTAATAGGGTTGCAAGATTCTCACACGGAGTCACTTTTCACTAATCTTAATCAAATCAGCCCCCAGCATACACATTTAATAGGCTTACCATTAATGTAGAGTGCTAAAGGAGCTGTAGTCAGGAGCACGACAAGAGGCTGCCCTGAGAAGAGTGCATAAAGCAGCCCTCCAATACACTGGCCAACGATTGTCTTCTGCACATCTATGAGTAATTGGGAAGGAAGGAAAGAAACATTTTTTCTTCTAATTGACAGAATTCTGTATTCACAGAGCAGACTCACTGATGAATAAGAGGAATACTTTGAATGCATAGAGGTGAGAAAGCATGAAGTGACCCTACACCTAGTATAACTGAATAGCCAAGCGTGGGACCTACAAAGATCATCAAGTCTAACAGTGTAATAATTTAGGATGTCAACAAGTTTAATCCAGAAGATCTTTGGGACAGAATTTTAACTCAATCTTATGAGCTGCTTCAGGGACACAACTGGGACAGAACAACACATCCACCACTCTATCAGTATTTTGTACACTGCTAATCAAATTTGGATTAAAATCCAGCAGCTTGCCTGGGAAAAATGTACACACAGTACACTGCATAGTTAGAAAGCAAGTGTTATTTAATAAAGGCAGGGTATAATTCCAGCTGTTCAGGTCTGATGATATTACCCCCAAATAGTCAACCTGACTTCTCAGAAAAATCATGAACTTAAGATCACTCAGTGATGCTTTATTTAGCAAAGAAGAACTACAAAAACTGAGTGATTAGGGCTACCCAACTTGAACACACGGGATCCTAAAGAGATAGAAAGAGGATAAACTTACCAATAGCTCCTCGGGTGTTTTCATCATTGAGGGACCCAAAAGCAATAGATGGAAGGAGGCAGGCGAAATACAGAAAAATCATAGTTGTGATGTATTTTCCTATAGCCTTATTGTTTCCAATAATACCTAGTGTAAACCCAAAAAGTTGTTAGTGCTGCACACTTGGAAATCATTGAAACCTTGTTCAGAAAAGGTATATGTGCCATTAGATCTTTTAATACTGAGACACATCAGGAGAAATGTAGTCCACTTTAGTCTAAGAATCTAGACAGTCTTTGGCACTTGCTTCTGCACAACTGCATTCCTGTGCACCTAGTACCAGAACAAGCACTACCAACAGCACCACATTACAGGCTGCTTCAGCTGGCACTCCTGACATCACCAAAACAGGAGATCCTAGGAGCTGCTTGTTCAGTTTAAGAAGCTCAGAAAAGGATCAGCAGAAGTCAGAATGTTAATGTTCATAAACCCCCACCTCCTGCCTTTTTAATACCAACTTCACAGGTATTCTGTGCTATGGCCCTAACAAGCTTCGTGATGATCACTTGCCATTGCAACTCACAATGCTCAAGGCAGGAAAACATGAAGCACTTCATTTCTCCCTAAATAGAAATCTGAGATTATAAGGCTTGAATCAATAAAGTGCTTTTCTGAGCCAATTAGCGCTAGCAGACTTATCAAAACAAATAGCACAAGAGGTCAGGAATGCGTACATTAATAGAGTTTTGCTTTAAAAAAAGCCTTTCTGAAAGAATGGCTTCTTTTCCAGCCACTCACCCCTTCTCATCTCCATCGGAAAAAACACATCGGGCTGTAACAAAAGCAGCCAGAAAGAGAATTAAAGTGTCATAACATGAATTTAAGGGCCTCTGAAGTAGCTTCCCTTCCCTTTCCTGTTTTCAGGCTGATGTCCATCCCCAGTGAGCTCATATCACCCCTGAGGGAAAGGATACGAGATGACAACAGCTGACATTGCTCAAGAAGAAGCTCAAGAAGTTTTTGTGAGGTTTTTTTTTTCCACTGAGCAGCCTCAGAATGGTTATGGCAGAAAGAATCTCCTCCAAAATAAAAAAAAAAGCCAACAATTAGCCTTCAGTCTGCCTGTGCCACCATTCTCAATGATGCCTCTGCTGAAATACTTGGGCAGATTTGGAGTCATCCATTTTTCCCTTTTGTGGAAGTCACTTGAGTAGGGAGCTCCCACCCATCTGCCTCCAAGCTCCCAAATGCCTATCAAAGCCTCTGCTACCATCAGGTTCTTGCCAAAGGAAGCTACCAGCACAAGAGTTGGATCTGAGAAAGGTATTTTGCATCCGAGGCTTTTGGTGTCACACAGAAAATCAGGGCACTGCCACAACTGATTGCTTTTCAGTCCAGTGATTGTCAATCACTCGATGACTTCCAGATCCTTATCTAACATCTGTTTCGTGCACCGCTTGCAGTGCAGAGATAAAGACAGAAGGAGGATGCAAAAGCCAAAAAAAGAAAGATGTGTAATGATCAAGCAGCCATACGAGTCAAGGACAGCTTGTGAAGGCTCCCGTTTGCAGACCTGAGAAATAGACACAAATAGGAACGATGCTCAGCATCCTTAAAAAAGTAATAAGAAAACAGGGAGAGCTGAAACTTGACAGGAGACATCTCAAGCATGCAAATATAAGCCTGACCTTCCAAGAGTCATGGGACCAGCTGTTTCAGGGCAGATTCTTTTCAGTGTATTGTGAAGATTCAGAAACCACAGACCACATTCCTGACCACTCTTGGCAACCGCAGTGCCTGAAACGTTCTTTTTCCAGATAAAGTGTTCTCATGTGATCAAGTTAAACAGCTACAGGCTCCCACCTCACACTCCCAAGTGCCTGAGACCTTTAGAAAGGATGAAAGGTTCTGTAGGGCAAAGAGGAGACTAAGCATTAGTTTCACAAGTAGAGATTGTCACTCCTTGCTCTGAGAACAACGTGGCTCCAGAACACAGGTTTCTTTGGACAAAGGAGTCTTTCCAGTGTGAAAGATCAGAAGCAGCAGTTCTTGAAAGCTTTGCATTCATAAAAGGACAGAGAAACAACAGATGAAAGAAAAGGGTCATTTTCTAAACACAGAAAGGTTTGTAAGTGATGAGGTTGTAAAACCTCAGTTAATTAAACCATGGTATAAGCAGGTGGAAAGAAGAAGCCTTGAATGCATGGCTTTTGGCTTCAGCCTTGCTTTGCAAGCAACTGTTAGAGCAGGAGTCTTTGCTGATCACGGAGATCCTTATGCAGCATTATGGCTGAGTCCAAGATTCCCAGCAGAAGCAAACTTTTAGTCCATTTTCAGTCACAGGAGATCCAAAGAGCAAAGAAACCCTTCCGGTGGCAGAAAAATTCACTTCATAATGGAGATAACTACATCAAATTTAATGTACCCTTTCATAAATACTATCGATCACCCCCTATTCGCAGTTAAAATCATGAGCAAGTACCTCCTCGTTGTACAGACACCACTGAGACAAGCACTAAATTCCAGCATTAGTCACAATTTACCTTTTACCTTTTTGAAATCAACATCTGGCTACATATTTTCAGGGCTTATTAGCAATCTGGAGACTGTCATTACTTCATCTCTAAAAAGGTGGGCTGCGTTACGACAGCATTTCACCTGCAGCAGGCTCATAAAGCCATTGAAAAATGTGTCACTCCAACTGCAGCACATCAATTTGTAGCCAAAAGTCAACTTAGTTCAGCTGTGAAATTTGAGTAATTAACTATTACTGGAGCAATCCCTTGAAATTAAGGTACATCTACACATTGAAAGGGGAAGTGATTATGTTCATCAACATGACAGTTCTATTTTACTTGCCTGAATTTCAGAAGTGACTTTTTCTTTTAAAATGACAAGGTTAGAGGTTCACAGAATACCACGTTGTTGGCCTCACTTTGCCTGGCATTCTGCAACAGTATTTAAAGACTTACAGGTCCAGGGGCTGGCACTGAAGCTCCTTACGTCTACTAATTGTACATTTACCGAATCCAACTTGAGATGGACAGTCCATGATTCATCTGACAACTGAAGTTCCTTCCCAATTCTCCGAAATATCTAATGCAAAGTAGGCTTAATTAAACCAATTCGCATCACAGCAGCAAGGATATGTCTATTAAAACCTTGACAAAAGAAATGCCTTTCAATGGTTAGAAGCTAATAATAACACTATCTATAGCCTTCCACGTAGTAAGCCATAAAAAGGCAAAACATTATAAACCTCTGCTAAAGCTCTCAAGCTGGGTTTTTACTTCTGTTAGCAGCTGCTGGACACCACCCAACTTCCTAAGGACACACAGAAGATGAATCTTCCCTAAGTCCAACAAAGAGTAAATCACACTACAACAAGACTAAGAACTAGAAAAGTAGATCCAGCTGATCTTGGGGCAGAGAAACCAAGAATACGCTCAGACTAGGGAACAGTGAATAAACAAGTAATAAGTACAAATGCCACCAACTCCTGAGGATGTCACTGGCAAAGGAGCTCTCATAGGAACTGATTGGGAACGGTGCAGGACCAAGGACAGGGAGAAGCCAACAGATCCAGCCAACTCTCAACCCACCACAGATGGGGGCAAACAACCTCATAACAAACCTCACCCTTACCTCTTCTATTCACCTTCCTTCCCTGAGAGGTGAAGGGATACAGCAGAATCCAACACTGAAGCTCATCTTAAGAGTTCAGAGAGAATTCTCTTAAGAGCTTCAGACACCTCAAGTTTCCTCAAGCACTCCACAGTTTTAATTCCTCCATGTTGTACCAGGAAACGTAAGCCAAGGAATAAGAGTAGGGTCTTCAAGGGGTGGCAAGTAACTTGTAGCTGAGTCCAGGCATCTTCTGAGAGTCCCTTCTTTCACTCAAACCAGCCTCAAAATTCAAAAGTTTCAAGAAGCTAATAAGCTTCAATTGAATTTTAGAGTAATAAGTAATTGGTAGGACAAGTGTTTTGAAACTGTTGACAGGACAAGATCAGGAGGAAGTTCTGTACAAGTTTTGCTTCAAAAAAGAAAGAGCCTCGAATAATGCAGTCATTAAGAAAAGACTACACATCACATTGACTAAACCCTAGCTTTAAAGGAAAATCACACGTTTTCCTTAGGCTCAGCATAATCACATTTTTCATCTTCAGATGCTCCCACCAAAATCTGTTTACTACAAGCCACTTGTACCATCAGTTCTGGAGAAAACCAGAAAGCTCTTTGTTATTTGCACATTCAGACATTGAAGACTTCTACAATCCAAAGCAAATTTAAGCTTGACTAATTCCTAATCTGGGGGAAACTAAAAAAAGACTCCTTTCTGCTCTTTCCCACATCACAATAGCTAAGGATAATTTAAAGGCCAGCTTTCTGCATCATGTGAATAAGATCAATCACACAAAAAAGTCCAACTGACAAAATACTTGCTGGCCCTACAAAGGCCTTATTTATCACCCAGCTGTTAATCGGTTTATCTATCTCAACCAAAATCCCAGGATGCTTCTCAGATTAAGGATTTAGATTCCAACCATTCAGCAAAGAGGCATCTTTGCTATTCAAAGTTCTTTGATGATGCACGTGTGATTGTCTGGAGTACAGATATTTGGATAGCTCAATTCCCTAATGTTTTGGTGCACTGCTGCTTTGAGATGGTCCAGGAATTTCACATTGTTGATCACCTTCAGTCTTGGTGGTTTATGGCAGATATTTTCTACTCCATATGGTTTTCATTCCACAGAGATCTTTTTAAAAGAATTTATCTTAATTTCCAGTTTCTGGGAAGTAGCACATAGAAATACTTCCAGGCTTTTAGAAATTCTCCTCCCTTCCCTGTATCATACATGAAAGAGAGCATGACTCCTTCTAAGGTGAACTTCACTTTTGGGCTGAAATAGTTCTCAAGTTCAGCTTAGCTCACTTCAGCATCTTTTCTCTCCAAGAGCTGTATAACATGATAAACGACTACATGCTATATTTACATTTTATACCAGAACAATTGTCTGCAATATTTGCAATGCTGCATTCTCACCACGACAGTATTTCAGAGGCAGCCAAATGAACAGTGCTCTCAAGCCAGTCAACCCCAGCATCTTGTCTAGGGCAATCTAGATCTACTGCATGCACTGGTGTGCAAAAAGCTTGCCAACTTGGCTATAGTTGGCAGGGTCAAGACTGAGAAGCAGAGGAATAGTTACTTTGGATGCATGCAGAGCATCAACATGAACCCAAAAATGGATTCCCAAACCTGCTGTCAGCCTGTTGGCTACAAGACCATCATACAATGCACTTTTGCCTGTTAACCTACTGCACACTCAGGATATGGACAGCTGTAAGTATAGCAAGTAGCTACAGCTAAGTCTCAGCTTTCCTAAAAGGATGTTTCTCTGTGCTGCAAGATCCTTATTCACTTCCCTTCCCCTTACAATGATCAGTTGGAATCTGGAGGCCCTACAAAGAAATAGCCATGGAGACAAAGCATCCTGAAACCATTTCAGGGGTGTACAAATTAGGAGCTCATGTCCTCTAACAGATCTGATGCTGCTAGCCAAGAAATCACGTTTGTGTTTTTCATCAGGCTCCTTGCTGCAACTGTGAAAACAATTTCTTAACCCTGTTCCTTCTCAATATGCCCTCAATCCCCATAAAAACATAGCCTAAGCTTGACTTCACATAGAGCCGCCCTCTGTTAATCTCAGGCCTCACAGAAACAGTTCCATTCCAGCAGTTACAAAGCTCTTGTAAAGGGTATCCAGCACAACCACGATACGAAGTGACAGCAAATTCCATTTCATTCTTTACAACAAAATGGGTGCCACCAACTGCAAAAACGCTTGTGGTATGCACCTTGTCTTCTTACACCACCTGCAAAAGGGCAATGCAGGGAGTGTACTGGGATAACTCTGCCTTGGGCTAAAGAGTTGAATAGCAGAAAGGCATTTGATGATCTCCCAGATTCTCCTTGCCTACACTCTACATCTTTTGCTTATGCAAACTTTTTTGGGGTTGATTCCAGATGACTGAATTATTAATAGACTCCCCCAAAAGCTGTAAGGAACTGAACAAGCTTTGATGTCAGGCAGAGGCTCTGAAGTTATGGTTTGCTCTGAAGACTTTTCATGGCTATGAAGAACCTCTAGAAGTAAAAGCCCGCTAGTAGAAAGGGGAGAAAACTCTGAAAAGCAACACTGCTATTGTGGGAACTACACAGGGCCCCACACCTGAGGCTTAGTATAAACATCATGTTACTGCTTCTATGATCTGACTACAGAAGACAAGCTATATCCTGTTTTTAAGAGGCACTGAGCTGAAGTTACTGCAGCTCAGGTTTTGTTTAAGCACTCTCTACTCCCACTGCATCACCATAATTACTGTTGAAGCTGGCTTGCAAGGACAGCAAAAAGGGTCTATTAGGCCGCTGCTGACTAATTAGGTTGCAGTGAGTTGAACTGTGTTTGCACACAACAATAATCAATCTACTTAATCGCCTCATAGCTTAATAAGAATTAAAATCCTCATCTACACACAGCTATCATCTTTATTTAGGGAATACTGCAAGCTTCTCATCTACAATGTGTGCTGCTGCCTATTCATAGTCTTTAGTCAACATGCTTGTTTAAATAAGAACTAAGAGAGCTATTACACATATCAAAGAACATATTCAATGCACACTGTAAACAGGACATCATATCACAAATTCAAAAATCGGGCCAACGTTTCCATAAATACTGGCCAACATACCATCAGTGAAGTCCAACGCGTACACTGGAAATCTTCGTGCAATGTCATCAAAAATCCCCTTGCCAACATTGAGAAACTCATGCAGCTGAAGAAAGGAAGGAAGTGCTGTGTCAGTTTAAAGGCTCGTGTATTGTCAAAGAGATTAACCTCCTTATTCAATACTGATAGGAGCAACACTGGTCATTTTGAATAGGGCATTCAAATTGGATTTCGTAATGATAATAAAAATAGACCCTTCACTCTTCAAACTATATCTTGAAAAGCACTGTAAGAGAAAAATCCCCAGACCACCCTATTTTCCTCCATTCCTTCCCTCTTTCTCATCCTATTCATGTCCACATCCCTGCTTTGTAGATGAGGGAGCTGATGCACAGCATTGAAGAGACCTGCCAAAGACACCCCTTGGCCAACAGTTGGATTAGACCCCAGGCACAGGGATAACATCTGGGTACCCATAGGATAAACACAAGGATAAAGAGCCCTCCCCCACCGCTCCAGACAACTTGCTGATATGTCCCACCAGGAAATTCTTCCCAAAAACCCCATGAAACACATGTAAGAGGGTCTGCACATTGTGCTCTTTCCTTTAGCATGGCCACAAAAGAGAACATCTCAAACTGGTATAGTCTGGGAACTAAGACCATCTAGATCCCCAACTCAGCTCAAAGGGAATGGGCTGAAGTAACTTTACACAATCAAACAGTAGTTTCTGTCTATTAAAAGCCAGTAAGAACACTGTGAAATGGTTACAGAAACCTCACATGTTCCCTTTTACTTGTGCTCTGAGGGCCTGCAAGGTGCAATATGCTTGTGTATATGAACTGATGCGTAACACAAGCAACAAGGAGCTTTACAGAAATAAAAGACAGCTGTTATTGACTTACAGCCTCCCAGTTCTCAACTACATCATTAAGAAAAGCACCAGGGTTCCCTGTTATCCTCAATTCAGAGTACACACAGTATTCCAAAAAGAAAATGCAGCCTAATACGGTGCTAATTATCCCAACTGCCTCATGAAAAACATTGTATGTTTCCTGCAGAACAAGGGACACCGCTAAGGAAGCGTAAAGGGAGAAGAAAGTCACAGATGAATTCTATATTAACAGACCATCTTAAGCCAGCACAGAGGTAATCTTTCTACATGTTTGGTTGTTTTATGTAGAAATGGATGGAAGCTATTGCTATGGAAAGGACTGGCCTTGCCCCGCACTCTCAACAGACACAAAGCTTTGCTTTTTCTTACCTGCCTGGCAGTACCTGGAAATTCAGTCATGTCACAACATCAAACAGAATAAGAAAATGTCTCTTACAAAGGGAATACACCATAGCACATCAAACACTTAAGGTTTTTCAGGTGCAAAAGCTCTCTCAAAGCTCTAACTCTTTTATCAGTCCTTACCACATCTTAGGTCCCAAGTAAGTCAAATTCTGTTGCATTTTGCCAATATACCTCCAGTACTTGTAGAG
Source organism: Lagopus leucura (assembly GCF_019238085.1). Lineage (NCBI taxonomy): Eukaryota > Metazoa > Chordata > Aves > Galliformes > Phasianidae > Lagopus > Lagopus leucura. Next base: position 67,920,017 of record NW_024962264.1, read on the forward strand.
AGTTTCAGCTCTCTGCAATGAACAACCAGGAGGAAAGGAAAACAAATGGTATAACATAACTGCATTTTAAGTATTTCCGGAAAAAACAACAACTATGAACTCAAATCAGCAGGCATATTTGGACATCAAAGCCATATGCACTTAAAAAGCAATTTAATTTCTCCCCCCAGAAAGACATTCCTAAAGGCACGAGTCAGCCAGCAAATCACAATGGCTTTAATGACTAATATGTTTACTTGTCTCACTGCAGTGACTATGGGAAAAGGATGCTCAGAGCAGCTCACCTTTGAGGGGAAGAAGCCACACACTCACTGCTTGCCTGAGGCTGAGCAGGATGGGGTTGCTCATGCAAGCTGCCTGCTTGTAGGAAGCAGGGAACACAAAAATGTATTGATCTTAGTGTCCCACAAGGCACACTGAGGCAAATTTGAGAAAAGGTGAGGCAGCAGGTTATGTTTGAGACCTTTGAACCTTTCTTTACGCATTTATTTCTTGCCTGTGGGCAAGTTTGGCTTGGAGTGAGGATGTCAAGCTAAACCTCAGTGCTGTTTCTATAGAGACCACTGACATAAAATCTGTGGCTAAATATGGGGAACATTGTTTATCCTGTACAAGTTATCCTCTTACTTTCCTCTTGCTCTAACTTAACACTGAACTCTTTTAAGTTTGAGCCTCCCTTAAAAGTATATATCTTAAGGACAACGCTGGCACTTCATTTACTTCATCCTCCTTCTTCAAGTTGCTTCCTCACACCCTCAAGAGCTGGTGATCTCTTGGGCTGCCATTCTTTGCTTCTTTCCCTATCAGTGGGAAGAGTTTGCTTGGACCTCTTTTCCACTCCCATTCATGGCAGCAGCTCTCTCACGGCCCTATCATGTTTTTGGCATGACACACCAATCCCAGGTGGCCTTATCCGATCCATTTTTCTTCCATTTTTGCTGCATCCGCACAGCAAGCTCACAGCTTTCTACCTTCCATTCTACATCTCCTTCCATGCCTCTTTCACAAACTACCATCATTTGAGTTAGCCTATTTCTCTATGTCAGTACTATAAGGGATAGAAGAAAATATTAATTGTGCTCCCACTCTCCATCAACACCCTAAAGCCCCATTTCTCCCCCATCACTACAGGATCAAGAGAAAAAGGGAGTTAGGAAGCAGCTTTTCATGCCTTCAGGACTTCACCCTTCCACGGGCTTGCTTGCTATTAGAAGCAGCTCCAAATTAGGATATTTATTTCAGTCAGGGGAGGTTCACAGGTTGAAATTACACTCTTGGTCTCATATGAGCTTGTTCTCATATTAAGTGGTTCCTTTTTAAAGGACTATCACACAGGGCAGACAGGAGAGGAAGGCTTCTGCATAAGGCTTTCATTAGAACTGATGAACACAGGCTACAACCTCAACTCAACTTCACTTGTCCAGGCAAAGCTTTGCCAGGGACATGGGAAGGGGTCCAAAGCCTATCTCCCAAAATCGATGCTGGAGAGTCCCCTTTCAGGCAAGGGCAGCTTCTTTCAAGAGACATGAGAAAGCAGAATTACTATGGCACAGTCTGCATCCCTGGGGAGCCAGAACACCTCTAAAAAGCGATGAATTACCAAAGTCAGACTAAGAGCAATTCAATGCTAAGAGTAAGTGTTAAAGAAGCAAGTGTCACTGTTCCCTGTGCCAGCTCAGAGCTGTGGAAGCTCTGCCTGGCCATGGTTGCAGGCCCAGCAACGCAGGCAGAAAACACCGCTTCAGGGCCCACAAACATTGCATCCAGCCCTTCTGCTCACCAAACCAGAGCAGAAATGCCTCCACATTTTAAATAGGCTGCTCTTAATTTCTCCTGTGTGTACGAAGACACCTCAAATTCTCTACCAGCACCATCTTTGTAAGGCCACATGCAAAGAGTCAAGCTTACTTTTCTGCAATTACTCCTACAAAACCACCACTCTGAATGACCTCTGCTTGAGAGCATTGCAGGACTTGTCCTGCAAACTTAAGGGCTGGTACAGTGTCTACCAAAGTTAAGTGCTACCTATAAGCAAGGGGATTATGCTGGAAAAAGAGAGTTGCTCATTTCCAGATGTGCAGGTCAAAGCCCCTTAAGTCTACTTCAGTTAAAAGAGTTATATGTTAGCCAGTCTCTGCACTAGAGACAACCCAAAGCTTCAAGGTTATTTGCAATCCAAGGACAGGAACAGCAGGCTAGGGATGATACAGTTTGTTTTTCAGGTATGCTGCTTGGTTGAAGAATGAACTTCTGAACGGAAAAGCAAAGCAGTGACCAATACACAGGAAATTCCAGAAAAGAAAGTGGAGTTACAGCATTCCCCTCGAACTTTAGAGTACAAAGCAAGTAACGTTTTACAGAGCTACAGATCAAACAGTAGGAAGCCAAGCCAAGAACTGACAGGCAACTTTTAAGTGAAATTACTGTGCTGGGACAGCCAAGAAGTCTTTTGGCTGCAGGAAAGACAAGCAGCAGCTTCTTCAGAGACTTCTGATTGTAAGGATTAAGTACCTTGGACTGACAGCACACAGTGATCCATTAATCCCATCCACAACTAAGCATCTGGATTCAAAATCCTGTAACCATTTCAACCCCCTACTGTTCTGCATCCCCTCGGCACCTGCATCTTTGAAGTGCTTTCTTGTGATTTACAGCAGGAGCTGAGGAAGGTAGGCAAACATACTGGAAACATTTATAGCAACCTCTGTCCTGAGAGCTCTAGGAAAGTCTGATGGATGCAAGCACCACAGGCGCTTCAACTCCTTTCCTGAAAACCCTTGCATTTATCCATTTTGACACCAAAGTAGTGGGAGGACAGCTGGAAATGTTGGCCAGCCTTACCTTGAGTGGCTTAGGACCGTGCGGCATGTGCCCGTCGCTCATTGCTGAGGGTCTCTGATTCACCACCGTCAACAAGTGGCGTTGGTGGACTAAGGCTTCCTTGAACTCCTCTTCAGTTTTGGTTTCTAGCAGTTTCTGCCGAAAGGTTATATCCGAAAACATCGTGGCAAAGGTTCGGCCCACTTCTGTGGCTGTTTTGGTACTTTTCTGAATTAAAAAGAGAAGGAAATACTTAAAAGCTATTTTCTTTCAGTTCTAGAAGGTAAAGTTACTGATTTGCCCCACTGGGCACGATATCCCAGAGACACCCAGGGGAAAACGGCACATCCCTCAGACACACCAACCAACATCTAGGCCCTGACCAGAAATACAGATCAATCTGTCTTGATTGACTTGAACCAAATCTGAATCTAACTGAACATTTATCTTATCCCCTCACCCTTCCCTTCAAGGCTGAGGAGACTAAATAGGAGCCTTTGCTAGCCTTAGGGTATCTCAGCCTTACTGCCACCAGGGTGGAAGGACACCGAAGGCTCCTGCAGGTTGAGATGTCTGGATGTTTTTTCTTGGAGACAGATTGCTGTACACATAGGCATGATCAGCTTCTTATTTTCTGGGCACTAAAACTCAATTTGTTTGCTTCTTTGCAACAATCCCAGCAACGTAAGTATAGATACAGGCAGGGGAGATTCAGGCTGGACATGAGGAAGTATTACTTTTCAGAAAGGGTGGTCAGGCACTGGAATGGACTGCCCAGGGAGGTGGTGGAGTCACCGACCCTGGGGGTGTTCAAGGAAAGGCTGGATGTTGTGTTGAGGGACGTGGTTTAGTAGGAGCTATTGGGAATAGGTGAACAGTTGGACTGGATCTTGAAGGTCTTTTCCAACCTTGGTGATTCTGTGATTCTAGATTCAGGGCTCTCAGCTCAAGCAACTACCGGAATGGAGAAAAACAGAGGAGAAAAGCAGTTAAACACCCACAAGCAGCAGGGTTCATCTTCACCAAATACCTGCAAGGGACAGAAGGCCTGAAATAATGAAAAAGGAGCGTGTCTAATCAGTCCAACATTTCTGTGAGTCACAGATCTGGTCTTTGAGAAATGAGTTTTAATGGTATCCAAAGCCTGCTCTCCTGTTGCTCCTAGCACTTTGGAAATTAGACATGAAGGAAACAGTAAAGGAGACTGAGCTTCTCATCCCCACACAAACCCACTAAATTCAGGCTCTGCAAACTGATCTGCTCAACTGCTTGCATACTTCGGTCAAGGCAGGCAAGTTACCTACTAAGTTACACAGAATCAGAGCTCCTTAAGAGCTACTTTTTGATGAAGTGTTTTTAACTCCCACTTCTTTCTACTATATTCAACAGCTATAATGCGGCCTTTGCTCGAGATACCCAAACAACCACCTTCTTTTAGACATATTCCTAACTCCTTGCCTTACTGTCGGAAGTAGTGACAAGCATGTAATTAATCTAAATCAATTATTATTCATGAAGTAGATGAACAATTTCTTCAGGAGCAATTCAGTGCTGCTCAGTGCAGAGGTGTGGAAATGCAGGCAGCACTATGCTAATCCTATCATTACTAACACTATACTTGCTTTGGCACTCATGGAATCATTATAGCTGGAAAAGACCCCTCAGATCCCCAAGCCCAACCCCAACCCACCCCTCCATGCCCACTGACCACAACTCTTTGTGCCATGTCTCCAGGAACAGTGACCCTATCACTTCCCTAGGCAGCTGTGCCAGTGCCTGACCACTCTGAGAAGAGTTTTCCTAATACCCAACCTGGACATCATCCCCAGTACAACTTAAACCTATTACCTCTCATCCTCACTTTGCTCTGTGAGCGCTCAAGTCTTTCCATCCTACATATTAGAGAAAGACAAGGATCCAGGTTCCTCAGTACAACAGATGCTCACTCTCTGGGCTTTTTCTCTCCCTCCCCAAGCAAAGACTCATTTCATCTGTTAATGTCAGCAGGTTAATTATTTTAACTGCTGTACCAGAAATGCGTACTTAGTGCTGGCTAGATACAACGATTTAAAATAAAGCACATTGGCAACCGTGGTTCTGCTTGGCGTCCCCTCCCTTTCCTTAATTTGATGCTGTCCATTGGAACTGCAAACTTTCAGGATACGAGCGGATGCAGAGCTGCTTGTTTGGCGCTTTGCACGTAGTTGGCTGGAGATAAGCTCACTGCCACACATTAAAAGATCAATGCAATCGTGAGCAGGTTCAGATTTTGCCTGCTGTTTCTCATAGGGAACGTCAATATGTTTTAAGCCTGCTGGGTTTGAGATCTATGCCAAAAGCACTGAACTGCTCAGGTGGGAAAGAATCTGCCAGAAATGAGGAAACACCACTACTTCCATTTAAACAAGGGTGATGGTGGATGCACAGGAGACAAATCAGACCAGAAGGTCCCAGGGTCACTCAGATAGCATTGAAGAGCAGGAAACTGGATCTGAACCTGTTCCAGACAAGGTCCCAAACCTCCCCATTACCTCTCAGGAGCACAGACTTAGTAACCCCAAGGTGTGAACAGCCAGCTTAAGCATGAAAAGGTCTTTAGCTTTGAACCTTTCAATCATTAGTTCACAGGACACACTGATTTGATTAAGCCAGTGCTTTCTAGGAAGGGAAGATGCTGATTCCCAATTGACCTTGATGTCTTCCCCCAATATTGTAATAAATGAGCACATTAACAGGTTATTAGTTCAACATGTCTGCAACATGGAACTACTAAGCACACCCAAACAAACTTTAACCTTGCTATTTCAAGTACGGAAAGCTAAGGAAATGCTTCTCAGAACACCTCAGCATAATCTGACCTTCCACAGCACTCCTATTCCACATGTACACTATCTGGAATAAACAGTCTGGGCAACAGCATGGAAAACCTCAGGCTTTTTGGTGCCCCATTTGCCTTAAAAATAATGCATTGCCATTGACTCTACAGAAAGAGACAAAAAATGACATTGGGAGAATCCGCTTAAGAAAACGAAGAAGAGAAATAGTCAGGTATCATGCAGATGATTGAAGGGCTGGAGCACCTCCCCTGCAAGGACAGGATGAAAGAACTGGGGCTCTTCAGCCTGGAAAAGAGAAGGATCCAGGGGGAACTTACTGCAGCCTTCTAGTACCTGCAGGGGGCCTACAGGAAAGCTGGGGAGGGACATTTTATAAGGGTACATAGCAACAGGATGAGGGGAAATGGTTTCAAACTGGAAGAGGGAAGATTTACACTAGATGTTAGGAAGAAGTTCTTTACTGTGAGGATGGTGAGGGACTGGAAGGCATTCAAGGCCAGGCTGAATGGGGCTGTGAGCAACCTGGTCCAGTGGGATGTGTACCTGCCTATAGCAGGGGATTGGAGCTAGGTGATCTTAAAAGGTCCCTTCCAACCCAAACCATTCTATGATTCTATGAATACTCACCATTTTAGGAGGCGCCAGGACTAATATCACAAATCTGACTTCACAGGAGTTCTCACCCCAGTTCTGAGGCCTCTCAAGGCGACTGATGCAAACATGACGTCGCTGAAGGGACTTTATAGTGCAACTGTGGGGAAAGATGGCATGGTTACACACTGAACACAATTCTCCCTCTTCCATTTGCTTTCTAATAACAAAAAAAAAAAAAAAAAAGAGATAGCAATGTACCTTTGTTTGTAGTACTACAGAAACTCTTGCAAAGTAGCCCTCAAAATCCAACACCTACATTAAACAAACACAGTTCACACCTGATTTGATGCAATCTTCTAAAATGCTTTTGGAGATGCAAAGGCAAGATGCCAAACGCTTCCACCTCTTTTGCCTTGGGCAGATCTGTTTGAATGGCTTTCCCTCTTTGCTCTCAGCTGGTATTTTTCTACAAACTGTACCAAGCCAGCCAACACTTTTAAGTTATCACCGGCCCAGACTGCAGCTCTCCTTAATAAATAAAAGAGACTTAGAGTCTCACAATACTTCCCAGCTCCTCTGGAAGGCACAATGAGATGTATCTGCCTATCAATACTGATGTACGACTTCCCATAACAGAGAGTGGCATTTTTTTCTGGTTTGAAGTCACTCACATTGCTTGTTCCATTTGATTTGTCCAGCAAGATCAATATCATAGTCCTTAGATCATCTTCCCTCTAATTTCTCTGCCATTAAACCAGGCCATCTTTCCTTTTAAGAGATATTCTAATGCTTTTACATCCTGATAGTCGTTCCCAGTCAGAGCAGCTGAAGATCCTTGGCTGGATATGTACTAGTTACTATGTACTAGGATATGTACTGCGCTCTGGCAGCTCGAAAGGCAAATGGGATCTTGGGCTCCATCAGGAGAGGGGTGGCCAGCAGGGACAGGGAGGTGATTGTCCCTCTCTACTCGGCTCTTGTGAGGCCCCATCTGGAGTACTGTGTCCAGGTGTGGAGCCCTCAGTACAAGAAAGACATTGAGATTTTGGAAAGGGTCCAGAGGAGGGCGACTAAGATGATCAGGGGGCTGGAGCACCTCCCCTATGGGGACAGGCTGAGGGAGTTGGGCTTGTTCAGCCTGGAGAAGAGAAGGCTGCGGGGTGACCTCATTGCAGCCTATCAATACCTGAAGGGAACCTACACCCAGGAGGGGAGTAAACTCTTCAAAAGGGCTGATAACAGCAGGACTAGGGGAAATGGTTTTAAGTTGAAGGAGGGAAGATTTAGGTTGGATGTTAGGGGGAAGTTCTTTACTAGGAGAGTGGTTAGGCCCTGGAACGGGCTGCCCAGGGAGGTTGTGGATGCCCCGTCCTTGGACGTGTTTAAGGCCAGGTTGGACGGGGTCCTGGGCAACCTGATCTGAATGTGTATGTTTGGTGGCCCTGCTAGGCAGGGGGGTTGGAACTACATGATCCTTGGGGTCCCTTCCAACCCCGGTGATTCTGTGATTCTGTGTAGTTAGAAGCACATTACATTCTTCACGAAGTTCATAACCTGCAAACCAAATCAGCCCAGCAAATATCTCCATGCTGAGTTCGCCTCCAAACTGTCATCAGGAAGTCAAGTCACCTATGCATATTAGTCTCAGAAAAGCACTTGTCCTAAAGCAACCCAATAGCTTCATTGTAATCACATAGGTTATGACTATGAGGACATTATTTCATATTTTCTATTTCCCTTTCACCAAGCCCTCTTAACCTCTTCCTAGTCAAATCATCTGAAGTAGCCTTGAGAGAAGAGGGAGTGGGAATAGAAATAATTTTTAAAAATCCAAACAGTTAACACTAAGAATAAGTCTCTAAGTCATGGAAATAGAATGCAAGTTATCCTTTTTCCACTAGGCCTGCAGTTGGCCTCCAATACACTTCAGAATTGCAGCCATTTTTACCTTTCATGTCAAAGGAAGAAACACCAGTTTTCACAAGCAAACAGAAGCCTTCAGTAGCAATCCTGCTGCAGCTGGACAGCATACAAGATTATTATGGTTCAGGAAACCAATAGAACCAACGCATGAATTCTGCACCTAATAGGAAAGCCTAAATCAAGTGACCTAACACCTTAATTCCTCTTACCTCACCTTCATCCATTGGAAGAAGTGCACAAAAATGAATAGTTAATACACTAGAAAAAAAATAATGAGCCTTTTTTTTTGTCCTCTTCTCAGCATTTTCAGACCTCAGTTGAAAAATGCTTTGGAAAGAATGGATTTCTGGACATTTTGTACATAATTGTCAGCTGGACCTGTTGATCTTGTACAGCTTTTCCTAATCATAATGATTCTATGACTCTATACCCATTCTAGAAATGGCCAGACAGATACTAGACACCTATTGCTCACAGTGCTGTACCAACACTTCACAAACAAATCTTTCCTTTACCACATCTATCAAGCAGCTCCCAGCATCTCAAGAAACTACTGAAGCCCAAAGCACAGCCAAAGACAGCTTCCTACAGGCCAAGGGTTGATCACACCAACACATGGCCAACTGCCAGAAGTAGGGCAGGTTACCAAGGCATGCATGTGAACACATTTGCAAGTGATAACATAAGTGCAACTTATTGTTACCTCCCAGTAATGCTGCTCAGCAGTACCTGTTTGCCTGCTCCTCCACATTTGAGTGAATCCAAGAGCTGAAATCTTGCTAAAAAACAGTGAATTTCTGCTCCTACCTGAGGAGAAAAAGTAAGCATGTGGGATGCCTGCCTCCCTGGATATGATATGTGAAATCACATTGCAATAAAGTTATTTGAAGAAATAAATATTATATAGGGCTATAATTAAGCCAGCTATTTGTTCTTCAGATTGAATGTCACAGCTACTGTTCTCCCTCAACTGGCAGTAAGATGCTTGAGCTCGACAAAAGGTGCCTTAAGTTGCAGTAAAGGAGGTTTCAAGTTAGATATCAAGGAAAAATTCATCCTGGAAAAAGCAGTCAGGCCTTGGAACAGGCTGCCCAAGGAAGTGGTGGTGTCATCATCCCTGCAGGTGTTCAAGAACCATGGAGATGTGGCACTTGGGGATGCGGTCAGTGGGCATGGTGGGGATGGGTTGGGGTTGGACTTGATGATCTCAGATGCCTTTTTCAATCTTAATGATTTAACAAAACCAGAATCAAAGCTACCCAACTGAAATCCAGCTGTTTCTTTTTCTAGCACTTACTGTCCCCACTTCTTTGCTTTAATTCTGTAAGTCAGATAAAATGAACCCAATCTGGAACCCTTTCTAGAACTGTGCAAATACTTGTAAAGAAAATAAAGTCTATTTGGCTCACATGGAGTTGCCTTAAGCTGTGCAAATTCGTAAGTAAAACTGTGCAGTTCAGGCTAAAAATGTCACTGGAGTAGCACTTGAGTAAATTTCCACTTAAAGAGAGACATTTGGACAGTAAACAGCCAAAGCTCCTCCAGAAGCCTGAGGACTGGCAAGACATTTTCAGCTGACTAAATCAAGTATGGTTCGGCCAAAGCCTCCAAGTTGCTTTTTGGTTTAAGTGGAGCTAAATGCGATTCTCTTCTGGTTTGGCCAACAAGCAGAAAAATCTATTTTCAACCCATTATTACTCACATAAGGAAACATTTGGTTATGATTTAATGACATGTCAGGTTGCATTCTCAGCAGTTTCATCATTATTCGCCAATAACTGAGCTTATAAAAAAATGGCCATTTGAATTATAGCACAAATTCCTGCTTCACTGCCCTCCTCCTTCCGGGCTGCATATCTTGCAGCAACCAACGTGGCACTTAAATGGTGAGAACTGGCAGCATTCCACCAAAATCACCAATATACAAAGTCACACATGCCGCAGTTCTGCCCTATGCCCAAGATATTATCAGATTAATAATATCTCTCAGAGAAGCCATAAAATGGGTCAAACTATGGAGACCCAAGAGAAACAAAAAGCATCTTTAAGCTGGGCAAGAAAGGAAGTCATTTGAGAAAGAAATTATCCCCTGCAGTAAGAAAAAAATGCCCAGTAGAGGTAATGAGCTAGCCAACCTTTTCCTGTCCCAGTGCAGAACAATAGTGACACTGCCTGTTCTCATCCACTGCAAATAAATCATTGGCAAAGCAGCTCCAGGCACAGGGCTTTCAAAAAGCAGAATTTACAAGCGAGGAATGGAGCTGCAACCAGCAGGCCAGCTCACCAGCAGTTTGGCACTAGGACGGTTCGGAAGTACAGAGCAAAAATCAGTCCAGGATGAGGATTATTTCTGAGCGACAAACGCACTGTGCTCTAGAAAGAACATCCTCTCTAGTGGTTCATCTCCAGGGGAGTTAGGGAAAAAGCATTTCCTACAGGACAGCGCAGCGGAATCCACCCCTTCCTCCCTGAACACACTTGTAGGCACTCAGATTTGTCACTGTTCTTGTCAACAGCTCTCCTTCAAGACTCAAACTCCCAGTGAAGGGTTTGGATTTCACAAATCCCTTGAATAACACAGCATGCATAGGAGTTTTGACTCTAACACCAACAATAGTACATTAAACATCACTACTTTGAACCAAGCAGCACTTAATGATGACAGCTTTGAAGTTTGGGGGAAAGGTCCTTGTTTCCAGAACTCAAAGTCCAGTTAAGCTGTTCAACAGCTGCCTTGTTTGATATCCAAAGTAACCTCAAGCTACTAAGTTTTGAAAGGCTACCTGGTATTTTGAATTGTCCTCCTCATATGGATTTTTGCAGTAAGGTTATATGAGAATAAACAAATTTATAGCAACATGGGACACAAGCCATTGCATTTTCAGTTGCAGAGAGGCTTCTTCCCCAGCTTTACCTGTTCAAACAGCTCTAGCAAATCAGTTGAATGCACTGCAATTAAGCCCTTCACTGACCAGCACACCAAATCAAACCAAAGTCCAAACCAACCAAAGGAAATAGTTCTTCATTTACTCAGTACAGACTACAAAGCAGCCCCCCAGTTTCATGTGGTTTTTTTCTTTTTTTTTTTTTTTAAAAAAAAAAGGATTCAATTCTGGAAAGCAGAAATTATATTCATCTCCTGGCAAGAAAAGTATTGCCTGGAGGTGGTACTGCCTGAGGAGTTCCACTCTGCTCAGGCAGCATTTGTTCAATAACACATCAGCTGGCATTTCTCACAGAGGACACCAGCAGTTCACTGGCAATGACTGCAATACCCTTAGAATTACAGGTTCTACATCACATCCCAGGAAACAAAAATGTTGGGCATTCACATCTGCACTTGTCACATGATAAGGGTAGTAATTGGGCTTGATAAGACATGTTTGCAATCAAAGCCACTTTTCCATACAGTGCCTGCTGGAAAAGGGGGGCTATCCTTTGACTTTGAAATTTGGCAAGACTAAACCAACAGCTCTTATACTGGCTTCTTCCCCATCTAGACATGCAAAGCATCTACTCTACCTCTTCCAGACTCTGGATCACAGTGAATTCAACTGGTTCCTAGAGAAAGCAGACGTTCTTCCCAGCAGTACATGCACCTGCTGCAATCATTGCTTTCTGAAAGAATATCAGTGTCTCCACAAGCTCCTACTAAAAGCAGAGCTTCCTCATGTCAGCTGATCAATTAAACATGATGGATGGGGCACTGGGCAGTCTGACTTAGTGCTGGATTTAGTAGTTGGCAACCCTGGGCAGGGGAGAGTTGGAACCAGGCAATCTTTGAGGTGCCTCCCAACTCATTTTACAATTTTATGACATACAAATACATAGCAATCTTCACTTCTCTGCAGGTGAGCACCACTTGCTAGCGGGGCATGCAGCCCTGCGTTGCTCTCAGCTACACAGCATTTTAATGAAGGAATCCCAAGGCTTCCATGTGCTCACGTACCCTGGGTAAGGCTGTGGTGAGAACAGGTAATTCTGCAAATAAATAAAATCTCTGAAGTCTACTGTGAATCAGAAGTCAGTTCTTTTCCTGGACCTCACTGGAGCATTCAAACCTTGAGAGCTTCAGTTCCAACAGCTTATTCTGTCCCGTGAACGTGGCCAGGCTCAGATAGTACTTCTGACCTTGCAAGTGGTTTAACAGACCTGAAGCTGCCAGGAGAGCATCAATTGCAGCAGAAGCAGAATAGCTACTTTACCCTAGGTTTTCCCCACCTCTCTTCTCCCTGAGGTTTGAATGAAAGGAAAGAACACACCCTCATTCCAACAAGGGGAGAAATGGAAGCAAGTTTTTGTGTCCGTGAAGCATACTGCTCTGCAGAAGTCACTGAAAATCCCCAAAAGCATTTTGTCTTCAGGAATATTTCAACCTTGTACTTCTGCATTGCATCTGAGGAGAAAAAGTACTACCAAAGCTCTATCTCTGAGCTGCTCCTCCTCATTAATATAATCTTATTATGATACCTAAACTCCCTTCATTTGCTAGGAGGAAAAAGTTAAGGTGCACAGAAAACAGCAGAGCTAATTTAAATCTGTACTCTTTGTTAAATTTAAGTGCAATATAAAACAGTAAAAAGCTATCTTAGATTCTTCCCACTCACACAGGAAAAAAAAAAAACAACATCAAATTCCTTTTATTTCAGAATTTGCAGTGTTGTTTTGCAATCTGACTTCAAGAAGAACGTAAGGTCTAAAAATACCATTCTCAATCCATTGCACAATAGCTACAGCAGCAATACAGTGCAATAATTATATAATTACAGTTAATAACTCATCACTGCTTTCCCACCACTTTCTTCTCCCTCTTTAGAGTAACAAAAAGAAGAAACAAGGAAGTTTTGCACAAGACACCTTTAGGCTGCAAGCTTGTTTTTCAGATCATGTCTTGTCATGGAAGCTAGCATTACTCACATGGATATATTCAAACTTTTGATTCACCTTCTACACAGAAATACTGATCCTACCCTTTTCAGCTTCATGTGTATCATCACAGCATTTGTATCATGACCTCTACAAGTGCCTTGTTATTAAATCAGCGCTCTCTACAGCTTTGCACAGAGCCATATCACGTGCCATAGTAGGAACTCCCACCTCTGTACTCCCTAAAGTTGCATGCACATTCCCTATCATATCTGTGACATGCAACACAAACAAACTGCTCAGAATCCCTCCATGTTGAATCATAGAATGACCATTTTTGCTATGTGAACTCCTCAGTTGAGCAAACTATTCTGAGCATCCCAGGGATAAGAGTAGAGGCTGACAGTAGTACACATAGCACAGACATTATCCAATTGACTTGCTCCACAGGACAGACACCTCTGACATGCAGGAGTCCTCTTTTGTAAGTGATTAAAAAATTAAAAACAACACAACTGTCTCCAAGGCAGAATAGTCTACTTTTCTTCTAGCTGTAAGCAGAAACACTGCTAGGAGAAGAAAAGCTATTGTGACAGCTGTCCTACAAACCAGTTATGAATTTTGCTACGTGCTCATACTCCTTGAGAGCCTGTAGGCATATACACAACATAGGTTAACCCCATTCCCAGATAAATGACTTGGATATCTCATGACAACTTGACTGGAGATTACATATGAATACAGAAACAGATTGAAGTTAGATTGTTTCAGTTAGCTCAGTGACTCAGACTTGGGCATTTCTCCATGAAGGGACAGTTTGGCTCACCCTACACGCTTGACTATGGGACAATGATTTGAAAACCAAGCAACCCAGCTTCAGTCAAGTGGAAACTGGGGTGAAGTCATCCTGGCTTCTAAACACTAAGTGACAAAGCCCTTACTGCCTTATGGGGCTGCTCCAATGTTTAGCAGTGTTGACAGTGTCTGAATTAATTGCCAGCAAACAATCAGTGTCTGAATAGTGTCTGAATTTCTGAATTCAATTTCTAGTTGCAAGGTTTTGATGTTTGCAAAGGGCTTAAGAAGTCTTTCAGTACAAGGTCACAGGCTTTGGCAGTCAAAGTAGTCCATGATCAAGTTCATTTGTCCTTTTTTCAAGAGCTCCTAATTAACATCCGTAGTAATTAGAATAACCGGGCTCTGAATTTTTTCAGCATTGTTTGTTAACCCTAGATTTAGACAGCATCCAGCAATTTAATGCCTTGTGGAGACTGTGGTCATCACTGCCCAAACTGCTGCTTGCAATTTGTTTGCAAATGAGCCCAATGCTCAGAGAGCCCACCAGGTCAGGACAGATGGTCAGAGAAGGCCTCATCACCTCAACTTAAAGAGCGTATTCTCAACTGCTATTCCTCTCTGCAGTAGGAGTAGTTGCAAGTTTTGAGCAACCTGCATGTTCTGATAATCAACAACCCAGGTACTTACATGATACAGAGCCAGGACTGCTGATACTGCACCCCCGTGACTGTCGCTGTGACCCCTTGAATTGTATCTGATAAGAGGTGAACTAGGGGAGAAGGAAAGAAGCATTACGAGCTTGTTCATATTAGCATGCAACTACAAATTACATTTCCTTTCAAACTGAAGCTAAATGCTAATACCAAGCATATTTAGCTGCATACTGGATGGATGCAAGGATTGGGGACGACAATAGGAAGAAGTGGAAACATTTGAATTGATGCCTTTGAATTCTGCCTTAAACTATTTGCAGCTTGAAGAGGCAGCTGTTTTCTCCCTCTAACATCATTCTACCACAATATTAAGTTATTAGAATAGCATTATTCAACACACACAGGACTAAAAGAGACTTCATCTTCCAACTCCCATGCCCTCTCTCCTCTCTTTGCAAGTATTGTTCTCTCAGATTGTTTGATGGCACCGCTTAGTTTTTTTTTATTTATTGGCAGAAAGCCTAAAATCAAGATATAAATGCAAAGCACTAAGACAGGCAGCAAGAAGTAACCAAAGCATGAACATGCTTACTACATGCTCAGAACTTGACATATCTGTTAAACAAATTCACTCAGGCTGTGACAGTTACATTTGAGGTGCGATGTACATGTTTGTATATTCATTCCTGTTGGCTCTGAAACGTCATGGATGCCTACAGAGAAACAACGCTTAGTTAAGCTTCTTTACATCCTGGGCTAAAAGGCAGTGTTTTAGGCTGTGCTATGACATTCACTGGTAGATAAGGTGACACAAGCCAGGGTTTCTAAGTCTACCCCACTTTCGAGTTTCTAGAGTAAACCAGTGAGCCTCTTGCCCCTTCTAGTGAGCTAGGGTCAATGTGAAGGCTCAGCCTTCCCCCCAAAAAACTGCTCATTCAACTCAGAATTCCTCAGCCTGTGTGAATTCAATTGGAGAATCACAAGGCAAAAGGAGCCACTTCTGACACTAGAAAGCACCTCCCTGCAGAAGAACATCTGACACTTTTCTAAGGACAGTCACTCCTAATGTGATTGTCCAACTGACAGGAAATTCCAGTGCTGGAGACCTCTCCCTCAGGAGAGCATTAGTGCATCTAAATGGAACAGTGACAAAATTCCACTTAGACAAAACTTTGGAGACGAGGCCCTTCAGCCTAGCTGACCAAAATAACCCCCAGCACTGCATGCAACATGCACATTTGGGAAGCATGCATTAGTGAGTGGTCAACACGCCACCAATGAAAAGGATGGCTAATAACTGTTATCTGGAAACTAATCAAGTATGGATTACCATTCCCTTCTCGCGGGGTCCCTGAATCTGTGAATAAAGTGCTCATGATTTTTTCAAAGTTACAGCTTGGCTCCGTGTTCTCGGGGTCTTCAGCAAAATGTTTCAGCATCTCTCGAAGGACGTCATCCAAAGAGGTGGCTGTTTCATCAAGGATGATGCTGGCTCTGGCCAAGAACCCATCCAGGTCTCTGTGGGCTCTGACTTCTTCCTCAAAATTCTTTAATTTCAGGTACTGTATTAAGAAGACATAACAGCATTAGATAGGTATACCAATACCAGACAAAGGAGTAAGGTTTTGTAGTTTGCAAGACAACAGCTTTTTCTGATATTACTGTCAACAAACCAATGATTTTAGAATCACTTTTTTCAGATCACATTGCAAAAGTAGTTTTTTTTTATATTGTTAATGCATTAAAAGGCAATTTTGAGGCTTATGCTAATTGAGTCTCCATGGGTGATTGCCTGGTCACAGCTTCCACCCTGATGTTGAATGCAGTGATGAATAAACAAACCAATTTCATTTCCTAAGATAAAAGATAGCCTGCTTATGGTACCATCTTAAGCCTTCTTCTGGTTTAAACAATTCAACATGTTTGCAATGACACGGGCAAAGCTGTCAGGAAGAAATCAACTCCCAGCTCAGCAGAGTGAAGAACTACTAGCGTGCATCTCCAGGCATCCTATGTCAGCTCTTCCCAAAGAGCCATCTCTCCAAGTCTTCCTAATTCAGGAGCTTGGAGAGGAAGATACGGAAATCTCATGCAGCCCAGTGTCTTTTTATTCTTCCTACATTCTTAGTGTTGTCACAAGGAAATTTTCTTCCTCTCCACATAACATTTAGCTTTGAATCAGTGTGTGAGAGGAGGAAAACCAGATGGCAAGAAAAGGCCAGTACTGCCTCAACTCTGCTGGCTCTGTCTGTTGTCCCAGTCAGACTCGTAGACCTTGAAATGGAAGAAACAACCACGCAGTATTACAGAAGCTCAATTCCTTTCTTCATTTGTCAGGTATGACATTTGTTAATTGAATTATCAAACTGCAGATTTTGTTGTTCCCATTTCACAGTTCTTAGAAATCCACGCACGCAGTTAACACTCTCAGTAGCGAATCAAGGACTGACAGTCCTGTCCTACCCTTCAACAGCTTGAGATAAAACAAGGAAATAGGACTTGCATTTCATTATATGGATCTTCCATCCCACAGGAAGCTAGACAAGACGTTATGAGTCGGCGGACCAGATTTTGAAGATGCATTTGATTCTACAACTCCCCTTAACCTCAGTAAGATATACACTCCAAATTGCTTTAATAAAACTGAAACCATGCTGCCTGCACAACAAAGACCTTGGCTCATTGCCCCCCCCGTTATAGGGACCACTATACTGCTTGAGTCCCTTCCTCTCACACATACCCACTCCACCTTTTCCATTTATAGGCTAGACACTAAGAAAAATGCTAACATCTCACTAATTACTGTAATTATCGCAGCAACTATCAAGTTGTCAGTACACATCCATTGCAATTAACACTGTTTTACTTTGCATCAATCATTTCTTACACAGCCTTGGAGGACTGAGACTGAGGATTCTCTGAAGGATTTCATTGCCACCCCCAAGGCTTTACTGCCATCTGCTCTTAGGAGAGGAGACAGTGACACAGCTATGTCACCATCCCACCTAAGGTGGGAGGTGGTAGAACTGCAAGTGGCCAATCCATCTTAGGCTATCACTGCATGAAAGCAGGTTAAATACCTATCACCACCTGTAATATTTGTGCTCATGAGTTCACCAGGTGACAAGAACTTCTCTCAAAGGTGTCCTGTTCCAGCTTGTTTGGCACAGAGTCCAACCTAGGATGAATGGTCAAACAGTGGAAAGATTAAACAGTCTACAGAGGATTTAGAGGAGGTTCTAGGTGGATTCTGTGAAACAACTTTTCCTAAAGAGCAGTCAGGCACTGGCACAGGGAGGTGATGGAGTCACTGTCCCTGGAGGTGTCCAAGAACCATGGGGATGGGGGCACTTGCAGCCACAGTCAGTGATCACAGTGGGGATAGGTTGGGGTTGGACTTGATGGTCTCAGAGGTCTCTTCCAGCCTTCTGGATTTTGATTTAACAAAAACAGAAGAATATGGAGCAAAGGAACTATAAGAAAGTTAAGGACAATTGGAATGCTGCAGCATCAAGATGGTCTCAAGAAAAAGTTTTCATGTCATCAATTTCTCACATGCTTAAGAGAAGTCATCAGCAACAGAACCATGAAAGCAAGAAGTTGGCTGATAGATAACAGAAATGAATCAGAGGCATTCAGCAGATGGCTATTATCTGCCCACATCACGTCAATCAATGCCGATCCTCCACTGATCTGCACAGGACAGCAGCATTTGCTTGCTGTGTTAGGACACCAATGTCAGCAGCTTTGATGCAAGTCATGAGGATTTGACTCAAATGCAAGACCTTGCACCTGGGTCAAGGCAATCATCACTACAAGCTTGGGGATGAAAAGACTGAGCACAGCCCTGCCAAAAAAGAACTGGGGGTACTGGTGGATAGGAGGGGGGGACATGAGTCAGCCCTGAAAGCCCAGGCTTTTAGCAGGGTCTGTGGTGATAGAACAAGGGAAAATGATTCAAGCTTAAAGAAGGTAGACGTAAGTTGGAATATAAGGAAAGTTTTTACAATGAGGGTTGTGAGGCATTGGAACAGGCTGCCCAGAGATGTGGTTGATGCCCTGTCCCTGGAGACTTTCAAGGTAAGGCTGGATCAGGCCCTGGGCAGCCTGATCTAGCTGTACCATCCCTGTTCACTGCAGGAGAGATGGACAAGATGAACTTCAGAGGTCTCTTCCAACTTTAAGGATTCTTTGATTCTATAACTCCAGCTCTGCAACAATCTTCTAGCAATGCCTTTTGTAAATAATTTTCCATACCACACCCCTGCTTTATTCCCCTGCTCCTGTTCTATTATATGAAATAAGCACAATAACTACCCCTATTACCACTCCTATAACACTGAGTAAGATATACACACAGAACACTGCAAGGCAGCATGCCACCATGAGAGGATATAAATACATTGCTCACCAGCTGAGACAAAGCAAGAGCAAATTAGTTGAATTGCTGGTACAGCAACACCTCAGAGATAGCTCAAACAGAACCTGTTTCAGGCAGGACACCCACTGTTTTGAAGAGAAATTAATGACTACTCCTTCACAAATATTTTTAGCCAGATAGTCAAGTCACACCAGGATACTGCATGCTGGAAACTTCCTAGCAAGAAACTCAAGACAGCTACTCAATAGTCATTTTAATAGTATGCGTATCCCTAATTGCAAAGCTGTACAGTGCATCATAGCAAGAAGAGAGGCTGTCATTTCAGGAATAAGAATGCACTGGAAACAGCCTCCCCTAACATCACACAAGCAGGACCCTTGGCCAACATCCATTAGACCAAGCAGCACACAATCCATGCAAAAACAAAGCTTTCAACACTCATCAAGACAACCCAAAATCAACGTCATCTGCTGGCCTGCTGCTCCATAGACAAAGTCCACTTACAGAGGCTGCAAAAACCTCAGGAGAAGGTGTTCCCCAAAACCACATTGTCCTGAGCACAGTTCCACCCCTGCTGCTGCCAGATACTCACAGATGTTTCCTCAGAAGCATACTGAGATGGTGATTAAGTAGTTCAGACTGTGAGCAGATTCCCTACGCGCCCATCAAGGGACATACCAAACTTGTCCAAGACATGCATTGCCTTTCCAGCACTCCTCAAGGGAGGCAAGAGCCATGGACTATCATCAGAGGACAGAGACAGTCCTGAAGAGAAGTGTCTCTCTGCACATAAAACATCTGACTGAACTCTTTTTCTTCTAGTGATGCTTTCTCCTGTGACCCAGGACCCAAATTCCTCTACATTTGAAGCACAACAATTTTACTTGTCCACCATGGCATTTTTTCCCCTCTAGCCTTGCTAAAGCATGCTATCCCCTCTGGTATTTGTTGCTCTATAGCACACTAAAACACTCATGCATGAACTACAGGCCAGAATTGCAAGAACCCTACAGCTCTGAAGAAAAATGCTGGAAGACAAGATATTTCGAGCTTCCAACTATTTCTTATCAGAAGCAGATCCTGCATTTGGACTTAGAATTTTCACCTTAAGTTCTTAGGTTACTTTCAGTCAAGTGCAACCAGCTCAAAGCAGCTTAGGCAGTTGTATTAGATGAGACAAATCAAACAAGTCTGTAATATTAAATCGGCCAACATCAACGATGTTACAAGTTTACACAGCCAGCCCCTCCAGCCCAGGTGGGACAAGAGATGACAGCCCAAAGCACCACAGGTCATGCTTCAGCCCCAAAGATCAAGACTGCAAGTGAAATTAAATATCAGTTCATTTCCTCTCTGCATACTTTGTACTTTCATAGTTGGAGGTCTGCAGTAACACAGCCTATGGGAGGTTTCTCATGTTTCTGCCTTATCATTATCAAGTTACTGTCTCAAGAGTAAACTAAACACTGTTTCCCAATTGTCCTCCTAAGGGGAATGTTTCCATGCATTTCACTCCTGCTGAACCTCGTGGATGCAGATCTGATTAGTGGGAATAAACAGGAAATCAAGTCACAGCAGTGTCTACGGGGTGTTTGTGCTTTCAGCTGGAAAGGAACTAAGCAGCCCGGGTCTCTGTGGTGTATGCTTGGATCCCTTCGCAGGCAGCTGCAGAAGAGAAAGTGATGAATTAACACGTCAAGGAATTGTCTGGGACAAAACACAGTGAAACAATTACAGAGAAATCATTTGGAGAACAAGCAGCATGTTGGCTTTGTATTCTTAAATGAAGACTGAGGAATTTAGGGAAGAAGGTATTAATATATCCTGCTCTGGCTAATAAAAACCATCTCCCCACTCCCACAGCGCGCTTCAAAATCCTTTGCTCTGCTTCTCGATGAAGCCTATCACCCGGAATCCCTACTTACCTTCCTCGATGTGTGTAGTAACACGCAGCCAGCACTTTCATTTTCAGCTGGAAAAGAAAAAAGTTAAACAGTGTTACTCTCACAGGCATCTGACAGGCAGCACAAGGCTCAGGACAAGGTGAAGTATCACTCTTGGCAGAGGACTATATCTAGAAAAAAAGCAGAGATTCAATTTTCACAACATTTCCCCTATAGGAAATACAAACCAAGTACAGAAGCAGCCTTTTACCAGTCCGATCAGCCACAATTCGAGTCCTGTAGCTTTCTGTTTTGTTTTTCATATTCCCTATGTATTTTTACCCTTTACTACCCACCCCCTTTCCCCGCTGCTTCCCCCTCAAATCTAATTCTTAATACTTTAGGTAATCATTTAATCCCATGCATCGCTGCTTGATAGATTGAGGCTAAGATTGCATGAGTCACTCTCGTTTGGAAACCATTCTTGTCCTCGTTAAAAAGTCAACAATAACACCCAGGCACTTCCAAGGGAGCAGGCTGTGAGAGATCACACGCAGAGACTTGAAGATGAGCACATTAGTGTCCCATCAACTCACCACTCTGCCTCCATAAATCAAAGCGTAAAGCAACAGAGCTCTTGAGAAAGAAAACTGCTGTTTAGAGACTATTAGCTGTCACTCATTATGAAGTTGAGCTGCAGGGACAGAGGTGTCCAAGAGTTCCTGGTTTGAAAGATAGTGTTAACATCATCTTAGGGTGTCTACGAAGCAGATCTTGTGATATAAACTAAAAAACAAATGAAATCCCATTGTTTTTGCCATGCCCCCCCCTCTTAGCTGCCTGCAGCATTACAAACACTGCAGGTACTGTTCACCCTTCTCCCTTAAAATCTTCACCTTCCAACTCTTCCAAAGAAACCACAAGATTGTGCAGCTACTGAAATTATGAACAGTTCTTGTCCAAATAAGCACAGTGACATGGAAAAAAACTACTCAAGACCAAAAAGCCTTTCCAAGCTGTGGAAAAGTACAGGGATGTAATAGAGAGTTGCAGACATTCATGGGACATTTGTTTCTTCTACATACCTGATTTTCCAGGTCTCAGCCTCTCAGAAATGCTTCAACCCCACTCCACAGGATGATCCCACTACAAGCTCAGCCCTGCTGCCCTCTGTACTCAGCACCTTGAGTGCTGTGTTCTGTTTTGGGTCCTACACTAGGAAGGGTCTGGAGCACAGCTCTTATGGGAGCAGCTGAGGGAACTGGGATGGGTCAGCCTGGAGAAGAGGAGGTTCAGGGGAGACCTTATGATGTCCCACAACTGCCTGAAATGAGACTACAGTGGGATGGGAGTTGGTCTCTGCTTCCAAGTAACAGTTACAGGGACAGACATGATGTATTTACTTTGCACCAAAAGGTGACATACACACTTAAATGGTTAAAACACTGGGAATCAAACTGGAGACAGAGTTGACTCCACAGTAGAGGAAAATGGGGAGAGGACTGCATTCATCTTCAAATAAAATGGTTCAGAGGCTTTGGTTACATCACTCAACTTCTTCTAAAGTTCACTTGGACACTCTACACGTGATTAAGAGCATCACTTAAGTCTGCTGGCACAGCTGTTCCAATTATTACTGCTTTTGACACATTCTTTGGAAAGCACAAGCTGTTTTATCTTGAAAATGCTATTTATTATTAAGAAGTAAGCACGCAACTAAACCAGAAACATCAAGCATTTTCCCCAGGCTTTTCCATTTGTAGTTCTCCAGCGCTCACTTACTCAATTTACAGCCTAATTACACATGCAGAAGTATGCTGGAAGATTTGGAAGCCATAAATATTCATTGAAGAGAAAACATGTTTCGGTTTTTCAGCTTTTGCATAAAATGAATCTAGAGAAAAAAACGCAGTCTTGAACAATAGCAAGCACGTGCTAAAAGCTGGTATCTGTGGTCTGTCCTTCACACCACGCCTTCACTTGCATGCAAATGCAACAGAAATTTATGTTGTCCTTTTATCATGCAGCATCTCTTGGCTCCTCTTATCAGCTTCAAGTGCATATCAACCCTTTCTGCTGACAGCTCTCTCAAGTACTCATCGGGAATGAGCTCCGAGTGCTGCTTTATCAACACAAGCAAAAACATCTAATTACTTCTGTTGGACCAGAATCATTCAAACTTCTCAAAAAAAAAAATAATAATAATAATGCTGTTCTGGGCATAGAGGTGATGTTTTTGGGAGCCTCATTCATCATTTCACCAAAGTAATGCAGTGTTCAAACTCAGTCCAGGAAGAGGAGACTGATGGATATCACCGTCCCAGTTCTGGGCTATCATTTGGAAGACCCACTGGCATGCTATAGCATTGCTGAAGGACAACTGCAAACTAACAGCAATATAGAATCGTGATAGGACAAGAGGTAACGGCCCTAAGTCGCACCAGGGGAGGTTCAGGTTGGATATGGGAGAAATTCCTTCTAATAGCAGTGAGGCACTGGAATGGGCTGCCCAGGAAGGTGGTCAGCATCCCTGGAGGTATTCCACAACAAGTGGCACTTGGGGATATGGCTTAGAGGGCATGATGGGGATGGGTTGGGCTTGGTGATCTTCGAGGTGTTTTTGAACCTTAATGATTCCGTGAAGAATGGGGAAAAATACACACATTTCCCAAGAGTGTTTGTGTCTGGCTTAATGAACATCTGGCTTCATGTCACCTACCACAGACAGAAGAACCTGATAGGCAAACCAGGATAAAATCATGCAGGAGATTGCCCGTGACGTGTCTATTAAGCAATAATTATGCTCAAGCCTAAGACCAGCATGCATCTGCCTGATACCTATTTTCCTCAGCCTCCTGACACTGTATTGCTGCTTCCCCCTCCAGTTTGGAAGAGCCATGAAGATGCAACACCCTCAACCTTTACACACACACTTCACTCGGGGCAGAAAGGGCATGGATTCACTCCCTATCTACAGGGAGGCAGGTTCCACCTACCTATCAACCATCAACTACACCTTGCTACCAGGAAAAATTTCACACCTGAGTGTCAGGATTAAGTATACTTAAGCAGAGAGATCAGGGTCACATAGTATTCCCATTTCTATTTTCATGGTTCTGCATGCTGGACAAAGCAGGCTGCACCAGTTTATATTAGGCAGTCAAGTTACGGGCATTTTATCATCTTTGTCCTCTCACACAGTTAGAGCAGAGCTGCCAGGCCTGCTGACCTTAGCTGTTAGGCTGTGCTCCAGGTTCCGCTCAGGATAACCAAAAAGTCAGCAACACATCTCTGGCATCCCCTGGGATCACACCAAGGCAACACACACAGCCCAGATTTCTAAGAGGCACGCATCCGTGCGCGCAGCAAACGCACTGCAAGCAGCTCTCTGGGAGTGAACATCAACATTAGCAATGGTGATGAATTGCCAACATTAGACTTGCTCTCGTGGCCTTGTGTGAGCACACTTAGACCCCTGGAGGGACAAACATGGCATGCCTCCATTTTGTCCTATCCTTCCACTTGCAGAATCTGGATGGATCCTGGATGTGAACAAAACTTCATACATGGAAGCAAGAAACGCAGCAGGAAATCTGTTCCCTGTAACTTGAAGCAGTTCCACTGGCTGCCTTAATATATTAATTACTGATAGCGACACAGACAAATGAAGTCTAATTGCAGTTTTTTAGCCTCTTCTACATAATGAGATCTATGAAAAGGCAGCCCTGAAAACAAACCCACAGAAGCCTTACGCCAAAGTTCAAGGCTATTCACATTCCATCTTAGACACGGTAGATGCCCCTCCTTCAAGATGCCCAAGGTCAGGCAGGGCAGGGCTCTGAGCACTTGATGGAGCTGTAGGTGTCCCTGTTCATTGCAGGGGAGTTGGACTAGATGACCTTTAGGGGTCCCTTCCAACTCAAACAATTCTGAGACTCTACGATCTCCTTTCCATTTCTTTCTTGCAATGGTCCCCAGTGCCACCCTTAACACCTGAAGAGACCTAAAGCCATTGCGTCAAAGCAGCTCTGCAGGAGATATTTGCACTATCTTTTCTTTAGAAGGTAGGAAAGCAAATCAGATCAGGAATGTTTTGGCTGTAGAGGTGTCAGCAGAGTTTATTTTGGATCTACGTGAGGCTCCCCAGCATATCTGGGTGAGCAGGCTAATAAATGACAGCAGAACACTATATTAGCATTTTCACAGTCCTAAAAAAAAGAAAATGCAAGGATCTGATGTAAGTGGAAGCACTTGAGCATGGATTGTTCTGTTTTATAAATGAAAAATCTCGTCTAGGTATCGGTGATTTCTCCCGGGCCCAAAGCAAATCTAAGCTTCCACTACTTGCGTAAGGCAGATTTGCAAGCAGCAAAAACACTCTTGCTTTTACAATTTCTTGCCTTTAAAACAAAATTAAATCCCATCAACACATGTCAGGAGAAGAGCTCGTTAGCAGTAGCAGAGGTACCACTAGCTCTTTGCTGGCAGCAAGGTATTGCACAAGCAGGATCTCAAGGGGATTCTTCACTGTTCTACAATTACTGTGCTGAGTCTGGCCTCATTCCCATCAGACTTGATGGATTTGGGTTGGACAGAAAGCTTTGATAGTCGTGTCTCAACCAGCCCACATTCCTAAGAGAGGGCAGTGGACTAAGGAGCAAAAGAAAGCTAAATATAAGCTGAGTTCATCCCTCTGGCTGACAACCAGGTTAAAGGCAGGTGGCAATAAGAAACAGGCTGCCAGTCTGGTTCAGAGAGAGGGTGGGGAGGAAATCCTCACCTGAATACTGCTCAGCACAGGCACTGAAACAACTGACCTTTGAACTTCTCTCCTGCCACTGCAGAAGGATTGGAAAAAGGCAGCACAGAGGTATCTTGCACAGACAGGGCAATAGAGTTGAGTACTGTGCCACTCATCACACCTCCTAACTCATAGAATCACAGAATGGCCTGGGTTGAAAAAGACCACAATGATCATCTGATTTCAACCCCCTGCTATGTGCAGGGTCACCAACCAGCAGACCAGGCTGCCCAGAGCCACATCCAGCCTGGCCTTGAATGCCTGCAGGGATGGGGCATCCACAACCCCCTCAGGCATCATGCACTCCAACATTCACACATCACAGAAGTAAATTTTCAACAACCAAAAAAAAAAAAAAAAAAGAAACAATAGTTTTCATGATTAAATTAGAAGGGGGGGGGGAGGGGAAGCTCATTCCTATGCCAACTGGCAGGATAAAGCACTCCAAATTTTGGAGCAGCTGTCCCAAAGCAAAGGACCCAAAAAGGCGATTGCTGCTTTTGTGCAGAGCAGCCTGCACTTCCACCCCCACCTCCCTCAGCTTTGTGAGTGCTGCTTTGAAAACACCCCAGCCAGGAAATTGGGAAGGAGGCCATCCATCCCCCCCAGCACAATCGGTGCATCCACTTTCCATTAGAGTATAGGAAGCTTCAGGAGTCCAACATCCCACCCTGACATCAAACTGCTAAAACAGGAGTTATCAGATGGAACGCGTGGGTCAGCATTGTGCCTCGAGACATAAAAAGGACCTTGGTATTAATGTGAGGAAATGTGACTATTGTGTGCAGAATGATACCCATTCAGGCCCAGACCACTTGTCTCTGGACGCTACTCTCTCTGGAATATCCTTGGCGCCAGCATCCAGTGTTTCTCCTCATCCCTTTTAGGAAAGAAAAAAAAAGCCATCTCTGCAGGGGCCGAGTGTGAGCTGGAGCCCCGTGTTTTGCAGGGAGCAGTGGTGCACGTGCGTGCCTCTGGAGCGTGTTACAGGAAACCGTTCATTCCCCGTATCTAGGAATGATCAATTGTCCAGAGGGTGGAACAGGCTTTCATTTCTCGTGAAGCGTAAAGTGTGTTCCGCTATTCGCCCCCTATCCCTGCTCTAATGAAGCCACATCCTGCCTCCCCATTGGCTTTGGGTTGCCAGTGGGATTTTGCCCACCCCCCTCACCCCCCCTAAAGCCCAAAAAAATGCTCCAGGCACCTCTCTGCAGCCAAAGCCGCTGATAAAACCACCAGCTGCAAGCAGAAATGCATGATACAAAAGCTGAGCAACTACAGCTTCACCCATCCCTGACCAACTGTGCTTGGGTTCGGGGAAACACTACAAACCCCTCTACAGTCCAGCAAAGGGAAGGCAGGGAGGAAACAAAGCTGTTTCAAAACACCAGGGTGTAAAAACAAGATCTCAATCACAAGGCTATTTGCCTAGATGATTTAAGAGCCCTGCCAAGCAGGTGAGAGTGCCACAACTGCCTGCAGTGCCATCACCCCACACAATGTGCAGACCCACTGCAATGCCAGACTTGAGCTACCCACATGTGCCAACCTTCAGAGCCCAACTAAACTGAATTGCTGGACTAATTCGTGGGGATTTACTTCCCAGGGTGCTGCAGATGAAGCTGGAAGACAGCAGTTGAGCCACCGAGTTTGATATTTCAGCAGCAGGTTGAAACAACACCTGCAGACTCAGCTCCAAGGGAATTTAGGTACAAATTTACACATAAAACACACAGACTCCAATGCAATTCTAGACAGCACTAAGGCAGAAGGCTTAGCATGCTTCTAGGTGAGACGATAGGGAAGGAGCCACAAAGCCATGCAAGGATGCCTGCAAGACAATACACAGCTAGCCTGCCAGGTACGTCACAAGTTGGACTTGATGCTCCTTACAGATCCTTTCCAATTCAGGCTATTGTATGAAATATCTGTGGTTTGTAACACAGATCTGGAGAAGAAAACTTCCCCACTGCACACAGACTCATTGATGCTCTCATCACCATCCTCTCTGGTACCAGAGCTGGAGCACCAGGCTTGATTTCCTCTGTTACTTGATTTTCTCTAACAGTGCTGTGGGGATTCCTTACCCAGGACAGGGGTGGTAGGGAAGAAGTACTTCACCCAGTGCAGGACCTCAGCACCAATTCCTGCCAAAATACACATGATGGGGTACAGACCTACCATTAGAGAAAATTTCTCTCCCAAAAGAGCAGTGATGCACAGGTACAGGTTGCCCATGGAAGTGGTGCAGCCTGGTCTGGTGACCCTGCACATAGCAGGAGAGTTAAAACTGGATGATCATTGTGGTCCTTTTCAACCCAGGCCATTCTATGATTCTATGAGTTAAGAGATGTTGTGAGTGGCACAGCACTCATACCAGCTGTTGAAGAACTGTAGACATGTGGTACTGAGGGACACAGTTCATGGGCATGGTGGGATGGGTTGGGCTTGATGATCTCAGATGTCTTTTCCAGCCTTAATGATTGTATGACGTTACTGTATGCCTTCACTGCTATCTCAGCTCACGTCTCAGTCTCTTTATAAACCATCCTGATCTTTGCTCAGAAATGCAGATTTGAGACTCTAAAGCATCCAGCTTCAGAGAACAACCCACCTTCATGGCAGAGCTACCAATACTGGAGCTGGACTCCATCCTTCTGAGTCCCTTCCAACTCTGGATATTCCACAATTCTACATTTGCTGAAAACAGATGTCTTATCATCAAAACACAAGCTGGAAGACTCAGAGGCAAGAAAGAATAAAATAAGTTTTTATTGGCTTCCACAAGGAAGCAATAAAACACCCAGGATAAAGGACCCAAGTGTCAAGACTGAGAAGCATTTTAGTGCCTGTGCATCTGCACTGATTTGGGCTCAACATTCAATGCAACAACAGGCAGTATTAACTAAAAATCAGACAGGCAATACCTTAAGCCCTAGATTTCTTCAGGTTATCCTGTATTAAACACATCTGTGCAAGCAGCCCAGCATTTCATGACAATGGTTAATTGTCAGGGTTTTATGGGCCGTGCTACGTTTTGTTGGCTCAGTACTTAATCCCACACAGAGGTCTTTTTAAAAACAGAATTACAGTAAAGTGCATCCAATTATGCTTGCAGCAAGCCGTACATCCATCATACCAAGATTAACATCTCGACAGGACAATGGCAGAGCTGTTACCATGCCTGTGATTTGATTGAACATGCCAATGCCAGCACCCAGCCCCTTTGCAGGGGGAGATTTTTGGATTGTGGACCAATGCTACGCTAAGGTAGGAGGAAACTTTGTAGCTTGCCATAAGATCTCTAAAAGAGAATCTGGATACCACCTTCAGCTAAGAAAGCAAACTGCAATGACCAGATAAGGCATGTAGAGGCTCACAGATAGTCTCCTTTTTAAGGTTTTCCTACCAGAGATTAAGGAACTATGCTTTAAGCATCAAACACCAGGGACCAAACCAACACAGACAGCATTGGAGATCTCTCTACAAATGGTCTTCTCTTGGTAATACCAAGCTCCTTAGCACAAATAGGAAACAAAAGCTTCACAGAGTGACCAGGCATTGGCACAGGCTGCCCAGGGAGATGGTGTAGTCACCACCCCTGGAGATGTGACACTGAAGGACACGGTGGGGTGGACGTGATGACCCTGGGAGGTCTTTTCTAACCTTAATGATTCTACGTGAAAGAGACCTTTAGACTCAAGGGCTTCTTTCAACCAGCTTTAAGAAAGCAAGAAAACAAGATGAGGATGAAAAGATATCATTCCCACATTCACTTTTCACCGTGTTTAAAGAACATCAGAATCTTTGGTGCATGAGCTCATTTTGGAGTTGGAAATGAGCTGTGCAAGGGAGGGTCTTGCACTGCCTGGAAAAAAACTTAATGCTTTCCTCACTCCCCAGAGCTGGAAACAAGTGCTATAAATGCACAGCATTCATGGGTTAGGGATTCAAAGCACAGATATAGAAGAAAGTAACCAGAGAGCAACAGCAATGCAAGGGAATTTCTGAACTTCTCTACTCGCTTACAGAGTTAAGCAAGTAGCATTACATGCAGAAATACCTTGGCCATGGCATAGTTAGACTTAATTTCTGGGAATAACTTAGATTGAAAACAAGGATTGTTTCCCCACTGCAATCCCTCCACCCCTAGCAGTTCAGGCTGCTTTCACAAGTCAAGTTGAGCCCCAGCAACTCTTCTTTCAACCACCCAAGAAATCAGCCATGCCTCCATGTCCAGAGACTGATTTGATATGTACAGAAATCAACTCTGGAAGATGCTTCATCAAAAGCACCTTTGATGAAGAGCTGACAGCCTAGATAAATTAAACACATGGATTCTGAGGAGCCCTATGCTTGATAATCACTAAAGAACCCGGATTTTTTGATACCTGGCCCAATTGGTCACTATCAAACAAACAAACAAGGCTCACTTTACACCTTTCCTTCTTAAAGCCTGGTTTTAAGATTACCACCCTTGTGTGCTGGAGCCTCCTTTCCGAACATCAGAAGTCCATTTTTTTCTTTAAGCATCCCAAACAGCTGAAGAAAAAGGATACAACTAATTCCACCACAAATATCACTGCTAGAGGCAAATACACAAATTTTTTCTTTTTGTCCTCTTTTGAATGGAAGGGAAAACATTTACAAAAAGCCCAGGAGGACACATAAGGAAAGTCAAACTTCTTCACATGCAGAAGAATCCACAGCACGTACATTCCTTATCCCCAGAAAACACACCCCAAGGCATTAAGTCCAGACTCATCACAAAGCAGTGGGTCCCCTTCAGTCTTTCAATTAAGATGGCATTTGTAAAATTGCAGGCTTGAAAATTGCTAGATATAATCCATAAAAAGTCACCACTCAGGTTCAGAAAGCAGACCTGATGTAGTCAGGCACAGGTTTGCACCACAGCACATGTTTACTGAATCAACATTTCTAGCAAGCGCACTCTGTAGATCTATCAGGATTTGCACTTGCTATGAAAGCCAGGTTTGCTACATGGTCTTCTTTACCACCTGCACATGCACTGTGGGCTTAAAATCATGCAATGGGGGCAAAAGCACAGAGGGTGGAAGTGCTAGAGTAGTGCTGCACTGTGCTTTTAGCACCAGTGCCAACAAACACGATTCCACAGACCTTCCTCCTCTCCTGCACAAAGCTGTCCTGCAGCTGGCATAAATGTTGAAGATTTAGGGGAATTTGGCACTTGGAGACAAAATTCCTAGGAGCAGGTAACTATGTTTACAAATAGAGCCTGGCACATAACAGTATTTCTACACATTGGGGACATATTGAGGATCGTTTAAATGCAACATTGGACGCCCACACACAATTGATTCTTTTTGTTGCCAC
Organism: Lagopus leucura; assembly: GCF_019238085.1. Classification (NCBI taxonomy): domain Eukaryota; kingdom Metazoa; phylum Chordata; class Aves; order Galliformes; family Phasianidae; genus Lagopus; species Lagopus leucura. The sequence goes on from NW_024962264.1 coordinate 67,950,928, forward strand.
TGTTCAACTAGCCAATTTCTCAACAAATTGTCTCCTAACAACACCCAAAAGCAACCAACCGTCACCAATGCCATGTTGTCCTGTGGCTTGCACCTTCTCTAGGAGCCAAGGGCAGGGACCAGCCTCACTCAATACACTTATCACAACAAAACACAACTCATGGCTGCAGTCCTGGATTCACATGCTCTACAAGGCAAGGCAACTAGAAATATCCATTAAATTTGCTGATGCAAAGCTATGTTTGCAAGAGGGGATCTCCTGCTTTACACTGCAGGCACCTGACCTCTATCAGAACTATCTAACAGGTCATTTTCCCCCCTATTTCCACTACATGCCTCAATGCAGCAGGTGTGGGGATTGACTGCAGCCAGCACAGTTAAACCCAGGAGGCACATGCTACACCAAAAGCCCCTCTGCACTCTTGCTTTTTTTAAACCAGCAGCTGCTGGAGAGCAAAAACTGACCTGAACTCACCTCTAACATTTTAAAATAATGAAAAACAAAACAAATTTCACACATACAACCGGGTTTTAGGAGTGTCAGAATGACACTGAAGTTAGAGACAGTATGTGCACCAAAAATAAATTGCTCAGTGGAAAGCATCTCTCCACCAGCTACCAGCCTGCTACTGCTTTTGCTGCTGCAAAAAGCTTTTGCAGCTCCCAGGCTCCAAACTCAGAACCATCTCCCTCCAGGCCTGCCCCAGGCTTCGGGCCACATTTTAAGAAGCAAGATCTTAATTTTGCAGGGGTGGTTGCAAAGTCACCAAGCCCAATGCTGTGCTGTACAGCCTAAGTGGATGCACTGGGGAAGCGCTTCATGTTTTGGGAGAAAGGGAAGGGAAAGATGATGCAGGTGGCTTGAGAGCAGCTCAGCAGCCAGTTTTTAGTGGGTTTTCCTATAGTGACACAAAAGAACTCGGCAGCTGAAAACCAAAGTGCTCAGAGAGGAGGGGGAGGAACTGCTTTCGTCCCGCCGAGCTCCATCACTCACCAGCAGTGTTGGGCGGCACCTCCAGGTTGACGTTGACGAAAAATCGGATGCTGTCCCCTGAAACGATGGAGGAGTTCACGGCATCAAAGAGCTCCTCTCCCCCTGTCTCCTCCTTGGCCTCGCAGCCATCGTCCGTGTCACACTTGAGGTACCCTGCCAACGAGAGGGGCACGCAGTTACAACCTTGCCAAGAGCTGCGCTGGGCCCACGCAGGCACACATACGAACCCATGGCTGCCGATAAGGGCTGAAGGTGCAAAGCCTTCGCGGCCCCACAGCCTTGCAAAGGCCTTCGCCGTGTCCTCACGGGGCAGCTGCCACAGGGAAGAGACAAAGGGCTCCCACATGGGTCCCCAGAGCAGGCAGCAGGGCCAGCGTCCAACACAGCTGCCCTGCAGTCCGGCCACATGCTTGTGGCCTGCATTTGGGTGCAGGAGGGTGGGAGCTCTGGCACCAAGCTGCAGCACCACTAACGGCCTAACGGCACCAACTGAACCTCCCTGCAGCTCAGCACCAGAGCCTGGAGGGGGGGGGGGGGGCAGGGGGGGTGGTCAGGTTTTAAGACCCCATTGGTGGAACTGACACACAGCGCATCTCCAGGTGCACCAACTGAGCAGCTGTGCCTCCTCACAAGGACGCGGAAAAGTTAAGGCTCTGCCTGCAGCAAGCCAGGCCTTCAGCAGAACACCACCAAGCAACAGGCTCTTTCAGACCCCAAATCTGGATGAAATCTTGGCCTGCAGACCCCAAATGTTTGCATTTTTCAGCTGTGCCACTGCCTTAACCCAAGGTGTTCACCCACTCCGCACACAGCAGGGCAATCACTGTGTTGCCACAATCCAGCAGTTTTAACCCCAGGAAAAAGCAGTGGTTTCCAAGGAGATGCAGATGGACAGACAGACTTGGAGCTCCCCACAGAGCTGAGCAGCAGGTCACAGGAAGGGACAGCACAGAGGAGGAGAGACACATTTCTTAATTACAGCAGACAACTCCTCACCCTTTTGCAACATTTTAATTAGAGTTTAACCTAGTTGCATTCAGCAGCAAAGCTGGTTTGCTGTGATGCTTTCTTGCAGAGCAGCTGGAGGATTCTTGTGGTGTGCTCCAACTTTGTTCTATTAGAAAAATTAGTGACATTATAGAATGTCATTTTATTATTATTATTTTTTTACGCATTGCTAGGATTATTCAGCAGCTCCTACCCATCTCCTGACAAGTCTCTGATGCCTAATTTGAACCAAAAAGGAATATATTTCATTAGCTCACTTTGGCCACTGTTACACAATAAAGACAGTGAGCTTCAAGGCAGAAGATTCAGTGGAAACTCTCAAATATTGATCGCTTTTAAAAAGCGAACATGAATGCAGCAGCACCAAGAGAAGCAGCTAAAAGCAGTGCATAGAGTCTTGCAGGGATCTCAAGCCAATTGCTCAGCACTGCAAACAAAAAAAAAAAAAAACAAAAAAAAAAAAACAAAACCAACACTGCGAGCAAGGGAAGCCACAAACAGGAACTCTGCAAGGCAGGACAAGGGCTGCAGCCCTTCCTGCTGCAAGCTGCACACCAGTGCGCTCCTCATGAGTGCTCAGCATCTCCCAGGAAGGACTTGGAGGGCACAAGGGGGCTCAACGAGCTCTTACACAGCTTCTTATTTGCTTATCTGAGGTGTGGGATGCCAGATAAACTCAACCCTCCTTCACCACCTTTGCCTCAATGACTGGAGAAAAACTGACCCATCTAAACTGCTCTGAAGGCTTTAAGAAATATCCAAGCTCCTGCTGTCTTCCTTCAGCTCAGACAGCCAGCACTTTGCACCAAGTGCAGTTCTCTGCTGTTGCTGGTGCTTAGGCAGCTGTTTGTATCCCTGTTGTATAAAACAGCCAGAAGAAAGGGGGATGATAAGAGCACAGAAGAGACTTTGGCATCACAGCCACCATCAGGCATGAAATAGGGCTGGCAGATGTGCCAGGACCAAGGGGCAGTCTGTGTCCTGGAAGGACAGACATGGTGCCAGTGCTATCAACCCCTGTGCAAACATTTCAGTCCCAAGCAATATGCTAGACCTGGGGCTTGGCTCTTCTGAAATACGTAGTAACCATAACCTCTCCTCACCAATGCAAAGCTCTCATTATTGGTGTTAACACCACCCCGATGTCACAAGAGCTCAGGCAGCCCTACAAAGGGAAAAATCAGAAGATCAAATCAGCCTAGGGTAAGCCAAAAATCCACGATCCTAGCTTCTCCATCTCAACCATATCTGAGATGGTAGCCCCAGGGAAGATGTCAAAACAGGTCTCACATCTCCATCCTTTATGCTGAGTGGGTCAGACAGAAGGTACACGAAGTGGGATTTAAGCACGCAGCACATGGTTGACCTTTTTCTCCCCCTCAACCTGTCCCTGTGCAATTAAGGTTCAGGTAAGAACAAAGCAGGAAAGCTTATACATTTGCTTTCCAAGCCCTGAGAGCAGAGAAGGCTGGAAATGGGAGAGAAATGGTGCAGGAGCTGAAAGAAGGGCAAGGGTGGAGTAAGATCCCAGGGTTGGGCAGAGGTCAGCAAGGACTCTGGCAAGGGAAGCATCCTCAGTTCCTCCCTCCTTAGGGGAGGAAAGAGCAAAACAAAAGGCAGCCGAGCCACACGTCCCCTGGGCAAGGGACAGACAAAAAAACACTGCTTGCAAATAATCCCAAACCTGGGCTGTACAGGAACTGCACTCCCAGACAGGTGTCTGCTTTATCACTAAACCCGCTCCTGTTTTGAATCCAGCAGCTCATTAAATCTGCCAGGTATTAAAATGTGAGCAGCTTATGCCTGTTGAGAGCAGGAGCACCTCAAGGCATACGCATGGCAGATGCACCTTCACTCCAAGGACAGCACAAAAGTTGTCTCCATCCCTAGCAGCTGCTTTCTCCCATCACCCCAAGGATCACTGTGTCACTATACATGACAGGGTCAGTATGTCAGACTGAGCACAGACAGTGCCACTTCAGTCTCAAACAGAAGGTAGAAACACCACACCAAAGATTTTGCAGTCTGAGCCCAGAATTAGGAGTCAAGGTCATGTTGGCTGTAAAGATCAACCAGCAGAGCCCCTCCAGACCTTGAAAAAAACACCTACGGCCAAGAAAATCCCCCTCAGCCCTTCAGGACTCATCTGATGAGGGACAGAAACAGAAAAGAACAAAAAAAAGTAGCCAAGAACAGGTACAATCCTGCAGGAACAAAATCCCCTCTTAACTGCAGCTAGCCAGAACCAGTCTTGACTTTAAGTCCCTCTGTGCTTCAGCCCATTACCTGCAATGTGAAAATAAGCCACTACCCCCATTTTATGCAGGTTCTGGGAAGAAAAATACAGTTTTTCCCTCACCATTCTCCTCTAAATCATCAACCTACTCTCAGTAAACCATGCCTGGCTCAGAACTGACTTCTTCCACCTCAGTATCCATGCCAGTCTCTCCCTTTATTGCCATCAATTTTGTGAGAGCTTCTCCAGTCCTACTGCTATCAGCTATCCAAACATAGACGACATGATTACACTTACAGCTTTTTTTTATTATTACTATTTTCTTTCAAAAATAAAACAGGGTCTGTGAGAACCCTGGGCTCTGACTGGGAGGGCAATGAATTGGCCTGCAACCATTGGAGGTGGCAGTATCTCTCCTGCTGATGCATTAGCAGCACCTAGCAGTTGCAGCAATAAAATCAGGAATAGCTTTCAGAAAGTACAACTTCATCCCCATTCCCTAGAAAGGGCAACAGACTCCAAGGAAACAAGGTCTTAAAAAACCTTCTAGGAAAAAAAAAATGCAGCTATTTTCCTAACAACATCCCAAGGTTGGAAGAGGCTCTGAGCAGCCTGGTCTGGTGGCTGGCAACCCTGCCCACAGCAGGGGGGTTGAAACTAGATGATCTTTGAGGTCCTTTTCAACCCAGGCCATTCTTTGATTCATTCTATGACATCATCCCATAACCCAAGCCAGACATAGCCCATATCATAGCCCTTGGGTGTATCTCAGAAGAAAGCACACAGCCAATCATGGTATTAACCAACATCTGCCAGCATGAGGTTAGGTTTGCAAATTCATCTACCCACTATGCTTCAGTTTAGATATATTGCTTTCCTATGCTATTCATCCACACAGCTGGAACAGCAGAGCAAAATAGGAAGATGAGTATCAGAGCTCATCATTTTCTTCTGGCAAAATCCCTGCAAAAATTGCAGCCTTGGTTTTTGAAGTGCCACAATGTTAACACTACAAATACTTAAAGCAATCTCTTTGAAACAGCCATCTCACCCTCAAGGTAAGATTTACCCTTAACTATCCTCCCAAAGGTAGCCTAAGCTACAAGTCTGGAAAAAACCAAAGTAGTGCTCCCACTTACAGCACCTGCTTTGCACAGCAATGCCAAATCCTTCAGCCAAATCCATGCCCCAACTCCCTGCTCTTTTTCCAATATGGTAACGTTCCCCTCTCCTGAAATCTCTTAATGCCAGGAAGATAAGTGGCATTCGAAGAGATCTTTTCGAGCGCAGAGTTGGCAATTCAACAAGATCAGCTCATCAGATTTAAGAAAACAGATGATTTTTAATGAAATTTCTAGGCACAGACGGTAGCTAGTTGCAGGACAGTCATTTTTCCAGCGCAGCATTGGTCACCTCACCAGAATATCAATAACAATGTGCACTGCTCTCCTGTCAGATTCAGCCAGACATTTTACCCTGGGAAATGCAAAGGCTTTCCTTCCAGCTTCACTGCTTTGGATATTGGTTTGTTTGTTTTTTGGTCACTAATCCTAATCCATCCCAAACTGAAATCAAATGTTTTGACTCCCTCTTTGCAACTCAAGCCATGCACTTCATACAAGCCAAATGCACATCTCTGCCACAGTTAAAATTCAGAGAATCACTAAAGTTGGAAAAGACCACTAAGATCACCAAGTCCAACCATCAACCCATCACCACCACATCCACTAAACCTCGTCCTTCAAATCAAGCATAGGATTTTACACGTTCTTGTTTTGAAAGAGCCTAGAAGCATATCCACTTTCTCAAAAGGGAACTCAGATTAATTGTGAGATTAATTATGGCAAGATCAACAATAATAATATATGTCCTACAGCTTTTAAAAGTAAGGGGACACAGAATCATAGAAAGGTTGGGGTTGGAAGGGACCTTTAAGATCATCTAGTTCCAACCCCACTGCTATAGGCAGGGATACCTCCCACTAGACCAGGCTGCTCAAACAGACCTCCACTGGGATGTGGCATTACCCATATCTACCTACAAACTAGTTCTGATAAAACAAGCCACTTCATCTGATTTTTCCAGTCCTGGGGATTTTCAGCTTGCTTTAACTAACAAAAAGCATTAATTTTCAAGAAGAGCACAAGGCTTTAATTAGCCTAAAGCAAACCCCCCCCCCCCCCAGAGCTGCAAGTTATCAGAGGGTTTGCTCTGTTTCCTGAACAGTAGATTCATCCCATCTCAGAAAACACCCCAATTCCCCTCTGTTAAGTGCAAAGTAAACACAATAATGGAGCCTCCACCTCCATATTGACCTTTACATGCTGCACAAAAATGAGGCTCATGCTGCCTCCAAAGGGCAAATAACCTTACACTTGGTTAACATTGGCAGGGATAAAGTAATCAAGGGATGCAGGAGATGGTTAGAAGCATTACCAGTTCTCCAGAAACAAGAATTGAAATTGCATGCCTACACACTGATAAAATGCTAACCAGGGTGAGCTTCTGGTCACGCATCATGCTGATTTAGAAACAGAGAATCCTTAGAGTTGGAAGGGACCTTTAAAGGTCACCTATTACAATTCCCCTGCAACGAACAGGGATACGCACAGCTAAATCAGTGTAATTACTAAAAGCAAAGTCATTTGAGACAGAAGAGTAACTGTATGGATATAAGAGCAGGTTTTCAGGTAAATGTTCGCCTGGATTTTGCATCTTCCTGCTGAGGTCAATCTTCAAAGCCATTTCTGGTTTGGTGGTTGGTTGTGTGTGTGTTTTGGTAACTCACAAGTCTGAAAAGCAGTCATAAAAAAAACAAAAAAGCTCCTTCTTCCTAACAAATTATGTCAAACAAGAAAAAAATCAGTTCTGTAGCCATAGAACACCACTCTACGAAGGCTGCTATCGACTCACATTATGCAAGGTTCTCTCCGGAATTAAAATTTTAAGCCACACTGATTAAACAGAGCAGTTCTGCACACAGCTGGATGCCTGCTAGAACATTAAGCTTTTCCTTTGGTTCACAGTTGAGAGATCCCCTGGCAAAGCTCACTATTTTCAGCCGAGGGAGGTTTACCCACCCTGTGGCAAGCAGCCACGTGGAAAGGTTCTGCCAACTTTCTCAGGAGCTGTCCATAGGCCACGATTTTGGACTGCTTAAGGCTTGCTGACAACAAATTGGCAAGAAGGGTCCAGATCTGACTCCTGTGCTTGTGTAAGGAGATCTCCTTTATTACACCGAATGCTTTTTGCTAGCACAGGCACACGGAATCATTAAGGTTGGAAAAGACCTTCCAGATCCTCAAGTCCAGCCCCAACCTGTCCCCACCATGCCCCTCAGTACCACATCTCCATGTTTCTTGACGTGCTACATTCAGGACACCCCACCTTCCCACTGCCTCCAGCATGGATTTGAGAGGAGAAAGACATTATCTATACACACTGCTTGGAGAAGAGCTGTAGAGTAGCGGTACTCAAGGAGATTTTTCTGTGTTTTTGTTTTTGAGAGGACATGATTCTTGATCCTGAGCAAACTGGATAAATGTGAAATTAACTCAGTGCACTACAATAGTAGAGATGCCCCACTAGGGAATACATTCAAAACACCTCAAAGCATGTGAATGAACGCACCAGGTCATCTTTGTCAGCGTGCATATAGCTGTTCAGAAACACTGGATGGTCCATGCTGACTTCTCTAGATCATTTACATGGGATTTAGAGAGTGTCTTCCAACTCCATTCCCTCTACAGGTAGAGATTGAGAGACAGAAGATCTGGGGAAGTGTTGATGATGTTTCTTGGCTCCAGAGCAACTATTAGGATCCCAACAAGAACAGGTCTGTGGTCTTTTGTAGTAATGACCCCATGCTATGTAGATGTCAACCCATCGCTTAAGCTTCCAGCCTGCTTCAAGATGACACATTGAACCAAAATTTCCTCAGGTAAGATTAAAACAAGGTAGTGGCTAGCAGGTGAGTCACTAGACAAAAAAAATCCCACAACCTCCACATAATAAATACTTCCACTACTGGCCAGCCATAATTTCTCACTTCCCCACTTCCAACCTTATTTCAAGCCTGTCTTTTGTCATGAAGAGCCAGATGGAAGTATAAACTTTCCCCTGCCTCCTCAGCAATAATTCATAACAGAACTGAAAGAACAGATCTGCTACAGAAAACACCCAGGCACTTTTGAATTAATTCCAGTATTGTATTTTGCAGCCAGATTTCTAGGAAATGTTGTGAATAATCCAAGTAATTCAGTGGGGCTTTATTTTTTATTTAATTTTTTTTTAAAAAAAAACACAGCAGCACGTGGAATTTCAGTTCTGTATCCGAACCCACAGAAATCAGGAATGTTTGTTTAATTCTATGCCTCCTGATAGACAGTTCTTAAAACAAAACAAACACACACATCTGCAAGAGATCCTCTCAATCTCTCCATCCATAGGTAGCAGTAGCACATCTCCTGCTCTTAAACACAACTTCTCGTCAGGGGAACCCTTTGCAAAAGGATTCGTTTCATGAAGGCATTTAGATTAATCTCTTAGTCTTGCAAACAATTCCAAAACAAAGACAAATCTTAAAAATACACAAATGCACTACACATACTGAACTAACTGCAAGCTGAAAAACAAAAACAAGTAGATAAAATATATCCAAACATCCCAAGCCAGACTGGGGCCCTTCAGCACAACTGCAATTTATTCTGCCAGCAAAACCAATTAATAAGTCAGAGGAGACCAAGCAGTGAGGGATTTGCTCGAGAAGACAAAAATTTATGCTGCAGTGACTGTTGAGCCAGCTTTAAAACAATGCAGCAATTCAGATATCCCCAGCACTACACTGGGACTCCTTCCCTGGGATTTTGCACTAGAAAAAACTTTGGTTTCATATTTTAGAGAACGCCCATGTCAATTAAAAAGCTCATCACACACTGGCAGAACTTAATTGCTTGCAGCTAATACTGATGCCTTCAGAGCTAATCCACTTGTAGTGAACACTGGATGCTCACCCTCCCCATTCCCTCATTATCTGGGCACAGGAGGTCGATGGCCAAGAAACAAGACAGTGCAGGGTTTGACAAGTTATTCTCAAAACTGAAATGCAGCTCAGCATCTCTCATCAAGATTCCAATTATCTTTAAGTTTGGATTTGGTCTACAGTCATCTCATTAGTTACTTCAATTTGCCAAGAAAACTCATTTGAGAAAACAACCTGAAAAGTCAAGTGACTTAAATGCATAACCTGCATCAACACATTACCACAGCGTGCCAGATTTTTTGTTCTTTTTGTGTGAGAAAGGCTCAGTTCAGACAAGAGCATGAGTAGAAAACAGATTTTCAGCAAGACGCTGCTGTCAGAAGACAGCTACTAAATGTGATGAAACATGACTCAAAAGCAGAACATGGCCAACAGTACCACCATACCTGCTGTCACACCGTGCTCTCCATCATCAGAAGCTTCTAACTGGGTAGATATGAAATTATTTCCTCATTTTTCCTCTTAACATTGCCACTGCAGAGCAGCTTTCCATTTGGTTCCTCTAGCAGTAGCTGAAAACTGGAGGACGCCATAAACCTGCAATTTGTCCCCAAACACATGGGCTCCCTTTGATCATCATTCCAGACTATTTTTTTTAAAACAACAAAGAAGTTCATATGCTTAACACATACCAGGAGACCATAAAAACCCCCCTGAGCTTTCAGAATAGCCATGTATCAGCATCCATTCTATGGAAATTCCTTCCTGGGCTTTCCTCAGCTCCTCACTATCTAATGAAGAGAGCTACAAATTACTAAATACCACACTAAGTTCCTATCCAGGGGTGTGTTACAAAACACTGTGTTGGTGCCACAGCAGCCATTACCCTTGCTACAACACCTTAGAAGCTGAAGTTTCAATTTCAGCTTATGCCTCAACATTGCTGCAGTTGTTGTTTAGAAGACGAGTAAGAAACATTCGCTGGAATGATAATCTTTGAATAGTGCCTAAGATTTGCCCTGGAACAAAAACATCCTTATTATAAAATATACAAAAAAACCCCACATATATACACAAGATCTCATGAGGAGATAAAGAGAAATATCAGCGGCACAAAGAGAAAGTATTAAGAGATTTTTTTCAATCATTGAGGGGGAAAAAAGAAGTGCTAAGCAAACCAAAGGAAGAGTTGGTTTTGTTTTTGCTTTTTAGTCGTATGTTTTTTGCGGCTTGGGGTTTTTGGTTTTAAAAGAAAAGAAAAAAAAAGCTTAATTTTTCTGTTCTTTGAAACTTTCAGGGTGGGGCAAAGAGCATATGTTGGTCTGAATGCCAAAAGAGGCTGAGCTAAACAAGAAACAAGTGGTGCCAAGAAGCAGCTTAATGATGACAGTTCCCAAACAAGCTGCTTTGCACCAGGTTCAGGTTGGATATTAGGAAACATTTCCTCTCCAAAAGAGTGGTCACACACTGGCACAGCTGCCCAGGGAGTGGTGGGGTCACCATCCATGGAGGTGTTTCAGAATCATGCAGACGTGGTACTGAGGGATGTGGTTAGGAGCACAGTGGGATGGGTTGGTGTTGGAGATCTTAGAGGTCTCTACCAGCCTTAGTAATTGCATGGACACAGCCACCTTTCTGCAACCTGTGTGTTCTCTGTATATCCTGTGCAGAAACACAAGCCTCCAGTTAAACTAAGGGAGTGGAGGGTGACTGATCACCAAGCACTGAATTCTTTCTGAAGGTCAGGCACTGTTTTCTGCCCTTCTGTTACTTCATCCAGCTAGCAGAAAGGACCTCTTGGTAGAGCCGACAGTACTTGCTCCCAGTTTCATCCTTTTGCTCCTAGACATTGGCTACATATAGCCCTGTCAGAGAAGGTGAGCCCAGAGAAAGCGCTGACAACAGTAATGCTGGATCTACTGCAGCTGCATAGCTGCATCTGGCACTCTGCTTCCCCTTCCCAGATGTTAACCTAAAAATTTGTCCCTGCACCAAGACAGATGAGCCTTCTGACATCTATATGCATCTGCAGGCCTCAGTAACAAGAGTATTTCAGTCCTTTGGCTTTCATCATTTGGAAATCCTGAATGCTTTGAGTACTATTTCTAAGGGCAAGAAATCCCATGCCTTCAGAGAGCACATGCCACTGGGACTGGCCTTGGGTTGGTACCTCAAAGCAATCTCTCCTTAACAGCATTTCCCCAAAACCACAAGTTGGAACTTCACTGCACTTCAACTTCAGCTGTACGCAGTTTCTGCCCTTCATCATTATAATGCCTTTTAGAGCTCAGCCACCTTTGCTAAGGCAAATGATACAAGCTTACAAACGCCTCAACTTAATGCCAGTTCAAAGAAAAATCCTTGAGAGCATTCTACACTGAAACATGCATTTGCTGAGACTCTCATGTTTGATGCTCTTGGTAGAATGTCTCCAAAGGGATCTGACACTTCTGCTGCTTCTCCACTCCAAGAAGATTGAAATAAATACACTCACCAGACTGCAATACAGGAAGCCATCCTAAAAGGACTGGGAAAACAAAGCCACCCTGAATAGTCAGTGCTGACAGCGTGAAGGTGATTATTTACTAATTTGAATATCTAAAACATCTACGGGATATAAAAATGCAGTCTGCTTCCAGTTCTAGATTACACAATCACCATGCAAGCCTGCATTCACATCCTCCTTAAGCTACACATTTCGTATCACCTGTTTCAAGTTCTTTACTCTCCTTTCAATACAGTGATACAGCACATAAGTAAGTCAAATAATACTTGCCACTCTCTTCAAAGAAGTATCCATTCCTTGACATCGCTGCTGGTGGAGATTCTAAAAAGGGGGGGGAAAAAAAAAAGGAAGCACATGAATCATGGTGATGCTGGACGTCTTCACTCCATTGCTACGTTCATTATAAGCCCGAATTACAGCCCCAAAATACCAAGGGCAGAGATTTCCCTCAATGTAGCAACTTTGGCCTTTTGTTTATTGACTTCAGCATTTACCTGAATAACTCATGCAATTGCAATTACTGCATGAAAACAGTTAGGCAGTCTCAGACAACCTGGGCTGGAAGCACAAAATAGCAAGATTGAAGATCAGGACAAGCCTGACTGTATCAGAATGATCTATTGAATCTGAACAAATGCATGCACAAATAGATGCTAATTATCCACAAGGCTCCTTTTTAAAAAACACAAGGCATAATCAAGTCCAGTCCATATCTTACTCATGGATAAAGAGAACCAGTTCAGTGTAGCAAGAAATTCAGATGAGAACATGATTTCCACATCTTATTCCACTGCTCCTAATTATTAGGACATCCCCAGAATAGTCCTTGGTACTCAAGACAGGCACCAGAATTCTGCAACCTTTGCAGCCACCAACACTCGTACTGAAGTGGTCTTACAAGCACATCACGAATGGGAGATGACAGCAGCCAAGAGCAAATCCACACATAGCAGCAAGACAACCAAATCCTGGAAATTCATTTTAGAACACGTTCTGCTTATTAGCAAGTTAGTTATCTGCAATTACTGCTGGTAAATTGGGTGCCTAGCATGCACAGAGAAATTTCAACAGCATGGGAGCACCTGATATCAAGTCTGGTATCTCAACCCTGTCTGGTTGTTAGCAATGTTCAACAATTCAGACTGTCAGCTAGAAATACCAACTTTTCCCTACAGGTGCATGCTGTTTTATAACAAGTTAACAAAGCCCTTTGTTTCAAGCCTTATGAGTCAACTGAGCAGTCCCTTGCTAAGCAACTCCTAGATGCCACCTCATTGTATGTAGCTTCCCAGCCAAAATGCAATCAGAAAGAGGAATAGATCTGCTCTATCTTTCCCCACTTCATCAGGCTAATCAAACATTACCTACGCAAGCCTGAGATGAATTTGGGCCAACAAGGAAAGAGGTTTTGCCTGCTTTATTGTTCTACAGATTAGGTTTCCTGCTTTTCGTTTGAGGTATGAGACTATATTTCCCAGAGACCCTCTTTCTATCCCATAACTTTTGACTTACAGGTTATGTGCATGATTTTTTTTTCCCCTTTCCCTTTATTGTCACATTTTCAAGCAATATAATTCATCCTGGTCCACCAGGAGCCTTTGTGTACCAGAAAGACCCAAGTCACACCACTGACGACAGCATCTTCCAACCCCACTGCTTGCTACAGCTCAGCATGGCTCAGAACAGGCAGCATGAGCTGCACAGTTCCAGGAGAAACACCCTGATGGTCATTTAACATCACATACAAATCCAAGGGCAATTCAAATGCCTGGTTCAAGAGAGAAACATGATGTTCCAAGTTCATCCCAGAACAATGGGCTAGAGGAACAAATGCACCGTGGCCAAGGGGCACCCATTACATGAGTCAATTGTTTCCCTCCACCTGGAAGGGAAGGAGAAGATCCATCCAGGCTGATTAACATGCTAATGATCAAAGGAAAGTTTTTTTTTTTTTTTTTTTTTTTTTAAGAGGCTCTTATTGTGTAATGATTGCATTTACGTATTTCAAAGAAACAAACAAAGTATGCCTAGGCAGATGGATTACCCAAGGAACGGAGGTCAGACTTCCCCCTGGGATAGTATATCAATTTCTCACGTCTATTAGGGCTTCTAAGGGAGCCTGAAGCAATGTGTTCATCCATCACTAGGCAGAATGAAACACTGCTTGCTCTTCCTTTAGCTGAACACACCCATTCCTATGGGTCAGATGACACCCAATGAGCAGGCTTTCAGAGTTGGACACCTTCTTTAGAAATGACTTCAACTGCAGCATTGCCTGGGTTGACACGGCCCCTTTACAGGAGTCTGTGATCAAGTGGCTTCTTGGATTCAGAAGAGTGAAGAGCAAGGTGTGGGATTACCGAGGGCAATGCCATTTCATTAGATGGAACTCATTCCTCCGAGTCACAAATGAGTGATAGTCCTCCAGGCAACGCTCTCAGGCAATTATTTTGAGGTGCTGTTTGTTCAGGTGAGTCATAAAACAGAGGTCTTAACCTTGAAATTAAAGATGCAATGGCACGTTTAGGAAAAAAATTTGGGTGTTCACCCTACAGTGTCCTGCCCCATTAATTTGCCATCTTCCTATGTCACACTGCCCTACAGCACTGATGGTATTTGGTCTTCATAACAGTTGTGCCAGAGCCCTTTTGACAAGTTCCACAGAAGGAAGGGGTTACACATATTGACATCAAGAACAGTGTGGAACATGCCCAGGAGGCAAAAGGTGATAGGGGTGTTTACACAAGTCCAGACACTTGCATGAAGCTATAGGACTAAATTAAAGGTCAACATATTCACAGAAGCAGAGGAATGGTGAAAGTAGGAAGGGTCAATTGAGGACTACATTACCTGCATGTCAGAGCATCTAGAGACAGCGAGATACACTCAACTTTTTAACCACGTGGAATGGAGGAGGCATTTGGGAAGGAGGAATATCTTTACATATACCAAGCTCCACACTTTGACCCTTCAAGCTGTTGGCACAAGCAAAGTAGTATGCCATAAAAAGCTATGCTAAGACCAAGGCCAGCTCAACTGTATTTAAGTAATTGCTCAGTAGCCATCAGAAAGGCAAACTGTATCAGCAAACTCCATATGCCTCTCCTTTCACAAAGCTTACAGGAATTTAATTTCTGAGGTCTCAGCTCCTTAGTCATGTTTTGCTCAAGACTGGAGCAATGGGTTTGAGCTGTCCAGAACTGACAGCAAGGCTGTTATCTTTTCAGTGAGGCACATACCCACATCCTGACACACAGAACTGCATTTCCTCTCCCCATCTCAACTCCACTCCTTGAAATTAAATAAGCTCAACCAAGAGGCCGTTATGAAACACCACTGTAATCAATGTATTTGCTTTGCTGAGGATAGTCTGGCCAGGGACAAGTCTCCAAATACATTAAAGATCAACATCACAGTGCCCCAGGGTTTGCCTGGAGTTGCAGAATTGTTTCCATGCAGTGTAAATCAGAGCCTGCTCCTTTTCAGGCTGGAGGAACAGACCACCTGGGCAGCACTTTGTTATTGCAGGATGGGAGGTCTCTCCCTGCACCACTTCTATCAGATCCAAATCCATATTACTGTACTCCCAAGTTTTCCTTTAGATTTCAACAACTAAAATCCAAGCAAAACCATTTCAGCAAGACATAAGTACAGTCTTCTAAGGACAACGTTGGAATACATTACCCTGAGGGGATAAGGTACTCAATACAGCAAGTTCCCTCTCATCCAATACCTACAAGGACAATCACTCTTGAATTTCTTTTCCTATTCAAAGGTACAAGATGCCACCACCAATTATCTGCCAAAAAACGTGGAACTCTTCTGATAATTTAGCTGTTTTTAAGAGAGTTTACTCCAATAGCAACATTTCTACTGCCAGCCCACCTAATTCCTGCCAAGGATGTCTATTAAATATGACCCAATTGCACAGGCATCAAGACACCACAGTCACTTCTTCAAAGATAAGCTTCTGACTAGTACCTCATCTCTTTAAGAGCACTGAATTCAAAGGCAAAATAATTGAAGTGCTGCAAAGTGGAAAACAAGGCTTATTTCTCTAAACTCAGGGATACAAGCTTGGATTTCAAAAGCAAGCCACTGCCCTTTGACTTGAAACCATTGCAGTGACTCAGAGGCACCGAGGGGGAGATGAAGTTCACAGCACTTCTAACAGGTAGGACATTGAGTTTGATGTAGCATGAGGTGCTTGTTCTTCAGATTAAGATGATCCACAGTGGGAAGCATCGGGCATCCTTCCTGACTTCCTGCATTCTTACCATTTTTACATTTGCATTTAACAACAAATACAGACAAAGCCCTACCGTGCCATCTCCCATTATTAAATTCCTGCAGGAGATGCTTCTCAGATCTCTTAATAACCCATTTTAAGTCTCCTGTTTTAAGGTTAGTAATAAGCTCTCTTAAGCCTTGCAATATTAGTGGATTACAAATAAAAACACATTCTCTGGATACTTTGATAACTCAATTAAAATGTTCTGCTGCTGGCATCTTCCAAGTAAACAGCTCTCTGCAGCTCAAGCCTTGTATTGAAGCAAAAGGCAGCTCTAACAAGTTTATAGCATGGGTATTCCTACAAATGGTACTACAGCCTTCGTGACCTCCTATATCCCACTTCCTACCACTTGCAACTGATCAAAACATCCACCTGTCTTACAAAGAATTAAAGAAATGCAGATCATTTGAACAGACTTGTAACTTCTTGTTCAAGCACTCAGCTTGAAATTCCCAGCTCTCATATTAAACAACACTGAATATACCAGATAGCACTGGTTATCTGGAAACAAGTGTTCTGTCCGTAAGACACACAGCGTTTCAGCTTTGAAGCAAGGTTTTAGGCCACTTCCATTTGAGTTCCATGAACATGTTTGTCAGTGCTAAAAGCATCCATCCCTACCATCATAGAATCATTAAGGTTGGAAAAGACCTCTAAGCTCATCAAGCCTAACCCCAACACACCCCCACTGACCATGTCCCTCAGTGCCATATCTCCACAGTTCTTGAACTCACAGGATGGCCAAGGTTGGAAGGGACCTCAAGGATCATGAAGCTCCAACCCCCTGCCACATGCAGGGCCACCAACCTGCACATTTCATAGCAGCCCAGGCTGCCCAGGGCACCATCCAACCTGGCCTTGAACACCTCCAGGGATGGACGGGGCATCCACAGCCTCTCTAGGCAACTGTTCCAGCACCTTACCAGTCTCATAGAAAAGAACTTCCCCTGACATTCAACCTAAATCTTCCCTCCCTGAATTTCAAACCATTTCCCCTTAGGACGGCGATTGTCCCCATTTCCTCCAGGGACAGCAATGCACCTGACCACTCTGAGAAGAAATGTTTCCCAATACCCAATCTGAATCCCCTCTCCCAACTTCATCATGAGACACATCATTCCTATGCAGTGAGGTAACTTGGAGTTGGTTGCCCTACTTCATGCTGACATCTAGAGCAAGACCTGCTTTAGTCGGGACCATGGTGCCATTCAAAGCTTAAACCAGACAAGAAAAAGATTTCCCTACCCAGGGTTCCACTAAACCACTTATTTTAATATTAACTGCAAGCTCAATCATCATTCTTTGATTCTCTCCACCCCTCCATATACTAAACATCACAGAACAAGGGACTGCAGCTGCACAGGTGAAAAGAGAGCTGCACCATCACCTATGTGATTGGGGAAGAAGATAAATAATTTGTTTCACATGCCCACTAAATCATATTACTTCCCTCCTCCACCTGAAGTCTGTAGAAAAATCAAAGAGAGGTGTAAGAAAAAAAAAAAAAAAAAGAAAAAATCCCAAGAGAAACCTACAGGTTTTTAAAAAAGGATTATTTGGAGCGTTGAGTGAAAGGAGCCTGCAGTTGGAAGTCTGAAAAAATCTCTGTATGCAGCAAGAGCTCAACAGCAGCCAGGGGAAGGAAGCTTCAAACCTCTTTCATAACAACTGCATCACCACAGAGGAATAGAAAACAAGCTCAACAGGCTGCAAGTCTGATCACACCGACCCACTGATCAAGTTCAAAGGGTATCAATATTGCAGGATCTTCCTGCGTAGCATTGCTCATGCCTACAAAATAAGATTCGGTAATTTTCATGGAAGAACCAAGCAGGAAGGTCTCCTGGTGTAAACACCTGCTGCAAGCTATTTAAAGCCATTCAAGTCAGCAAGAATGAATGGACAGCAGCATGTGAGAAGCTGTTTTGCCTCAAGTTACCACTTCTCGTTGCCATCTACGCAATTAAGGAGTTGATCTATTCCCACTTCAACTGGAGAACGCTGGTGGGAACCCATCTCTTACTGGCAGTCGGAGATGAAGTGTGCTCATATGCTGCTGTTCTGGGCAATAATGATCAACACACAGGACAAAAGCTTAAAGATTTTACTCATTTTCTCACCACCTAAGAGGTGTGCCCCCAAAAAGCCAGAAAAACACACAAGAACTGATCACCCTGATTAAGGGAGGGTAATGTAAGCAAAATAACATGTGTTAATACTTGGCCAAGAACATAGCTGGTAAGCACAGCACACGAGCACCACTGCCTGTGGCAATCCCAAACCTAGGTTTCTCCTCCTGAAAGCATTCCTTTGCATTAATAAAGGCAGAGGAAAACATGATAAAGTCATTACCAGTAAATATCAGCAAAATGGCCTTTTGCAATTCATTACATGGGCAGTATGAACACTTACCTCCTCCTAAGGACTTTCTTCCTTAAAGGGATAAAAGTCAAGATCAAATGATGACTTCTTTTTTTTTGACTCTAGTTTTACAGCCTTGCTCCCTGTGCAAGCACCACACAGCACAGAAGCCTATCAGCATCTCTTCCCAAGGGAAACATGAGAGGCATAAATCCTTTCACAATCATAGAATGGTCTGGATTGGAAAGGATCTCAAGGATCATCAAGCTCCAACTCCCACACTGCAGGCAAGGCCACCAACCTCCACATCTAATACTACACCAGGCTGCCCATTCAACCTGGCCTTCAACAGCTCCAAGGTGCATCCACAGCCTGTCTGGGCAGCCTGTTCCAGCACCTACTGCTCTCCTAGTAAAGATCCTTTACGAGACAAGCAAAGAAGCAAAAGGCTCCTGCTTGTCTTCTACTCATCTGAGTGCAACAGCCACTTTGACTAAAAGTCTTCCTAACACTGCTTTCTACAGCACTGTTTGAAGAGAAGCTATCTTCTTTCAAGACCTTAACCAAATAGGTTTAGTTCAACTGTGTGCAAACACCTACACCAAATCAATGTGGGAACTCCTGAAGATAATCCAAAAGGCAGTCATGACCCAAGGAGATTTTCATCTACTCCAACCCCCCTCTACCTTAGTAAGCTTTTAGATAAGTGTCCAGAGCAGGCATGAAGGAAATAGTCCAACCTTATTGCCAATTCCTACTCCAGTTGAGAGACTCAGATCCACTGAGGCATCATCTTTGCTCTCCTTACACGTAGGCATGGCCACCCAACAGCACTCTTAAATATTTATATACATATAAATACTTTAAATACTCCTCTTACAACAAACCTGTGTAGATGCCGCATCCTCTTCCAACTCTTATCTCTAAAAAGAAGCATCCCCAAAGGATTTGCCCTGCTTCTTTGCTTCCCAGATAGGTTACAAAGCCCAATACTATTATTTATTATTTATTTTACACCACGGTCTGGGTTACCTGAACCTAAACTCTAAAACTCCTCGAGAAAGCTCAATTTTGTTGTGTTTTGGAAGACACAGCAACAACAGTCTGACATCTCCTAGGGCAACCCGTGGTGCACTGGAGTCACTTGGGTCCAGCTAAAATATTCACCACAGTATGACCACTCTAGGATGCCAGTACAGCAATTTTATGGCTCCACAGTTCAGGAAGCATTAAAGCATTTAATCTGGGCCCATACATGAGGAGCTGGATATTCTTCTGATGCAGGGAAAGCAGTGCAAAGAGACCTTAAATCATGCGATGGTCACTCCAGCAAACAAAAAAAAACCTAGGACTCATTTTCACAGTCGCTAGCTGTAAAAATAGAGAAACATCACACTGAAAGAATAGAGCAGGAAGCATCCTCCTGCCTGCTCATCACTCCCAGGCAAACACCCACCCACACACAGGCTCAGGGATCAGACGAGCCTGCTTTCAAAGCATTTTCCTTACTGCATTGAGTAATTCCCCCTCCCCTTCATCGCTTTCCCCAGCTTCCTCCAGAACACCCATTGCAATAAAACTACCTAATGAAAAATAGTAGTTGTCACTGTCGCAGCTGGCAAAACCTCCTCTCCCCAAAAAAATACGCATGCAGAAAGCTGGCAGCAGGCTGCCCAGGTTGACTCATCACAATTGAGCTCACCCCAAGCAATTAACATCCAAGGGTGCCTCCCAGAGGTGAGGAGGCAAACACTGGGAAATAAGAGCAGTGCAGCTGCTTTGCTCTTCCTCCTTGGACAGGTTTCTTGGCCATCATCTCACAGGTGACCAAAGCAAGCCACGGAGCTGGGGGACAACAGCACTTTGGGATTTGGCTGACAAATGAACAATTTGGGCCATTAGTTTTATTTATTTTAACTCCCAGGTTTTGTTGGGACCTCTAAAAATGTGATTTAAGACTTGTAAGGATTTCTTCCATGAGTGCTACCTGGAGAGGAGTGAAAGCAAATACCTCCAGAGATCCCACAAGCTGGCAAAGACCCAAGGACCAACCAGCAGAAGCTTTCCAGTAGACCTTTCCTGAACACTTAAATAATTTAGAAAGCTTTAACTCTTACTGACAGCTTTTCAGATGGCTCTTTTCACTTGCAAGGCTTTATCAAGAAAATCTCATAGCTCCCATCGAAAGAGATAAGGCTACAGCGCCAAATCTTGGTCAGGACTGGATATGGGTTGAAAAAGGGTGGTTTTAAAAGGTGACTGTTGTGTTTTTGGTTGAAATCCTTCCCCACAATTGAAGGTCCTTCAGAGGCCATCAGTGCTGCTGTGTAAAACATGCCAACATGGTTTAAGTCAGTAGAAATTCCACCTGCTTGGGGCTTAAAGGAGTAGAGCTGCTCCCTGCAATGGTTCAGCTGGATTAAATGCTGTAAAAATTAAGCTGCAAAGTGGAAATAAGGAACTACACACCTCAGGTTTGGGATTCTGGTGGAAGAAGTGCTCCAACAGCAGCAGTATACACTCTACCATTCCCCAGGACACCAGGACCATGTTTGGGAATGTAAAGTACATTACTACAAAGTTTTTATTGCCATTAAGCAGGAAAAGTGTTGTTAAAGAGACAGTTGTGGATGACCAAGCTTACCCTGTATCTCTTCCCAAATCCACTGCCCAAAAAACCATCTGAATGGATCAGAAGACCTGCTCTCATTCACACAAAACCAGAAGATTGAAACCACGATCTATACTGAAAGCAAGAAGGGACGAAAGTAGAGCAGTGGTCAGCCAAATGATCACCAAGCACATCAAATTTTCAGCTGTGGAAAGATACCAGGAAATATTTTCAGTCAGGAAAGATACCTGAAAGGAAAGCACCCCCCAGTATTAAAAACAGCCTAAAGGAAAAAGCAAAGGCAGGCAGCTGATTCCTTCAGCCTCAGCCCTCCCCACAGAAGTGATTTCATATCCCAACAGGCTCGACAGGATGGCACGAGCAACACCATAGCATTTCGATATCCAGGAGCCACTAAACAGCAAACAACAGTGACAAGAACAACAACGTGGGCAAGAGGAGAGCCAGCAGCTCCACATCAATTCTTGCCATCCATCATCAACCCAAAATAAAAACGCTTTGGTCCAGTGATGAAATAATTACCAACTGACAACACATGTCAGAGTGTTTATCAGTAGGACACTGTTTATGGTTCGTCTGCATGGCTTCCATGGCTACAGCATCAGGAACGATGCTTGCTAGCATTTTACATCACACGCATGCATTTTGTTTTCACTCAGCACTGCACTTTCCCCACGTGAAACACATCAGTATGTAAAGCCTTCTCCTGCAATCTGGGAGGATATTTCAGCATTAATTTGAGAGGAAAAAAATAAAAGAACAGGCAAGACATGCATAAGGAGATGAGCACAAGGTAACTTGAAACTAAACCCACCCCCTGAAAGGCAGCACTCTGGCTAAAGTAAACTGAATTCAGGAGGTACACTCCATCCTTAAACACAGCACAGACATCCGGCACAGCAATAGACAGCATCACCGAACAGCAGAGCCCACTGAAAATCCATCAAGCACTGCCTTACTTTAGTGAATTAAATAATTCAAGAGCTGGCAGAGCTGCCTTTCTGGATTTCCTGTTTGAACGCATCACCCGGCATCAGCAGCGTTCCAGTATTGTTGCTTCAGACCACAACTTACCTGCACTACTTCTTCAGTAGAGATGCTGTTCCCATCCAAAGAGCCTCCGCTCCTCTCCTGGCTGCTCTGAGCCAATTCACCCAATCCCCAGTGCCACTTGCTCAGGTGGCCGAGGCAGCAATGGCTTGTGTTTTTTCAGTGCCTCCAATATTAATCCAGCCAGAGCATCTTTCTCTCTCACTTCCAATTGGTGAGCGGCAGATGGGTGGAGTGAGAGCGTGACCCATTAGCTCCCAGCTGGGCACCTCCAGCCCAGCACCCAAACCCAATGCCGGACAAAGGATGCCAGCAAGCTGCTAACTTCACACCAAGATGGGATTCCTGTTTTCTCCTCCAGCCCCCACCCAAGATCCAGAGCTTTTCCCCTCTGGGAGCAAAGCAGAAAAACAGATTAAAGCAACCCTGCACTTGGGAGCCGGAGCTTTTTGCTGGATGCTATGCAGAGAAAGCTCATGTGCCTCCTTAAAGAAAAAGGCTTTGTGGCAGCCAGGCTCAACCAGAAGTGAGATGCTGTACCTTAGGAGAGAAGTGCAGGGAAAACAAGAGGATGCAAAGATGCAAAAGGAAGAGAGGGGAGAAAAGCTGCTGCCGAGAAGTGGATATAGTGAATCTCTTTAAGACATCGCTGCTCTACTCTGACTGCACAGCTGCCTCCAGTGTCTTTTTCCCAGCACAGGCAACAGCAGCACAAGGGTTAACACAGGCATTCAGCAAACCAGGAGCCTTTGTAAGGGAATGGGAAACAGAGCACTAAGTCCGGGCTGTTACAACTAGTTGCAGAAAACAGAGCTGAAGAGAGCTCACCTCATCCAAGGAGGTTTATCACCCAGTCCGATAGCCCAGCACTTTGCTAAGCAGCACCCACAAAGCTTTGGGAGGGGAGGGAGGAGGGTGAAGATGCCACATCCTCTCCCCCACACTCCAGCCCGTTCTATTCCTACCGCTTTACTTCCCTTACAATGCAAGATTCTCATTACAGCAAGGCAAGTCTCCCCCAGCTGGATGCTTACAGCCCAGAGTAGCGACCTATTCCAGCCAAGAAGAACGAGGAAGAATAAATCAGCTCCCCAAAACAGCATCAGGTCAGCCTCCCAAAAGGCAGAAAGCTACGGAAGAAACAAGCAGCAAGTTCTCCAAACACCAGGTACTGCCATCTCCAAGTCTCTTCCATCACAGCAATCCCGAGTTGCTGTAAGTAACAGTCCCTCAGCAGTCATTATTTACCAGGAGGCAGCCAACACTTTCCACGCGCAGGGAGGTGGGGGAAAGGCATTGCTTTTAGCAGAGGGATTTCAGAGCCACACTGCCCATCCTCACTCCTCCTGCTACAGGCTTGCTTCCGCTGCATGAAACCACAGCTCATGTTTTTAAACACCTCCCACGCATTCTCCCTGCTGAGACTGCTCAGCTGCTTTCCTCCATTTCTTTACACGCCACCTGACCAGCTTTGCCAGGTGAGGTGCATGGCTGCTGGCTTGTTATTAAGATGCAAAGCAAATTTGCTTTAAGGGTGGGAGATCTTTGGAGGTCTCCAGCCCAGCAATGCGCTCCAGGCAATGCAGCCTTAGAGCCATATCAAAGCTGCTCAGGACCTCATTTCACCAACTGCAATATCTCTCTTGAAAAAGTTTTTACAAAATACAAACCTTCAGGATGGGCACTTCAAGCAGTCTCAACTCCTACAACAGGATTTACCATTTCCCCATATAGATGCCTTGCAATAACAGTGTTGACAGCTCTGAACCAAACTAATGCGCGTATAAGGAACTTCCCTGTAGTGCTGAAATCTGCAATAAAGGATCTTAATCACCTATCCCCACACTTGATAACTTTAATAACAGTTTAAGAGATAAAGCTGAAAGCAATGCAGCCCTAAAGGTGAAACAAGCCTGCTGAGCCTCCAGCAGGTATTTCAGGTTTCAGACACTGATGAATTCATATCAGTGAATGAGCAAGCTTGTAAGACAAAGGACTGCCAAAGAATGGTTTCTATTTTTATTTTTTCCATGCTGAGGTTGTTTATCAGCTCCCCTGGTTGAGGTACTCCAGCTGCTCCATGATGGAGGTGGCAGCAGCCAAGCAAGCGTCACTAGGAGAGATCTAGAGGAGGGAGCACACCAACAACCCCACACCAGCACAGCCACCAACCCTCCGCGCATCACCTCCCTCTTCCATCCACCATCCAACTCCAACCATCTCAGTGCTCATCTCGACTTCCCAATTCCACCCTCCTCGGTCCCCAGCCCACTCACATACCATCCACCGGCCCGCTCCATCTCTGCGGCACTAAGCGTTGAGGCCACGGGGCCAGGTCCTGTGAAGAGCCAGCACTCGCCCCAAACTGCCCATAGGGTGAGCGCAGGAAGGTAAGCTGGGGGTAGCAAAAAGAAGCCGGCTCCATGAGGACAGAGAAGAGAGGAGAGCCAGGTACGAAACAAACCGCGTCTGCCTTCACCTCCTTCAGCTGGTACTGTTGGGACATGCAGTCTCAGAGCCTTCTTCCCAACAAATCCCTTTCTCAAAAGGAATTAATGCAAAAGGAATAATAAAAGCCTCTTGAGAAGCCCCGTTCCTGCTGACACGGCCTCACGGAGCGCACTGGAAGGCTGCGTCTCCAGCCTGTATTTAAACGCGCCTCTCAGAAAGCAGAGATGCAGCACAGGAAGAGACAAATTCCAGCCCTGCGTCGGGCTGATAAGCCAGGTTTATAATATTCAAGAAGTATTGGCATTACTACAGTTCCTCCCTCCACCCCTCCCCAATGAGGATCTCGGGCAGTAGCTTGTTGTGCACAATAAGCAAAAAAGCCCAATCCCTTAAAAAAAAAAAAAAGCCTGTTCCGGTGGGAACAGCCAACGCGTTGAATAAAACAAACACACGCGTGCTAAACCCTGGGGATGCAATTAGGCTCAGAGCAAGGAAGAGGCATTCAGCTCCAGGAGATGGAGACGAGCGGGAGGAAAAGGAGAGTAAAGCTTAATCCTGAGGCAGTGCCCCTTCAGGTGGGGTTTTTCCCCTAAGGGGGTGATCCTGAGCAGCAGCCCCTGCTTCTGTGGGGTGCCAGCAACTGTACTGGCACTAGAAAGGAAGAGCTCCTCATTTTCAGCCCTTCCTCCTAATTCTCTCTCCCACTCGTCTGCACCTACTGGTAACTCACTCCATCACCTTTACTGGTCAAGGTTGGATATTAGGAAGACTTTCTTACACAGCGGTCAAGCATTGGCACAGGAAGCTGGGGGGAATCACCATCCCTGCAGGTGTTGTGAGCTGTGGAGATGCGGCACTGAAGGTTGTTTATCTGTTACCATGGTCAACGGGCATGGTTGGGTTGGGGCTGGTGATCTTAGAGGTCTATCTCAACCATAATGATGCTATGATTCTACCTATGCGTACCTGTTGCCTACCTGTGCAACCTGCTGTAGGGAACCTGCTTTGGCAGGGGGGTTGGACTCGATGATCTCTGGAGGTCCCTTCCAACCCCTACAATTCTGTGATTCTGTGATTCTATGCACAGTGTCTCAAAAAAGCTGCCCAGATGAGATTCAGATCAATGAATTTCCCTCATTACCAACTGTTCCCGTCCACCCCACCATAGGGCAGCCATAAGGATGCATGCAGTTCCAGCCTTGCAAGCCAGACTGCTGCAGTTTGCATCAGCTTCAAAGTTGGGAAGCTCAAAAGCACCCATAGGAAGAAAGCTCAAGTGTGACACCAATGCTACCCACTCCAGTGGCTTTTCTCCCTTCCTCTTCTTGCAGTTTCTCCAAATCAGAGACGCCCAAAATGCCCTCTGTTCCCTGCGCCCTACCCAAACCACAGCTCTCACCAGGAACACAGACTCTTCCTCAATAATGGAGGGACATCCAACTTCTCACTGATTTAATCGCAGGTTAGAGCCAGGGGTGAGTTCAGAAAGGAGGAATAGAAAAACCCAGTTAGAAGTGTCAGCTGAGCGCTTTGATATCAAAGCCAGCACTGACAGATGCAGGGCTCTGCTCCTGGGCCAGCACATCACCATGCTCAGCACAAGGGCTTCATGGAGAGCTTATGCTAGAACCATATCTAGGAAGTGACTTTGCACTGAGAAAAGTTCTCCCATTTCACCCAGTCCCAGCACAGATTCCTGAAGGAGATGCTCTGCAAAGTCACAAAACCCTGCTTGCACTCAGATGAACTTGAAGGAACAGCCTCAGCAACTCTGTGTGTTTCCAACCTTTTTGCAGTGCATCATTGCAGAGGACCCCCTGCTCCCAAAGCAGCAACGGCACCGTGCCGTGCTCAGCCACCACAAAGGTAGCTGGGATGGAACACATGCTGGATATCTGCTGCACTTGGCAGCCATCTGCGTGTTTACAGGGTGGATGACAGTTTCACAATGACAAGTCATTAAAGCATCCCAGACTTGCTTACTCCCAGAGAAATCCCACAGAAGGAAATGGGACTTCTCCAGAAGTGGTTTTGCACTTGGAGCATGCTCGGTAGCTCCGGTGACACCTAAGCTCAAGTCACTGAAAGCTTTTGGATAGCATAGCTGTCACTGGGGCTTCCTAGAGAAGCACAGTACGAGAATAACTCAGTAGGGAAAAAGAAATAAGTGAGATTTCTCCTTAGATACAGTTTTGGAGTCGTCTTTAGGCATAAAGCCCACACGCAGAGCATCACTATGGCTCAGCAAGGGCAACATTTAAAGTTTCAACATTCCATAGGGTCTAACAGGCACCAATCAAACCTCACAGCTCCCTTCAGCAAGAAACACCAAACTTACCAGCAAAACATATTTTTGGAGGTTGCACAGGGTGCTTCTGGCTTTGAAAGAATCCAAAACAAGTCACCCTCATTTTTCTTTGAATCATTGAATGGCTTGGGTTGGAAGGATCCCCAAGGATATCAACTCAAAGGTGAAGCTTGCTTTAAGGACCATTTATAGCCTCAAGTGATTTATTATAGCTTTTACTGTAAGTCCAGACACTCTGGGTTTAAACACAGCTCTTCTTTGCCACTTGGGGAGTCAAGTGAGCACCACAGTGAAAAGCCCCACTCACACTTTAGGCTCTGCTCGTTTAAATGAGCTGAAGTGCTCCAACTGCCAAGGAACAACAGGAGAGCCAGAGAGGAACTTCCACTGTGGTACAGAACTCTTGTGGAGAGGCAACCACACAAAAGCCACAGATGTTTCAGAACCAGAAGCTGCGGCCACAACGGATTGGCCAACGCATCCCAGTTACAGCAGGGAAACAACAGCATGCAGGGATGGCAGCAGTGACTGAGGTTGACAAGAGTGAAAGCATTGCATCACCATTTCCTTCTAACCTAAACCTACCCAAGAACTGAACAGCCCCAGAACCAACTTCAACAGCAGCCCAGGTGAGGTGGCTGAAATGCTGCTGGCCTTGCACAACCCATGGGTCAAGCAGTTTATTACTTCAGCCACACTCTGTGGGATGGGAACTATACTCAGGAGAGATAAGGCTACACTTACAACTCGAGAAAACCCAAAGGTTTATAGAGAAATCTTGCATAGGAAGACATCACAGCAGCTTGGAAAGAGTCTATATGCTCCCAAGTAGGCACTGCTTGTGTGCATCTTGCTGCTGGTCAGCCCTCACCATCAAGTCCTCATAATGACAGCCCTGGACACAAAAAACAACAGTACAGGAAGTTTTCAGGAAATGCATCAGAACTGAAGCAACCTTTCTTTCCTTCCTTAAACAGAGGTACAGCCCTCCCTCCCCAGGCTGAGATCCCAGAGTGAAATCTATAGCCCATTCTCCCCGATTACAGCTTTGCAGGCAAAGCTGTTGTGCCACCTACAGTTGCTTTTCCACCAGAACGAACTTCTCTATGCAAACTCAACTCCCCGTCATTTAATTTAGTGACAAATCAGCACGAATGCAGCCACGCTGAGTAAGGAAGCACTCCCTGTGGGAAGGCACTGGGGGGGGGAAAAAACACAGCAAAAGGTAACTTAAAAGTTGAGCAAAAGCCAAAGAGCGCAACTCAACGTGCATTTAAATCCACCCGGTTGCAAGCACTGCAAACTGGAGCTCACAAACACATTGCTGGGGTCCTGCCAACAAGCACCGCTGTCCGAGTACCTCTGATCGTTCAGCTCAAGCTGCTTAACTTCATTGTTTTTAATTATTACTATTAATTACACCGTTGCCAAAGTGAAGCCAAACGACCGCATCCGCAAACAGAGAGCTGGAGTGGAGCTAACAGCAAGCCATGCCCTCCTCCCATTTGAGGTATAAACAAAGCACACAAAGAGGGGAAAAAGACACCCAGAACAACAAAAGGTCCCGAATTTAAATCGCTCCTTCATCCTCTTCCACGCTGTATTTGTGCCCCCTGAGTTCACCCACCCCAAACCCGTGCCCGCTCGGTGCTGTCCAACGAGCCCAGATGCAAAGTGTCATCACCTCCTCAAAACAACAGCCGGCTCCCATAAAAAAAATCCCCAAAACAATGACGCAAAGCCAAGTTTCTCCCACTTTCCTCCCCCAGAAAACCCCTTCCAAGAGCAGGGCACCAGCACGCATCCCATTGCATCCCATCACCACGCATCGCACTGCCGGCATCCCCCCCGCCCCCCATCTCCCCATCCCTAACGAGGGGACAAACCGGGGGCACCCCCCCCCCTCAGCCCCTTTTCCCCCCCATGTGCCGTAACACTCATCGCACTGGTGTTGCCGCTCACCGCATGGCTGGAGGTGGAACACCCGCCTGGCTGCCATGGCTGCCTCTCTTTTTCCTCTCATCCCGTCTTCACCATCTTGACACTTTAAGACTTTTGTCGCGGTTTCGGGGTCGGCGGCGGTGTTTTTATTTTTACTGTTTATTTTTAACCTTTTTTTCACCCCCCTCCACGGAGAAAAAAAAATAAAAAATTAAATAAAAAGACGCAGCGCAGCCAAAACTGAAAGTCCCCCGAGCGGGAGTGCGGCTGAAGGGAAGGGCCGGGGCGGGGGCACAGCCGGGTCCTAGCGCCCTCCCAGCCCGACAGCAGGGCAGCTCCACGTGTATTCAAACGAGCAATGTTTCAGGCTTCAATTCCTCTTTTTCCCCCCCCCCCCCCTTCTGCTGAACTCTGTGTGCTGAGGTTTGATGCTACAGGTGTTGGCAGGTGAGGTGCTGCCTGTAAGCTCGCAGCTGGGTGGATGCACCAAGTGGGGGAAAAAAATTATCTCACTCCCCTAATAGCAAGGGCTGATGGTAGAATGGCAAGGATTGGAAAGGACCTCAGAAATCATGTAGTTCCAACCCACTGCTGCAGGCAGGGTTAACAATTGCTAAACCAGACACCACCTCAGGCTGCCCAGGGCCCATCCATGGCCTTGGGCACCCACAGCTCTGGGCAGCACTGCTGGAGTCTCACCATTCTCTCGCTGAAAATTTTCCCTCAACACCTAATACAAATCTCCCTTTAGTTTAAAGCCACCCCCCCCCCCTTTCTCCTATCACTCTCAGACACATACAAAGTCACTCTTCCCTCCTGTTTATAAGCTCCCTTTAAATACTAGGAGGACACACAGATGTCTCCCCAGAGCCATCTCCAGGCTGAACACCCCCAGCCCTCAAGTGCATTCTTATGACCTCCTCCCAACAGCTTCCCATCACAAAGTCCTTTCCACCAAGTCACTTCTCTGCCCCTTCAGAACTACCCCAGACACATCCCAACGAAGGTACATCTGAGCCCAAAGCAGACAGCCAGGTTTCAAAACAAACCCTTGGAGCACATCAAGCCTCTCTGCAAAACCACACAACAAACACACACTTCCACAAGACGTGGAGCATTGCTCCCAGCCTACAACCTTTAAGAACAAAAGCAGGCAAACATTACTAATTATTTCTTTTCCCCCCTCATTTGCTGCTACGTTGTTTCCTCACAACCACAGCAAACCTCAATGCCTTCTGCCCCAAATCCCTCTCCCAGCAGCATCTGAGTGCCACCACCAGGAGCAAGGAAAGAAATCAGAACAGGGACTCAGCCAGGAGCCCTGAGGTGTGAACACCTGCAGGGAAAAAGCAGAGACTGAAACGTAATGCTTGTGCTGGAATAAAAGCAAGGTGGCAAATAGAGGACATTTGCACTGCCTCCAGAAGCATGTGAGGATAAATAGCAACACAATCACACGAGCTGGATGGTTTTATTGCTTCCCCACCTCTCCTTCCTTTAGGACAGTCAAAGTTCCCACCTTTTGATTGCAGTCAGGAGACAACTGGGAAAAGCTATGAAGTGGGCTGCTTTCCTAGAAATTTAAGTCTACTGTATTCCATAGACTTACAGCTCTTCCCTCCAGCCCCACAGCAGTGAATCATAGGATGGCCTGGGTTGAAAAGTACCATAATGATCATCTAGTTTCAACCCCCTGCTATGTGCAGAGTCCACCATGAAGACATCGAGACTTGAGTCAGCCAGACTGGTGGGGGAAAGGAACAGGTTCAAAGCTGCAGAAGTTTGGAGAATTCCTTCAAGACATCCTACAGACACAAAGCCAACTGTGGGCAACTGAGCCCAGTGTTCTTTGTCTTTTATACCTCAGACCTAACCATAAGTCCCCAGGATGAAGAATTATCTAACAGCATATATCCCTTCCTAGAAATATTACCCCACCACCAGCACAGCTTTCTGGACAATGAACACAGGTATCAGCTTATCTGATTTGATGTGTGGCACCGCAGAAGATATCAGATACCTCCTGTCTGGCGCTATCTGGTCCATCCCAATGGCTCCAGCTCTCTTCTATGTCCATGGACTCCACCAGCCCAGCTAAGCAGAGTCACCCACAGGGAGCATGATCCAAGGAGAAGAAATTAAATCCAACCCTGAGCCTAAATGAGAAAATAACTTAATGCAAAGACAACTTCTCTTCAAAGTGAATGCTTGTTTTCCTCGTAGCAATGTTATTTTTCCCCCTCAAACATCCAATTGGCTTTCAGGAGCTCTTTGTTCCAAGGCTGGTTTGTGACTGCATTCAGTCCTGACAGATATTGGGCATCTGTGCTTTTTAGTGAGACACTTCCACCAACACCATGGCTTTTGTGGTGGACTAGCACCAGAGACTGTGAGAGTTTGGAGCCTAGAAAAAAAGGCTAAGTGGGATCCAAGCATTGCAGAGTGATTCCTACCAAGTACCCATGCATGAAGTGGTGCTGGGATTTCCATGCCTGCAACACAGCCAAGACTTTTCATTAAAAGAAAAAAAAAAGAAACACATCAAAAATTGCTCATGGGATCAAAATAAGTAGTAAACTAAGTACAATCATAAACTGCAGTTCGTGTTGGCTTATCCTGTTTTAATCACACCCTGAACCCCTTCAATCCCTCCTGCAAACTGAAGTGAAACCAAGCTGCTTTGCACCAAGCTCCAACGGCACAGCCTGGTCTGACCCCAGCTGCAGGAGAGCAGCTCTGCTTGCAGGACCATGCAATAAATGCTGCAGCACAGCAGAGGGAGCACAGGGTCCTGCTGGAAGACCCTCTAGGGGAGCAGCAGCAAGATAACATCTCCCTTTTTTAACGCCTTGTTGATGAGGATTTCAGCATCTATCCCAGTGAGTCCTCCAGAACCCTTAGGTCTCACCCTTGGAGCTGAACACCACAAATTGCAATCACAGCACTCAGGATCCCATTGAAGGACACTTGTTGGAAGTCGCTCTTGCACAATGGTGTGCAGAGACCTATGTTGGGTTGGGGCCCCATATTTGCTTTGGGAAATCAAGGGGATTCAATATCAGAGGCCAAGGTGACCAGTGGTCTTGCAGGTTGAGACACCAGAGCAAGTTGTCTGGCTGTGATCATCATTCCGTGCCTGGACCAACTGGCAACAAAAGCAAGCAAGCAAATTTTAGGCAGGACTGAACTGGTCCCTCCAGATGCAAAGGTGAACAACTCAAGTCACCCTGTAAGAGCCAAATCTTTTGCTCTTAGGGTTGTTCTCCCCACCACCACCCAAGGGTTACTCATCCAAACTGGATATAAGACTTCAGAAGTGGCCACAGAAAGGTAACTCAAGAAAAGGCATCTCAAGAAAAGGCATGAAAGCAGCGCATTATCCTTCATTTCCCTCCTGCAGATCTGTTTTTCTACAGCTTCCCAAGCCCCTCAGCTCTACAGGTTCTGGAGCTCCACAGGGCAGCAAGGAGCAGAGCTGGCACCCAGCCGGAGAGTTGCTGGGAAGGGCAGGCTCCTGGAGTGCAGATTGCACCCAGATGCCCATTTCCTCCTGGCTCTGGTAGGAGCTGGAGAAAGCAGCCAGCCTCTCCAGCATGCTCTGCCAGAGGCAGAAACTCCTTGGCAGAAGTCAAGCCGGCATGCCCCTTTTATTAGGGCCAGCACCATGAATTCAACTTGCATTGCCACCCATTGCAGAGAGATGCAAGCAGGACCAAGCCATCAAAGATCACAACTGTATTTACTGCAGTGCTTATCCTAAATACAACTCCCTCCCCAGGTCCCAAGATATGCATCCTTCAGATTGAGGAAAGTGCTCTCACCTTTGGAGCACACTGAAGATTTCTTGTTCTCTTTGGTGGAGTTCTCCAGCTAAGCCTCATCACTACAGGATGAGAAGGGATAAAGATTCCCTTAAGAAGCCTGGATGATCCTGTAAACACAAAGGTCCATCTGCCAGTAGAGCTAGGGCCAATGATGCTGGGCACTGCAACGCTAAAATGTGGTTCATGCGGTGGACATTAACATCACCAGGCTTCTGACTATGCTGGTAAGCAGAACAAATCCTCTTCTCCTTGCCTGGAGGCATAAGGACCAAAACACTGACTAGGATCTACTTGGCCATACCTGAAAACTGGCTGATCACAGAGTGAGAAAAGCACCCCTTGTTCTCAGGAATGGGGGACGCTCAGGTCTTTCCCACCACAGGGACATTAGAGATGGGAATTTCTTTCCAGGCTTCCCTAGGGAAAAAGTCAAGAAAGAACCTAACTTATGATTCTAAAGCTTAACCTAATCCTTAATCCACACCTTGGAGTCCTGCCTCACACCAAACACCATCTCAAGATGTGGTTTAGTGGCAGGTGCACAATTGGACAAGATGATCTTGGAGATCTTTTCCAACCTTGGTGATGCAATGATTTTAAGTCATTCTATCTCTTATAGGAAGGCAGAAGAGCAATAGGCAGGAAGACTCAATATGGCAAAGGAAAGCACAAGCAGAGCAGCTCAAAAAAGGCACAATAGCATGTGAACTTGCACAATCTCATGCCCCTACAGTTGTGGTTTGTTCTCCAGCACCTGAACACAAGCTGCTTGAGAGAAGGACTGAAGCCAGAGTTCGAAGCAATGTTGCTCATGGCTAATCCAGAGAACAGTGCTTTTAAGGGAGTGTGGCGCCGAGGTTCAGCTCCTACCAGCAAGTGAAGCTCCAATCACCCACTTCAACAGTGTCAGTTTTAGCTCTCTGTAGCAATTAGAAGGACCTCTCCAAGAGCTTGTCAAAGCACACTGTAGCTTATTAACAACAACAAACCACATCTCTACCTCTAACATTGCTCTCCAGGCTTCATAGCAGACCAGGGACTGGGAGCAATTACCAGCAGGGAACTTCACCAGGTAGCACCTCACCTTCCTGCATATGCCTGAGCACTGGCACATCTCATCACTATAGGGCACAGCATGCCCTGGCACAGCAGGATAGCTGAGCTCCAGACACCGCAGCTGCAGATTACAATATGGAAGATGTTTTTCAGCTCTTTGCTTTCTATGCAGAGATGATCATGGGAAAAAGGACAGCCTTACGAGATGCTACAGCTATGCAATGAGCTCTGTTAGCCTAAATAGGTCCCAGACAGAGATAAACACACAAATGCACAGAGCTGCATCTGAATAGCTGAGTTCAGCCACAGATCATTAAAAGATCGTTGATTCCAGTAGAGAAGACACTTGCCAGCCTTTTTTTTTTTGTGCAGTGCAAAGAAAAAACCTCTCAGTAAC
Organism: Lagopus leucura; assembly: GCF_019238085.1. NCBI lineage: Eukaryota > Metazoa > Chordata > Aves > Galliformes > Phasianidae > Lagopus > Lagopus leucura. The sequence goes on from NW_024962264.1 coordinate 67,984,966, forward strand.
CAGTCCAGACACAGAGAACCCACCCTCCCTTTTGCACTCAGCAGCAACTCAGTGTGAATCTTCTCACAGCTGCTGGAGGCAACAGGCTGGCAATAAGGATAGGTTAGTTATTTTCATGGCTAATGGATTTAGAAATAAGCGATGGTCCTTACCCAAGACTCAGCCAAACATGTCGTGAAGCTCAAAGGACAGACAAGAGCAGCAGATCCAGATGATGTCATATAATAGAGAAATAAAGAATGATACAACTGAAGGCACCAGATAAACAAGGACACTCAGCAACATCTAAAGGTTTAATTGAGGAATAACCTTCGATCTCAGCTATGCACACCAGCAAAGCCCCTTGCCTAATATCCACCTAGCTCACACTATATTCACAGATGTAAATATATACCTGAAATCTTCATGACCAAGAAGGGAAGGGCACCAAGGATCGGTTTCATACCAAGCAAGAGCACGCAGGAAGCAGAGGAGAAGAACACAAGACAAACGAAGACCAGCATTTCCTGGCCAAAGCCATTTCTTGCAGACTCAGCAGCAGGTTCATGAGGACTCGCATGGAGGAACTAAAGCCAGCTTTAAACAGTCTAAAAACCCCACTTCTGACAGAAGAAAGGATCATATGCTGCGATGCGGTTCTGAGGATTCTTCACACTTTGGGATGACAACTTTCATCTCCCTGAGCAGATACAATTGCTGGCAGCAAACACACAAGAACAGAAAAAACCTCAAGTTCCACAACAGGCTTCAAAGCCCAGTAGTGTTTTACTTGCTGCTAAAACAGATTCACAGTTTGCTATGCTTGTTTAATTTAATTTGAGTTGCATGAAAAGCCTCTTGCTTCTCCTTGAGGTGCCGCCCTCCCAGCAGCATACAAGTAGCATGCACTCATTTTCTGCCTTCTGTGATTATGATTCAGCACCCCCAGTTTTGGCACTGCACAGATTGGAGTCAGGATTGGGTACTTGGGCAGACAATGCAATAGAAGAGCTGTTAAGTTTGCCAAATGCAAGTAGCCAGCAGAGGGTTTGAGCTGAGAACATGAAAGCCATAGAATCATAAAAGCTGGGAAAGATCTCTTAAGGTCATCAAGTCCAACTGCCTACCTACCACCAATATTGCCTAATAAACCCTCTCAGCCACATCTCCATGATTCTGGAGTACCTCCAGGGATGGCGACTCCACCACTCACTCCCTGGGCAGCCTGTGCCAGTGCATTACCACTCTCTGGGAGAAGGAATTTTTTCCATATATCCAAACTGACCCTCCCCAGCACAACTTGAGGCCATCACCTGTCATCCTATTACTGTTCCTTGGCCTTGACCTCTGCCTCTCACAGACAGAAGGTTTGGGTTGTGCTGTGTGGATCCAGAGTTTGGACTTGCAATATTCTATGACTGTGTACTCATGGATTTTTGCACCTGCTCACATTTGTGAGCTATCAGTTCAACAGAACATCAATTCTCGACAAGACTCCTGTCCTTTAAATACAATAAAAGGGAGCTGGAAGCTAACAGCACCACAAGCCAGCAGGGGAATGACGCTATGGAAGATAACTCTTATTAGAAAGGGAACATGGATAAGTAGTTACACCTGGTCCCTATTGGAAAACTGGGGAGCCTCTTGGCCAACCAAATACGGTATTTCATGGTGATCTGGAGACCCCATCAGCTATAGCTTTGTGTTTTAACAATGTGTTTTCACAGAGATGATCAGATTAAGCCAAGCTAATTAGCAAGTTAATTCTCACCCCTGGACAGATCAATAGGCAGCTTTACATCCCCACCACCAGCACAAACACAGCTTCCAGGCTGCAATTAAGAAACAAGGGGATCCATTTTTTTCCCCACTGTTAAGAAAAAGCCCCCACCACAGGAGCTACTAAGGCATCTCAATTGCACTGTTAGCTGTTAAAAGAGTTTTGTCCTATTAAAATTTGTCTGGAATACAAATAATCAAACCTAGAGCTGTATGGCTTGCAGTCCCCTCTTTCTGCTAGGGAATGAAGGTGCTCTTTTGTCACCTACAGGACAGGCATAAGGAGGTGCCAGCGTTAGCCCTGAGCAGTCAGGTAGAATTCACATCCTTTAAACGTTGGTTGAGTTTTAACTAAAACCAACCCTGTTCCAGCCCTATAAATGTAGAACATAATTCTCCCATTTACAAGTGAGACTTTCAGAGCTAATTAGAGCATGAAAGCAGTAGTGGGATGTCCACATACCAAAGTACAGATGATTAAAATTGTGCTCTTGTTACTCAAAAGCTTAAATCCTTTGCTGATGATCTGGGCCATAACAGATGACAGAAGCCACTGCCTGAAGATACAGCCACAGCTTTGCCCTATTTCCACACACAGGTAGGAAAAGTGGATGCAGAGGGACCATCACCTACTGTGGTGATTTAGGATGCCTGTACAGTCCTTGCCACCACTCCAGCATAAGCACTAGTTGCGCCTCTCAACAGCAGATTCAAGATTTTGTAATCTAACTCCCATACAAAGTTACCCTCCCTACTGCCAGATTAAACAAAACCAAGCTCTTCTGATGTTAAAAAGCCCAGCTGACCCAAATATGCGAGCTATTAGATAGCATTTGTTCTTTAAAACTAGTTTAGACCAGTAGCATTCCCACTGCTTGGAGAACTGGATAAATAAAGCCCTTAATGCCATTAGGGAGCAGCTCAGCAACAGCAAGTTTCCGCACTGAATGCTATACATTAATGCCATCAAGGCCTTGTCTTTCTATGAATAGTGACAAAGCCAAGCAGAAGAGAAAATAGTTATTTGCAATGACTGTAGAACTCTTCCATGTTCTTACATAGCTGTACAGTTCTGCACAGTTGCAGAAGAGAACTTCTGGTTGTTAATGCAAATGGTCACACTGCATCTTGGTGCTAGCTGCAGTCAGCTCAAAGCTCTGTTTTGGTAGGTTTTCATCTCCCCTTTCCAAGGGCTGCCACATATTTCCATTTTCCATAGGAAGGCTGTCCTCATTCTCAAGAACACATACACATATCATCTCTCACATGATTAAGGCTGCTTTATACAACCCTTCATAAGAGCTCTGAAATGTGGTGTTATCTGAAGCCTTCTACCTTTCTTTTCAGTGTTTGTAAGGCAGAAGGAAAAGATTTAAGCATCTAGTAACCAAACACTACACTTGAAGTCACCAGGCAGTCTGCAAGGGGCTCGAGGAGAAGCTCTTCCATGAAAACTTCCAGGCAGACTGATAGACTTGCATGTTTTACATCATCTCTTTCGTGGGTTACATTTGTCCTGTTCATAATCAAGCAGCTTAATATTAACAGCCAGAATCTTAAGTTACAGAGCTCCGTTGCTTGGCATTAAATGTTGGGCAGGTAGACTCAAAGCATGCAATTGGAAGCACTCACTCCACCACTGTCGGCAGAACCAAACAGGATCCTCAGAGCTAACAATAAAATGATTTCTCAGAAAACTGACCTGTGACGAAAGCAATTGTGGATAGGCTTCAAGACAGGGAAACTGGAAAAGAAGAGAATAAATCCAAGCAAGGTAATTTTGGCTGACTAGCAGGAAAGTTTTCGATGAGGAAGCCAGTTAGCCTGCACTCTACCTATCTTCTCCCAGGAGATTATTATTCCTGCACAAGCTGGAAAAACCTGAAGGCTGCCATATAGCAAAAAAGCTCCTTTTTTTTTTTTTTTTTTTGAACAGCAGAGTTGGAAGGAAAACAATTAGTTCTTATCTCTGAATTCAGTGTCTTACCTCAAGTTCTGTGCCAGAATATAAAGTTACCTCCTCGTGACAGGAAAGATCTTGGCAACTAATGGGATGCAAGACTGTAGGATTCCTCTCTGAACCTGGTGCCTGCACACTATATAGCCATGTTCAGATGCACAAACACTTCAAGACAAGTTTAAATTTTGCCAATAGCAGCTTTTCTTACCTAATCAAGAGTCTGTAACCCATCCAGATTGTTTCAACACTTCACCAATGTGAATGGGCACATTCAGCCCCAGTGCACAACACTCAACCAACAAAATGTCTGGCCAAGGTTGAAAGCCACAACCTGTTTCTGGGACCCTACCACTTACTTTTGATTTGTTTTAAGATAATTCAGCCATGCTCTACAATTTTCCCTCCTCTTGCCTCGTTCTTCATGTGAGATTGCAGAATCAAGCTTTATGCACCCAACTGGGCCCTTATTTTGTTTGAGAGCTCCATTCAGAAACATTCACCACAATAGACACGCATACATCAAGTTGCAGAGCCTGTTGTACAGACAGCTGCAATTACGACACATATCCTCCATCCTTTGCTTCCAGATTTTTTGGGTATCCTAGCTGAAAGATAATTAATAGACTCTGAAAGCCACCTACAGAAGTGCTGGCACACCACCATCCATTCAGATGGCTTCCTCCTGCAGACAGACTGGCTCCTGGCTGGGGATCCTCAGGAAGTAGATAGAAAAGACTGAAATTAAGGCTGAGAGTAGCCTGAGAGTAATTTCCTCCTCTGGGGAGCTCCCACATGCCCTGCCCTTTTACCAGCAAGCAAGAAGGTCCTGAAGTCCAAGGATGTAGCAAGTGATTACACTGAGAGCTTGAATAAAACATCTGGAAAACAACTCCTTTGCAGCAAGACACCATATGGCCACCCAAAACCAAGAAAAGTCCACAAGATTTCAACCAGTTTGAAGTAGCCACAAAGATCAGCCCATAGGCTTTATGTCATTTCTGATCTATCAGCACCAGGACAGCCAGATCTAGAGCTCTGCTTACAGACAAAGAATTTTCCCATCCACTGCCTTCACATTAGATACAAAACTACATTTGCCCTCTGACTGAATTACCCAATATTGTTGGTAGACTGAAGGGTTTACTCAGTCAAATACTGGAGAGAAATCATGTGCGTTCAACCTTCTGAAGGCTTATAGAACCTGAGAACAATTCTACAGACAGATATAAAAGCACACAGCTAGATTCAACAGAATGTTTTCACAGCCTGGGAAACCAGAAAGTGGTTTGATTTCAGAAACTTTTGAGTTGAGAGCTAGAAACAGCTCCTCTATTCACAGTATTTCTTTTCTCCTGAAAACCTGCTTGTCACTTCTTGGCTTTTCTCCAAGCAAGTGCCATTGTTTTGTCTCTGAATATTGAGATCTTGAACTAGAGGTCAGCTTGGAACCAAATGAGGATTAGGGTCATCGAGTTGACATAATTTAATCAACTAATGCACAATACCTGCTGTACAGAAGATGTCCTTACGTGAACAAATTTACTGTAATTTATTTGTATTCTAGTCTTCAGAGGAAGAACAGTGATTCCTCTCCAAATGCAGCAAGTGACCTCCCATCCCCTTCCAGGTACCCAGTATGTCAATGCACAAGAGACCTCAAACAAATAACCTCTCCCAAGCAGTAATATTACAGATGTATTTGCCTTCATATCAATGTGCCAAGCACATCCATTAAGAAACTAGCAGGGCTCTTCTCCAAAGCACTGTAAGCACATTTATTTCAGAAGCAGTATACACATTATCTCCTTGGCCATACAATTATTACAACAATCAACACAAGCTTTATTCCCTCAAATCTCTCATTTTCAGCCCAAGCTACAAAAAAGTTCTGTACTGCTGTCAGCTGGTGAAAACAGAAGGAAGCAAATCAAGGCAGCACTGAGTGAGGATGACTTGGGTACGTTGCTACTCTCGCGCAGTTCTGTTTTCAGCTTAGAGACATAAAAGCAGATACCTACAGTGCATCTGAATAGAGGACTTCCCTGCCATTACAAGAATTTTGACTATATACTAGAAAAGGAAACAGCAGTTAACTCCATCCATCTTCTGCCAGTAAGTGCCCCAGGGCTCCCTTAGCTTGCTCAGGCTATTTTAACGATTGCTACCTGAATTATCATGGTCAACATACTTTACTATACTCTGAGGAAATGCTATGAACATCACTAAGCACTGGGAGCCCAGTTGGGATCATAATTTGTTGAACAATATCTCCCCAGGCCTCTTGCCTCTTCCAGAGTATAGAGGAGTCAGAGTACAATAGTTTGGGACTAAGATGCCCATCCAGTTATAAATTAAGTGCTCTTGTTAGCACTATACAGAGATCCTCACTGAAGGGTTGACCCAAGCTTGCTATCCACCTCCAAACAGCCCACGTACACATTGTCTCTCTGGTTTCTGCAATCCAGCAGCAGATGGAGAAGCTATTTAAGTCCAGATTTGTGCCTTTCCACACCAGAGTCACGCTGGCTCTGTCTCAGTACCAAAAAAATTGCTGTAGGTTTCAAACTCTACCAAAAAAAAAAAGCAGGTAAATTACATCTGACAGTCCTTGAGAAATTCAAAGCCTGTTGTCTTCTCCCTTATTGCCCAAGCTGAGTTCCAGCTCACAATTGTTTAACAACTGGCAGCTGATGTTAGTGCACATCAGGCTTATCACTGCCTAGATCTAGTGTGGATTGAGTCAGACTGTTTTCAACTGCACTCATGAAAGACACCGAAGTCACTAAATAGCACTGTCCCAATTCTAAACAGCATATTCAAGTGCTGAGAATACCATCCTAGCCAGATTCAAGGCAATTATCTGTCTTTCTGAAAGATGAGGTAAGTCATCCTCTTCATTTCCACCAGAAATGCTGAGGTCATCAACAAGCAATAGAAACTGTGGGGAAGTAGTTCAGCAAGTCCTGTGAAAAACTTAAGGAAGATCAGTAATAATTGGACAAGAGATCAGGATGCAGACAGAAAAGCCCATCTTACACCACCCATACACAGTGCTTCTGGCAGTACTTCCTCCAAAGACACTGTGTTCATGTTTTGGTCCTGCAGAGAAAAGTAGGCAAACCCTGGGCCACTCTTACTGCTGATATCTTTGAACATAAGGGGAATTGCTGGGGATGTTTACAGGGCAAAGCAAAACTGTCTTTTCAGCTCTTTTCGTGGACCAACAAAATCTGCATCCAGTAAAGCACCCTAGTTGCCAAACAAAAAAAAAAAACACAACAACAACCACCACCAGCAGATACCTAGAAGAGAGCTTTAGCATCAGCAGAGCAGTCTGGGAAGAGCTCACAGGACATCCTGAGCCTCCTACAGGTCTGACAACCAAGGCCCTTCCAGTGTTAGAGATGGGTCTCCACACTTCACAGCCTACAGCACCTTCCAAAGAAGGGATCATCACTCTTTGATGCTACCTGCGCTTCAGCACCTCCAAAATCCTGCAACATGGAAACTCTTCTTGTGACAATATGCTTTGTGAACCAATATTCACACTCCTTCAATTCCCACCTTTGTTCAGTTTCTTTAGTGACTGTCTCCAACTTAGAAGAAAGTTAATTACTTGCTATTCCTTGCACACAACCCATTTTTTAAGGCTCTTTTTTGCCTTTCTGCTCCCACCACCAACGCCTACGGCTGCTGGAGGGGCAAGCACAGGCACCACTGCATTTTGGAGCACTGTATGTTAAGGTAGACAAGCCAGGTTCACAGAACAAAGGGAGCAAAAAGATGAAGACACTTCCCCTGGGCTCCAAGAGATAAGTGCTTTTCTTCCCCTATCATCTGGTAAGCCACAAATTTTTCACTCCATTTCCAAGAAGCCCAAAATCACAGAAAGATCATACCATAGGAAGCCATTCAGATGTCCAGTAGCTTTGAAACAGAATTAGCCATAGCCTGAAGGAATACAACTTTGATAAGCAGAGGTATGCTAAAGCAAGCTGGGCTCAGTAACACATCCCCATTCCAGTTCCCTTTGTGATCTGTCCTTCAGAAATAATTCTGGACACAGGTTTGATGAAGCCTGACCTGGTTAACAGTTGTGAATGGCAGAAATATGGAACCAGAAGGTTGAGATGATAAGTAGTTGTCCACTGATTATCCTAACAATAGTTACTACTAACACGAGACTTACAGAAATTGGGTTATTGTTGAGGCAGTAGCACCTGTGCCCCAACGTGAGGTGATTTGCACAGCAACCACAGCAGTTTGGTAACATTTTTTTGGAAAGGTACAAAACATGGCAGCCCACATGAACAGAACTGAGAACTCTGGGGGAAGCAACTGAGGAGCTTTGAAGTGGCTTTCTTCAGATAAACATTTCCCAGTCACGTTGAGATGTATACAACCACGCAACCTTCCCTAGTAACAGGCTGTGCATACGAGTAGGTTCCTGACACAAGAATCAACAAGTTTTCCCACACTATACATTCCCCAAACTTTACAGCATGAGCTTGCATGTGTGCTGGAACAAGTGGTCTGTCTACTGCTAGACTGTTGTGCTAATGGAAGATGAGTACTGTGTCCTACCAGTGGCTGGAGATGTGTACCCAAGAGACCCGAAGGCTGCCAGGGGTCGTCTTAAGTCTAGAATAATAGAATCATAGAATATCCCAAGTTGGAAGGGATCACAAGGAGCAATCAGGAGTTGTGCTCGATATCTCAAGAACACAGTTTGTTGGTGCAACCTCAAAAAGGCTAAAAGCAACCCTTTTCTGTACGCACCCTTCAGAACCAGTTCTGAAAACTGGAAGTTCACAACACATCTGAGACCAGCAGGGTATGAGCGGGCTCTGAGTACTCCTCACCGCCAATGCTCCTGAGAGATGTTGAGGGTTGTGAACGCCAGACACTGGCAACACTGGCTGCTTCCCTCTTTGCTGTGCTCTGGAGAATGAATGAAGCTCTGACTCCCATGGGTTGCTACAGGACAAGCTCAGGAGCTCTCCAGGGTATCCTCAGAGCCCTCCTCCCTCTTGCTTCACATGCATAGAGAGCAAAGCATCCCTGACCACATCCCAGCACGTGACACCTTATCTAACCTGTAGGGCATTCACTACACAGATACGCTCAATTTCCTATATTCAAGTCAGCAGTATTGAGCGCTAATAATGAGTTATGAAGTAACAGCAGTCACCTTGCACTAGTAGAAGCTTTCACCATTTGCTTCACAGCGCACTCAAGACTTCTCCTTCCAAGGGGAAGGCAGAAAGACACCAACCAAGCAGACTATCTCAGGCTGGCTTTGCCTCCAGCCTATCCACTTGAGGCCAATACCATTTACCAGTCCCACCATCCCCATCCTGCCACTGCGGAGGAGGCAGCCCACAACCACAGCCCACCACCCTGCAGCCACTTCACCTCCAGCAGACTCATCTCTTCATCTCAGCTTAGAGGGATGAAGGAGTTGTTCCCCTTCCACACCAGTCAAAATACAGACACCCTTTCCAACCTTTGTTCTAAGACCATCAAATCCAACCACCAACCCATTCCCACTATCTCCCTCAGTTCTTGAACACCTCCAGGGAGGGTAACTCCATTGTTCCCCTGGGCAGCCTACTCCAATGTCTGATCGCTCTTTCTGGGAAGAAACTTTTCTTTATATCCAACTTGATCCTTCCCTGGCACAACTTAAGGCCATTACAAGAGTTACACAGGGCCAGGCTGCATCGCTTTTCCAAAGGCAGCTAAGAAAGAGGTGCAGGAAGGACACCTTCCCCCACCTCTAGAAGCAGCTCAAGGGGAAGTTCCTTGCTCAACAGCTTCCTGGCCATGCAGGGGGAAGTTGTTTGTGCTGTCAGCCCTGGCCAGGGGAATGCTACAGCATTTTGGTTCAGCTTGCATTAATTACCCATAGCAGGAATAGCTCCAGGGCTGTCATGCAGCAAAGCAAAGCCATGAGAGCGGTAAGAACACTCGAAAGAGTGACTAGGACTTTCAGCATCTCCTGGGGAGGAGTCCCAGCTGCTTTTCACTCCTCTCCTAGCCACAAAGAAAAAATGGTTGGAAACAGAGCCATAGAGATACAGTAGCTTGCCTGGGTTCAAGATGTGAATAGAAAAGCGAGAGCAAAGCTTCACCCCACTCTATGCCACACATGCATCTGGGTGATCCTTCCCCAAATCCTCACACAGATAAAGCTCAACTCCCCTCATCTCTGCCCTTTACCACTCACAGAGCGACTGCTGCTGGGACGAGGCCCATCTCTGCCAGCAGCAGCAGGGAAGAAAGCCACAGCTGAGAACAGCACATTTCACTTGGAGCCTCCTGGCCTTCAGGGGGCAAAAAAAAAAAAAAAAAAAAAAAAAAGATTAAAAAACATAAGTCAGGAATTGTGTGCAAGAAGTGCTGTGTTTTATTACTGAATGAGTTGGTCCATAAGGCAGATCCCAATTAAGGATGTCACTTCTGAGTGCCACAATATTCCCAGTGCAAACACAGCCTGCTCACATCATTCATTTCTTAGAAATATTGAGGCAGGCGGCATGGGAGGGTTTTTGAGGGTTACTCTCTAGGTTTTCAGCCATCCAGACAAAAGCAGAGGCACACAAAGCTCTTATATCTGCTGCTCTTTTAAGTGTGTAGATCTGTAATAAGCTTTCTTTAGCTGCCCAAAAAATAGTTTGGGCAAGATCCCTGAGAGATACTTGAGATAAAAGAGGCCTAAGCAGGTGTAGACAGAAGCAAGAGCTCTGCAGCTCTGCCATCAATTCCTCTTCATTCAAAACCACTCTATGTATATAGCTCAGGTTTTGGAGCCTTTAACCCAACAGCAATGCATGATGCCTCTTGGGCTTCTCCTTTTCTCTTGCACAACCAGGGCCACCTACAGACTTAGTGATCTCAGTGGTCTTCCCAACCTTAATGAATCTGTGATTGTAAGTGTGTTACAGCCAGCTCCCTCTGGCCACACCATCCTGACATGCATCCTTACTCCCAAGGTAGAGGGTGGCCAAAGCCAAGGCATCCACAGCAATTTCAATAGGCATCTGGACTTTAATGCACACTGTGGCAAGGCCACACATGATAAACATCTTGAATTTGTCAAAATGGACTTGAATACAACTGAAAAAAACCATAATAGTTAAATATAAGGAGAAACATAAGAGTTTCTCCTTATAAAGAGGCACCCTGCAGTACCCCAAGAAAGTCACCATTTAGCAAATGGATTTCCACTTTTCTCCCAATGTGGTCAACTCTTCTGTGCCAGACTGTTTTTGTGCTACAAAGTTAACTCTTCCAGACAAAAGAGGGAACAGTGAGTGGGTTATGACTTCCTTCTGTTAAGTCATTTAACAAGAAAGGAAACCCCAGCAGAATACACAGCACAGCATGTCCTGCTTTGTCCCACACCGTAGGATTCCTGTTCTACACATCTTGAATTTGACTGAATTCAATTGCAGAGCTCTGCTCTCCCCCCCCCTCTTCAGAGAGCTGACACGTCCCAGCATGAGTGCCTTTGAGTGTCAGGAGGCCTTTCTGGGGACATCATATTTCTACAGCCAGAAAAGCCATGAACAGCTTGCTGAGAACACCGACCACCATGCAACAACCAAGCTTTTATAAGGCAACCAAATGAGGTCCAGAATAGGTATGCATGGTCTACTCTGCTCAGTTCTGGCTAGCACTCCTCTTGGCTTTGCTCTGACATTTGTTGCTTCATAGCGAAGTCTCCTGTGACATTACACATGATTTCAACCTCTCAACCTTGCCAACCTCACACATCATTACCCCGGCCACTTCTCATGCCACCTCCACACCACTACCTTAGCCTACAGGCTCGCAGCAGGAGTTGGCCATCAAACCCATAACCAAGATGGCTTGACAAAAAGCTGTCTGAACTGGGCCTGAACTCTCAACATTTCAGATTACAGATGAGTAAGTTCTGAATTTTTCACACACTCTAAGTTGAAAGTCCCTCAGATGCGAATCTGAACATTCAGCCAGAAAGAGTTGCCAGAGGCCAAGTTGAAAAGTCTCTCAGATCTACTTCAGATTGCCAAGCTGTGTGACCCAAGAGACAGTCTTAAGAGATTAAACACTGCGTCTCTGAAAAAGGGACATCCTGATTCTCACAGAGGGATGTTTATCCCAGGGGTTAATTTCAGATTTTTTTTTTTTATTAGCAGAGCTTACTCACATGGTAGACCTCAATTTTCTGCACGTTGCAAACCACCAGGACTTTTGCAATGCTTTAATGCTTTTCTCCCAGAGACATACCTTTCATCTGAAAGTTCACTTGGCTTGAGAGAAATGCCATTGCCAAGAGGATGGAAGGACTGCTACCACATCTGGGTGTATTGGCTTCCTGAGAACATCCTGCAAGATGTACAGCTCCTCCCTCTTCTACACCATTGAAGGAGGAAGGCTCACAGGCAGAGCAAAGCATCTCAAAGCCACCTCAGCACTGCTATAGGAGAGGTGCAAATAGGCAAGACAATAAGGAACACCTTTGGTTTACAGCAGTTCTCAAGCCACAGCACTGATGCCTTCTCTCTCAAAAGACCAGGGATCAGAAGGAAATGCCTACTCAAGGCATAAGTCCCCAAAGTCCAGATGGCTGAGAATACCGAGGGACAGTTATTAAGATGGATTGGGATGGTTCTGGTTGGCAGGTTTTTGCTGCCTTTACCTGTGGGATGAACCAGATGTCAGCTACTCACAGGGAATTTCAGATACCCTGAATACAAACACACTGTTCACAGTGTATGCAGAAATCAAGATGATATTAGGGCTGTTGAAGCTGTTTATGCCTCCCATCCACTCTTTTCCACATTGAAAGCACACTTGCAGATATTTCAGTCTATCACCCAGTACCATTTGTTTTATGAAGTTCTTACAGACAAAACAGGGTGGGTGTTGGCTTTTTCCCCTCCATCTCCCTTTCTGCTTTTGCTACTATTTGCATAGAGTAGACAGATTGGGGTTTTTTTTTTCCCCACAAAAAGACAGCAAAAAAAAAATCCTATGACAAATTCATTTTTAAGCTGTTATTGCCAGATTGGCTCCTAGCTGGACTCCAGAGACAGCTAAACCTTTGTAATGCAGCATGTTTTTATCTGAGGCTGGGCTGCTTATCTGTTAGCCCAAAGTCAGATCAAGCAGACCTTGCTGCCCCATATCAGAAGTCACTGAGCTGCTGGATGGCTGTCACCTGGGGAAGATGTTGCTTCATCTCACCCCATGGAAGCAAAACAGTGCTCTTTGCTTCTAGACATTCAAGCAACAGCTAAGGCTTCAAAAGCCATCAAAAATGATCAGAATTGAAAAGCTTAACCAGAACTGCAATTAAGCAAGAATCCAACAGTCAAAGCATTGTAAGGGTTACTTGCATAGCCGCGTTTCTATATCCAGTCTTTAAAACAGAGCTCGTTAAATACACATTGGAGACTGCATGCCCCACCCCACATCTGCTCCCAGCCACTGGAGCCATTCTATTAGCTGCTCTCCAAATTCATATTTCACGCTACAAGTGGTGGGTTGAACAGTCATCCAAGCAAGCAAATAAACACACATTCTTCTCCAACACACACAACTACCCGCCTCCATGGATACATACTTAAATACCAAAGCAGCCTACTCTTTAAGACTCCTCCAAAAACATGTCATTCTCACATTCTCTCATCTGCAAAGCAGGAGAGACCAAGTGACCATGGCACACTCATGACATTTTAATGCTCTCCAGTAAATCTTAGTCTGCATGTGAATTTTAAGCCTGGGTCAGAGTTACCCAGGCCTCTGTTCCACCATCTGTGCAATGCTGCCCACATCATGCTTCCCATTATTTCTGATGGAAGACAACAGTCCAGCATCAACACAAAGATCCACCTAGCCATTCATGGGGTGCCGGAAGACAATTTCTAAGTGAACCTCAGCAGCCTGCTAATGGGCAGAATGCAGCTGGAATTTGTCTGAGTCACACATCTCCCACTGCAAGCCACAGGACCTCGCATACTTTTGCAAACCTTGTTCCATTAAAACACCTCACTTCTGCCCCAAAGGAGGATGCTCACCTTGCACAGACCCCCAGAAAGCTTCTGCTGAACTTGAATTGCACAGCCTCATCAGCGGCACGGACAAAATAGAGAGCACAGTTTAGAACCAGTCAAGACACTGCAGTGTTGAGGTCTTGGGTCGTGATGTTCTAAGCACACTCAGGTGACAGCATTGCTGCAGACTACTGACATTCAAAGGTGAAAACAAAGCTACCCCTACTTCTAAGCACTTGGACTTTAAGACAGACTTCAGCTCCCATCAGCTTTGTTTCAAGAGTCATGTGTCCATTGGTTCCATTCCCAAAGAGCACTATACCAGTTCTTAAAGGAACTGGTCTACTTCAGGGTCATCATAATTAACATGTCTCCTAGCTTCTAGGTGAGCTGCATGCACAGCAAGGGAGAAACACCTTAAGAAGCCTGCAAATGGTGAAAAAAACAAATTCTATCTATGTAAGTAACCCATCTGTTTTCAAGGAGGAGAACACTGATACAGAAAAGCTACATTTCAAAAGATTGTGAACAATATACAGGAAACCCACAGCACACAGGGGATCCTGCAGAATCTGAACTGGAGGTTGCCTGGTGGAATAGGGGCATCTGGGAAGGACAGTTAAACTCCTCTGAGCTTGGGTTGATAGTTGGCCTCAGACATCAGAATTTAGTTTTGCAGGAAAGTTACGACTTCCACGCGTCAGCAGAATACATGTTTTCTACTAACAACAGATTGAGAAAGAGGAGAGGGACTTACAGCATCACAGTGCTCTCAAGGAGATCAGCAGTGCAAGTCAATCCCACTTGAGATGGGGAAAAATCAGTAAGCACCAACACCAACATACAGGAATTAGTGCTGAATCTATGTGTGTGTGTGTGTATATATGTGTATATATGTGTGTGTATATATATATATATATATATATATATATATATATTAGCTTGCTAAAGGAACGAAAAAGCATTGCATTTTCAAAAAGGGAACAAAGGCAAGCTAACTAGATGTTAGTACCAGCTGTTAAAAAGAGGTTACAACCATGGGAATGAGGAAAAACAAACAAGATCTGTAACTGCTCCCACTCAGGGAGAAAGGAGCTGTCAGCCACAGACACAACACTGATGAAACGAGGAGGATGCCAATTAGACTAGAACCTTGGTATTTAAAGAAATCCACCCTTCCTTCTGCCAAAAGGAGATCTGCCAAAGGAAAGGGGTTTGTGCTTGTTTAAAAGCAACTTGGGCATAACGAGTAGCATCCTCAGACAGCGAGTTTTTAAATCTGCATTTTGGCAGTTCTGGTTATAAGCCCTCATCTGCTAGAGGGGAGCATACAGATCAGTGTAGTTACAGCCCTCTCCTGCAGTGCATTTACCCAGCTCCAGTACACCATGTACTATTTAATATACCCACATAGAAGAGTCACAGACAAGAGCTACAACTGAAAATTACTCAAGAAATACATCTACATCAATAGAAAACCTGCCTCAGGGAATTAGTGCTTATCATTTCTAGCTTCCTGTGCCTGTACTGGTCTTACTAGATAACTGTGTCACGCTTGGGTTGCCTAACTACCTACCAGACCCCCCTCTTTTACTATTTTAGGTGCAATGACTCAAAAGCATCACCTTCACTTCCTGCTGACCACCAAAACTTCATTTCCTAAGAGTTACAATAGAATGTAGCGTCCATTCAGTACTTATGAGACAAAATGTTATTTAAATGCCACCCTCAAGGATGAAGAAAGAGAGTCATTTTTAGAAAATCTCAGGTAATTCAGCAGGGAAAACCACTGAAATTTCTCAAACAAAAGTTTTCTCTTCCAAGTGCCTTGCCAGAAGAGGTATCTAAGATATCTAAGAAGAAAGTCATGGGTTGACAATTGGACTTGGTGACCTGAACAGCATTTTCCAACCTTCACAATTCTATGACTTTATGATGGAAGTCATATATACATTTAGACAGAACTCAGTAGGGAGCAATATCACTGCTCATCATAACTCCTTAGTCAACCTAAAAAGATCCTCGTTATAGGAAAAAAACTTGTCAGAAACGAGTGTTTAATGCACTGTCAGAGCTAACATCACAGAGGCCAGCTTTTTCTAGTCCTCTTAAGCTAATCCTACCCTGCTAACCTTAAGCCCAGGAGGAAGCCTCAACTTCAGCACCTAAGCTTGCTGTACTTTGTGTCCCTACTTGTTTTCCCAAAGCATTCATTACCCCCAGTGCACAATACCCAAATGATGGCATACCCCTTCCCTTTAGAGGACAGAAAGGCTGAATCAACTCAACATTTCAAATGCACTGCTAGCAAAAAGTCTGACCTAAAGGCAGGCTTTTGCACCACAAACACCTCTTTGGCCACACCTACACTAATAAACACTTTTAGACTGTCCATCTGAAATACAGATCAGCAAGTGTGCCTAAGGCGTCAGCAACACCTAGAGCAGACCTAAGACAGATGCTCATCACTATGCTTAAAGCCTGCTTGCTCTTGGTCCCTTTCCCAACTTGGTGAGATTACTCCAGCCCTACAGCAGCCCTGCAGAGCAGACAGCATCCTCAGCCCAGCCTATCGTGAGGATATCTGAAAAATGAGACTCAGCTGTAGGTCCACGAAGAGCTGGTGGCATAACAGCTTGAGTTTGAACACCAACAACGCTAGATCCAGGCATGTGCTCATCCAGCTCCAGGGCTTTTTTTTTTTTTTTTTGAGAGCTAGCAATCAGGAGAACTGGCTATTTTACTTGTTAATCCCATTGCTTGTTACCATGGAGCTCTGTCGTGAGTTCAGAGCTGATCGCCCACGCCATGCACCGAGGAACATTATCACAAGCAAGACCCTTCAAGGGCTTATCAGGGAGACACTGCCCACCCAAGATGCTAAGAGCAACTTTGGTTTGTCAGCAAATGTAGCTTGATTTTTGAAGACATCAGGTAGAAAGGCACAAGGAGGGGAAGGCAAACTTCGCTCATCTCTGTGCTTGGCTTCCATGTACATCCTAAGCTGCATAATAAAGACCAACAGCCCTAAAGGCCCAGTCCATCTATGAGTTGGACTGTATGAGATGTGTATGAGATGATGCACTTGTAAGAGGCAGGGCTCCACTTAACACAGTCAGTACACCCACACTCATGAACACCATCACCATGCAGGCTCCCCAAGAAGCAGTCATGGCACTGAACTTGCTGGAGCTCAAGAAGCATTTGGACAACACCCTCAGACACACGGTCACATTTTTGGGTGGTCCTGTATGGAGCCAGGACTCTATGATCCTTATGGATCCCTTTTAATTCAGGATATTCCATGATTCTATATGCAAAGAACCAAAATTTCAGGAAGTGATGAGGGATACTTCTGATGGGGAGGAAAGCAGCCAAAGTGACAGAACCCAAGACCATACAAGATCACTCACTGACAAAATCCCAAGCCTAGCTCTGTTTGCAGCTCCATGCCCTGCTTTCCAGCATAAACCATTGTGTTCTCCTGGGAAAAGCAGTCAGTAGTCACCGCTCAGAAAGGATTACACATCAGCACCTCTGAGTAAGGAAACAGGGCAGCAAAAAGTGGTCTTTCAGTGTCTGCAGGGTGGCTATAAGACGGAAAGGAGCAGACTCATGAGCAGGTCTGTTGTAATAGGGCAAGGGGAAATTGTTTCAATCTAAAGGAGGAGAACTTTAGGCTGAATATAAAGAAAAAGGTGTTTTTTTTTTTTTTTGTTTTGTTTTTTTTACAAGAAGGATGGTGAGGCAGGGTGGATGGAGATACTGCATCTGGATACTGCATACTGGAGATACTCGAGGTCAGGCTGGATGGAGCTGTACGTGCCCCTGTTCATTGCACAGCAGCTGGACAAGACAGCCAGGATGGCCTTTAAATGTGCCTTCTAATTCTGAGGTTTCTATGTTTTTATGAAAGCCTTATCGTAGAAGAGAATCTGAGCAGGGATCCCTCATGCTCCCATGGAGCACTGAAAAGCAGCAAGAGCAGAAAGGGCTCCCTTGGAATCCAAACATCAGATGAGCATCATAACAGCAGGTCGGTTCTACATTCTTCCCTCTTTCCTTCCAGACAAGAGCATATAGCAAGGATCCTTTGAACTACTGAAGTTATTAACATGCCACAACCCTCGTACAATTGCCAAACAGGAAAAATACTTGGAAAGCACACTGAGAAGGAATGTACCATACAACCCTACCCATGGCGGGCAGGCAACAAAAGCCCCAGAGCCTTATGCATCTCTCCTTCCCCTCAGCCCCCCCAAAATGAGGGCATGCAGCACTTCCAGCCAACACGAGTGCATGCATTTCAGCCATTGCAGAGCTCGTGCACGGATGCCAGATTGACAAAGGTCACTAACCTCTCACAGGAAACATCTCCATCGCAAGGCGCTCACTTTAACGGGTCAGACGAACACACTGCAAAGCTGACAGTAACAGAGAGGCCAAGGAGCAAGTCTCAAGAACCAGATTCTGGTGTAACACTGATAAAAGCACATTCAAAACAGTGAAGCCAGCCAAGTCTGGCCTTCCATTTAAAGAATCACTAGATCAACACCAGGCTTATTCCTTAAGATACAGACAGTAGGAGATGAAGTTTTTAAGAAGCTGCTGAATCACACCCATTCTTAAAAATAAATCAACTGTTAAAAGACGCGCAGCTCTAGAGATACGTATTCCTCATTGTCCTAATTACAAAGTTGGCTGAACGCAGCTCTTTGAAAAATGAAACATGGCTGTTGTCATGCTGTTTCAGCAGGGTGGTGTGTCACAGGAAGTTCTCCAGCAGACAATGTTCTTTCAGGGTCTGATTGTATATCTAAGGGAGGGCCACATGGCCCATGACCCCTGAAATGCATCCATTAAAGAAAATAGACTCGCAAGCACACAATCACTTCCATTTGTCTTTTGTGCTATTGTGGTAGATTCAAGAATACTGGGCTATTTAAACAGGAATTATGTGGGGTCTGTGGAGGTCTGTGCAAGAGTGTGGCAAGTCTGAATTCAATCCATCATGTTCTCAAGGGAATTCAGCAGGGCTCGATTTTTTTTATTTTTATTTTTTAAGGGAGACTTTTTAAAGATATAATATTCCTTCCAAGACTTGCATCTTTTGACAATATTATTAAGGCTGCCTAACCCTTCCCAGTACTGTTTTCAGTTGCTTATAAATTCACCAAGTCCCGGCTGTTCAAGATAGGGCTTTGCATGCTAGCCGGCTCTGCCTCAGGCAGAGTTGTTTTGGAACATGTGCATTCAACTGCTTCTCAGAAAGCAGCATGGGAATAAACACATTGTTTTGTTCAATTTCTGGTGACTTTTTTTTGAAAAGCCTTGGACCCATGATTTAGAACTGGGACTTTAATGAGCAGGGGCTAGCTTTTTGTGTCAAATTTAATTTTTGTCATCGCTGAAAGTCTAGGCAAATTATAAGCCTTTTGAGGGGAGCAGAAAAAGCAGCTAAATTGCATATGCTCAACAACCCTTAGACTTTAGGATTTAAGACTCAAGGATTTGGGCTCTGATGAGCAAAATTGGAAGCAGGTATGGGGCAGATGGGAGGTAATGAGGAGCTGGAGATGATTAAGAGCTGTAAGCAGTGGGAGATCTACTAAGAGGATGAGTGACCATAGAAGATTCGAAACCCGGGTTTGAGGCCAGTAGGCTTTGGAGATTGGGAAGACCAAAGGCTTGTAACAAGATGTTGGTCCTGACATAGCAAGAGATCATCTACAGGCTCTACCACTGGATATGCCTCTGTCTTGAGGGAACCTCATTTCACTTCTTTTTTAACATAAAACCATTTGAGTTGCATCCCTTGAAGATTACCTTGCCCAACACCCATGCAGTGAACAGCAACACTCACAGCTCCATCAGGTGCTCATCCAGCCTGACCTTGAGTGTCACCAGGGATGGAGCATCCCCCACCTCCCTGGGCAACATGTGCAGGTGCCTCACTGCCCTTATTGCGGAACCTCTTCCTTACATTCAACTTAAGTCTCCCCTCTTCTTGTCTATTTCCTCTTCTTCTATCACAACAGATGCTACTAAAGAGCCTGCCTCCTCCTTCCTTAAAGCACCCTCTCCCTTTAGATACTGAAAGGCAATGCCAAACTATGCTTTCACCAGCAGATCTTTAAAGCAGCCCAACTGTACAAGCCATGTACAATTGGAGGTCTTCACATTAAGGTACCAAGTCTGCTCAGTATGTCTGGAAATGCAAACCTGCTGATGGAGGGCATGGGGAACACTTTCACAGCAGCAAGCAGGAATTGGCTTCTGCAAGTTTTCTTATTTTAAGTGAAAGAATATAAACCAGTCTTTAATTATTCAACAATAAACCAGACAGCATTAGATCCATCATTTTGTGTTTTAGAGTGCAGCATTCTGTGCCTGTGTTTTTTTGTTGTTGTTGTAAACAGTTTGGCATGAGGGGTTGTGTCTTGGTCATTACGCTCAAGGGAAGCTGATCTGAAACAGCAGCATCTGCTAAACCTTATTTAGCATTTGTATAACCTTGTAGCTGATTATTCAGCTACTATTCCCTGTGCTTTGCAACAGAAGTGGAAAGCAGGAGCTATGGGCAGATCCTCCTCATCCAGTGAACCACAGGTGGTGTTGTCATTATAGAGATCTCATGCTGTAATGAGGGATCTGCACAGTGCCAAAAGCCTGAACTCTGCTGTACACAAGCCACATAGGGTGCAAAGGTTATTAATACAGCTACAGGCAAATGCTTGTCCAACAGGGGTCTCCAGCATTTGGAGGAAGGACACCTCCAACTGTGAGACTCCACGCTTAAAATGAAATGCAACTGCAGATACGTAGTTACTGCATCCAAGAGCTCCACCATTTGTTGGTGAAGGACATGCATGCCTACTTCTAATCCATGCCATATCAGCGTCTAAAGCAGAAAACCTTCCCCTGATCAGGAGTGGCACGCCACCTCTTCCTGTAGGGTCTGGGTTTCCTCAGTGCATTCAGCCTCTCTTCTGAGCTGGAGATGAAGAATTTTAACAGATGCTTTAAAATTTGAAGTGTAAACAACTTGAAGTGCACACGATGCAAATGTAACCTCAGTTCTGATCCCGTGGATCTTTCTTCCCCCTCCATCAGCCCACGCTCTTAAGGCCAATTTTATATGCTTTTATCTTGTTTTCTAGCCCTTGCCAGCTTTCCATCCACACACTTCTATGGCTTCTCATACCTTATCCAGGGGACAATAAAAGCATATGACAGCATCTGAAAGCAAGGCAGAAATGGATCTTTTGCACCACATCGTTGAATTAACAGCCTGCAGAAAAGTAATGAAGCCTCAGTAGAATGGGAGTCTACCCCTGTTTTGCCCTGTCCAGATCAGTTTCACTATTTGCAAGTTCACAGAATTTGGTATCATTTTACTGAGACTTTAAGAGCTGGTTTACAATGAGATTGCTTGCCTAAATGAGGATTTTGGATTCCCAAACCAGGCAGAGCCCTTGTTACCAATTCTATAGCCCTGTGCTTTAAGTACAGCAGAGGTTAGAATAAGCATTCTACAAATTTCTGCCATTTAGAGGCAGGTCTCAGCTAATACCCAGTGGTGAGAAAACTTTGATGGGCTCTTCAAGATCACCTTGGGCACAAGTCCCTTTTAAAACCTGCCTTGTAAATATGAAGTCTGTAAGCCCAGCAGAAAGGCAAAGAGGACACCCTCTGACTCTGATGATGCTGATACAGGCACACTGCATCCAGCTAGAATGATAATCTCCAGCTTTCCAATCACTGAAAGTAGAAGGGAGGTACTACTTTCACTCCACAGGCATTTTCCACTTAGGAAATACCAAAAATTTTATATCAGCTTCTGTTTCTAAAGCAATCCCAATCCTATCCTTGAGGGAAGTATCAATTAGAACGCTGATGGTGAAGAACTAAGTGTTAAGGAGTACAGAGGTCCTGTGTTCACCAAATTTCTTTTCCCATTTTAAGCATGGATCAAATTTAAGTGCTGCCCAAATCCAATACAAAGATTTGAGACGGAAGGGACCCCTTAAAGACCATTTAAGTCCAACTGCCCTGTAGTGAACATGGACACCTAGAACCCTACATCCACCCCTCAGCCTAATGAGTATCACTGCATCTCACTACCAGCTTCTCCTTACTGTAAAGGGAATGAGCTAGAAGCTCCTTTCTCCCCAGTTGTGTTTTGTTCAACACCATCTTATTAACAGATTTATCTTATTAATAGAGATTTAGCTGCAGTGGTTTATGAATAGACTTGCTAAACCACACCATCACTTCCTCTGAGCTCATGCAGTAAGTTCTTAAGCATGCATTGTCTTGCTGGGCAGACAGATGCAAGGCTCTTCCTTTGCTTCCCTGTTTCTTAGAAGTGCACTGTCATCTGCCCTAATTATAGGAAGCTCTCAGTCTTGAGAACAACCTCACCCACACCCATTTCCAGTTTTTCCTTACAAACTGATACTACCCTATCAAAACTGAGAACTGTTTGACATCAGCTTCAGTGGAAGGTTCAGCTCCCAGCACAGCCTTGTGTCTCTTATGGTTTTACATGTACTTGTGTGCACAGAGAAAGGCTTTGCCATAGAATCAGTGAATAACTTGGAAGGGACCTTAAAGATGGTTCAGCTCCAGCTCCAGCCAGCCTTCTCAAACTTGGTGAGCCTCTTAGGCTTATCAGCCTACACTCAGGTCTCAAAAAGATTTGGATGTACTCCATTTTCATGAAACAAGGACACAGACCCCACCAAAATATCCTTCTTTCCAGTAGGCTGCAGGGTGCTGTCTGCTTGGTACACATGCTTCAGTATCAGAAACTGGAGGATCCCCAGTTTAACTTCCTGCCCATCTCCACTGTGTTATACTGCAAGCTTTGCTATGCAGTCATATACCACCCTTAAACAGGAAGCATTGTAGCAAAGGGAAAAAGATTCAACTGAACAGTATTAAGAACTTTACTCTGATTAATTGCTATCTAGCCAAGGTTTTTTCCAGCAAGCATCTAAGATCACACTACAGTGTGTTGAGGTGAGCTAGTTAAAATTGTCAGCAGAATCTAAGTCAGGACGTGCTGCAGTATTTGAGTCAATGACACGGAGAAAAGCAGCTCTGAGAAACAATAAAATCAAGTGACTGAATTAACCCTGGGATCAAAACCAAACAAAAACCCTATGTATGGGTTCCTTAGTATTCAATACAGGGCCAGAAACCTTCTTCAGCATGGATGCTACTTGAGCATCTCCCTCCCTGCACCTCATTTTAGGCCCTGAAAGAGGCTTAACATCTTTGAAAACCTGTCAAATTTGGCTGTAGCCAACTGGGAGAAGAACACGTGGCACCATTGCATAAAACCTAGCTAATCTAAGAGCACAACCTACCCTGTGACCCTGCTGGCTCTCCTCTGAACCCACTCCAGCAGTTCTAGGTCTTCCTCGTGATGGTGGCCAAAGATTCACAA